>NW_027286985.1:76236551-76836551 GCF_022747635.1 Hetaerina americana
GCCCTATTCCTAAAAAAACTGACTTAGCGTTTAATAAGTAGCATATTACCAGACCAAATATAAATACTCAGAATCCTGAGCATAAGACTTATTTTTTACGGCAAGCTGAAATAACACTAAATACGCCGACAGACTTATCAGTTCCAGACACTGGGAATTCGACAGTCTGAATATTCAACCACGTTCCAATGACGAAGCGCGGAAAAAAGAATACGCTTTTCTCGGTCGACGATTCTATGCTTGTCAAATATTTCCGGAGCCACTTTGGTTGAAGAGGGGACCCGGCCTGCATATTTGGAGGGGGAGGGGTTTCTACCGCATCGCGCAGGAGAGGAAGCGAGAGGGAGTCGCGAAGGGTGGGTTGCCGGGAGCCTCAAGGGGAGGAAAGGCAGGGATGGTAGAGGAAGGTAGGGAAACCCTTTAAAAAGAAGGGGGATTAGTCCGGCGAGGCATGCCGTTCCCGAGTAAAGAGTCGTGTTTCGGAGAGATTTAGGCCGGAGTGGAGGAAGGGAAGCGAGGGAGGAGACACAGTGATGGGGGTAGGTACACGCACCCCCGCAGGTACTTCCACATGACCTCCCGGTGAACAATCAAGGCATCAGCAATACGACGAGAAGGACACAGAAGAAGCACGCGCAAGCTACGAAATATTGAGGTACGTAAGGGTCGAAAAATTCAGATGCGCAGCTTTGGTTTGTATGTCCAGGAAACTCGGTCGTCGAGGCAAGAGGATAAGTGTGGAATGGAGGCTATTGAGAGTGGTCGGGTGGAAGAATGAAAGAGCTCAATTGTACGGAAAGAGAGTACAAAAAGTACCCGCCAGAATGTAGGGCAAGAAAGACGGGGGAAGGAAAAGATTGCGCATGTTGGGACGGAATGAAGGGAAGCAGAGGGTATTTAGAGTTACAGAATGGTTCAGTTTAGTGTATTGGGTTAATTGTATTTAGTGCTGTGTTAGGAAGGGCCAAGGAAGGTAAGGATGCTTAGTCCTCAGGCCCATTAAAAATTTAATTTGACCAGTGGACTACTATCCCATCCGAAACGATACATCAAAGTTTAGCAAAGCACGAGTTAAACGGGGGAGAACGGCCAGTAAGAGAAATCAAGGTGGGTAGAGAGAATTTAGCGCGCAAGCAATGGGTGATCTCCGTGGTCGACCGTCACACACACACACATATATAATAGTAAACATGCACACGTAATCTTTTATACAGTTTATGTGGAATTTTATGGCATCAACTTTTTTCAAAATGAAAATATATCTTTCTTGGTTTCATGAGAACGTGCACTCGTTTACTTTTTACCGACGTTTAAAAAATTGAATATAACAACTAATGTCTGCAAACCGAATAAAAGGAGCAGTCAAAGAGGGTTCAAATAAAGTAAATTTTTGTTGTCATCAGCTTAAATTTATGGCATTTGCGTAACATAATGAAATGAAATTATTGACTTTTTAATTCTACACACTGTGTGTGGGATTACAAAGTCAAGTGTGTGGAATTTCAAAGTCAATAATTTAATTTCAAAGTAAATTTTGACAGGTTATACAATAATGATAGTGAATTTCGTAGGGACAGAACTTTCATCAGCGAGGAGAATGTACTTCAGAACTCAAGAATTTGCCTTCCGCCAAAAATTATTAATGAATGATATCCCTCTGATATAATTAATCTTCATAATGTTCAAACAAAAAAGGTAGAGTTTCCAAAAGTTTTTGTAACAGATTTGGAAAACAGTTCATTTCTTATCGCTCGCAATTACTCTATAGAAATCAGCGGACGAACTAATTAAGATTTAACTAAAAATTACAGTCACTCTAGTTAAAAAAATCATTTTCACTTTTAACTATGGCAACCACATGATGCTAGGCCACAGACATGGTAAGCTTTAAGTACATTTTTCAAATGCTATAATATTTTGGACGAATATTTCTTATTATTTCTTCTTTAAAGTAGCATATACTTAATATTTATTGTCCCCTCTGCCTTTCCACCACCGCCAATGGTTGCATCTAGCAGAATGTCTGATATCCAGTCTCGTATGCGGTGTAACACTCTTCGTAAAACTACAATAAATCTTTTCGAAGAAAAACTTTGGATCTTTGGATAGAATTCGTCGTCTGAAGGAGTAAATATTCTTAACTACCATAATGAAACTAACCTCTAAAGTGTGACTAGATCCCATCAAAATAGGTAATTTTAGGCAAACAAAAAGCCGCGAAGAGTAATTTTGAGAGCTTTGAGGATGTGGACGGCTTGAGCCGCTCCCAGAAATCCCCTCTTGCCGCACCCGCTTTCGTCATCCGTAACCCCTTGTCTCGAAGGATAGGGTGACGATGTAGGGGCCAGAAAATTACAGCCTTCTTTTCACACGTCCCATGATATATCGAGTAAGTGGGAAAAACACCTCTGATACGCAACCTGGGGAGGAATCACCACTCAGAGAGGAGGAAACGGACCCAGATGGAAGGAGGTCGGCCGGAGGTCCTGTCGACAAAGAGGAGGTGTTGGAGTCGGAAAGGTGAAGTGAGTGAGCAGCGGACGAGGGAGAAGAAGAGGTGGTGCTGGGAGGGAGGAGGAGGTCAAGGGGTGAAACGCGATAGCGGAAGGAAAACTGGGGGAAAAACACAAGAACCCCCAAACGCCCGTCCGCGGAGAATAGTCGCAGGCAACGGCCGGTCGCTCCGTCGCGTCCATTTTCCATTTGCACCGTCAAGCTCCCTCGAGTCACTCGAAACCATTTCGAGGGGTAGGAGAGAACGGAAATTAGATGACGGAGGGTTTAAAAATCTCAAAGGGGGAAGGGTGTGTATGGAGGAAGGGGTAGGAAGACGCCGACCCCTATCCAACCCACCGCATGGCTTAGGAGTTAGTGGTTCAGAGGGTGAAGGGAGAAGGAAGGAAAAAGTGATGGGGAGGGAGAGAATATTTTTTTCTCGCCTAGACCAGTTGTGGGCGTGTGGGGGAAGGGAGCGGATTGGAGCGCTTGGAAGGGCCGTGGGGGAGGGCGGGGGAAGGGTTGCTTCTTAGGCGTGCACATACGACTCCTCGCCTTACCCGCGCGGACGAGCTGATAATCCGAGTGCCATGTGCGCGCGGGTATTGTTTTACGGAAGCAGGAAGAGAAGCGGTGGCGAGAGGACGGAGCGCGAGACAAGGCGGGTCAGCGCAGATGGAGCAACGCGGACCGCTGGCTCGCTCCACCGGGCGTCGACGCTCAACATCACGCGAATCGCGCCGGGGTTCGGTCCAGTGACCTCGATTACCAGGATGAATTTACCGATCGCTTAACCTGCGGCGACACCGCGTGCGTCGTTTAGGATGCGGCGAAAACCTGGTTTGATCGCCGGCAACGTGAGATGTCTCCGCGGCTGTGCGCCTGACGAAACGTCGCTCGAGACGAACGCGGTGAACGCATCCGTGTCCATGTGCGTAATTTTTACGGACGGCTGCTTTCGCTCAAAATAGATCACGGTCATCCCTCGTGAAACTTGGGGAGACAAGACTTGAGGTCATTACGGAGTCAGAAGTTCTTATATGAACTCTGGATTTCCTTTTCTGGGCGCCACCTAGTTCTTTGCCTACTTTTTGTCGTAATTTGTAGACTTTTCGACCATTGGTCGAATGAATAACTGGTCAGTTAAGTGGGTAGTATTGAGAAAAAGATAGAGCATCCAATAAGTGGTTTTTAGATGACAGCTCTTTCATTTATTACAAAATTCTACTGAATTTGAAGTAATATTTCTAAAAACCAGCTCCTAAGAAATATATAAACAAATTTAATGAGCCTATGCATTATTAAACTTACATTTAAAGAAAAATAATAATGTAATTAATTGCAAAACGCCTGAAAATTGGAGAGGAAAGGAAATATTCATTATTTATTAGGGGATAATCAGTTTGGGTTCAGGAAGGGGAGAGTTACACGTGATGTCATGGCTGTAAGGGGATCAGAAACAGGAAGGAACACTGGGTAAAACCAGGACGAATATTTGCTTCACATGTTTCGAGAAGGCTGTAGATTGAGTAAATTGGTAAGAATTCATTAATGTGTTACAGAATAAAGGAGTAGATTATACAGAGAGGCGACTTTACTGTAACCTGTACATGTATCAAACTTCCCATGTGCGTGCGAAATCCGGATTTGGCAAGGTTAGGAGTAAAACAGGGATGTCGTTTAATAACAGTGATTTTCCTCTAATACGCAGAAAAAATGGTAAAAATAGCACTGTAGAAACAGGAGATAGGAATGAAAGTCAGTGGGGAATGCATACAATCAGGCTTGCGGATGATCAAGCTTTAGTTAGCCAATCGGGAAGGTTTTCAGTCATAGCTGAGCGCACTAGAAAGTAAACGTGATTTTTATGACATAAGAATCAATATAAGTAAAACAAAGGTCATGAGGCTTTCGAGAGTGGAGGTATGTCAACTATTAAAACATTAGTTCATTTACTAGAGTAGAAGGTACAGTTTACCTATCGTGAAAGTGTTTTGGATCACTAGTAGGGACATAATAGGAAAAATTGGGTTAGGCAAAGAATATCTCACTAGTCCATACGTATTAATCCAAATGAATCAACAAAAACTCTTCCTTTTACGATTACCTAAAACAGTTCCATAGAAATTTTAACTTTCCTGGTATCAAGAATGTATGCTATCCTCATCCACATTATATTCTCTTCCTATATGTGAGATTGCTGACCTAATGTATCAACCATATATACGTACAGTTCCCACAAAAATGTTTAAGGTTTAACTTGGTGGAATTCCTTCATTATGAGGGTCAAAAAAGAAACTTTACCCTTCCATAATTTAGATTTAATATTTTTTCGATTCAATCAATGATTATCCTAACTCATCATTGATAATTATCATATATTTTGCCTTTTTACTTCCTAATATACTTATCACTTTACTATACAGTTCAACCATTAGGCCCTTTCTTTTAAAACATCCGTTTTCTGAATTCTCGCACTGTCATCCACCACACTTCTTCGGCTTTCTTAGTTTCCCGCCTCAGTTTATTATTCAATTCTTGGCACTTTCTCTCCCCTTATTCTATCTTCATAGCCCTCAATTTCCTTCTTTCGTTCTTCTATTAATTTTGCATTTGGATTGAATGTATTCGCAATTGAAGAAACGTTAAAGTTAGTATGGGGTGTCAGGTTTTGCCTTATTAGGTGGGGCTAAGAAATGCAGGAGTGTGTCCATCCGAAATCAACCTTAAATGGTAGTCTACCAAATATATTTCTAAGGACAGTTTCAACGCAGAACCCGATCCCTCGCTAAGCTTTACAAGGACGTATTGGCAGTGCATTTACAGTTGATTCATAAATAATTTTGAGCACGTAATTTTTGGTGAAATACCTCAATTTAGTAAAAAGGCAATGAATTTCAATAATTAAAGACTGTGAAATGTGTACATACATGGCTCGGGGATGCATTTTATTAACCTCCTTTAAAAAGAATTATGTTTTAGAACATCGTAATAGAAATCCCAATAAAATTATAATTTCATAACAATTTATCACATAGCAAAACAACCCATCCTCAGTGAAGATGTCCTTCATAATAATAGACAAAATTATGGCGTAAATTGAATTAATCGAAAATTTCATTTTAAAATGTTGCTAGTAGAACTCATAATGCCTATGTCATTTTCAATTTTAGTTTTAAGTAAATCCTAAGAAATCAGCACAGTTAAATCTCAGATGCAAATTTAAACCTACAAACACAAGCTGTATGAGAAAGATGAGAATTTTTTCGTTATTTTTATTAAATATGTTACACTTTGAATTTGTTTACGCAGCAAACTAGTTCTCTCAAGTTTTTATTGAGGCAGTTTACCAACGCCAAAAAAATTATTAATAAAAAATATGATGTTGATCTTCACACACCACTAGTTCTAACTCCACCGTAAAAACGCTTTAGACTTGGAAAATTTCATAAATGTGGGGCCGTAAAAAAATTACTACTTTTCATCGGCAACGAAAGGAAGGGTGGGTAGGAACGGATACTTAATTACTGTAAATTATACCTGGTCTTTTTATTTAATTCCGTGGTCGTCATTGTAACGGGGATAAGGTGCTCCTCCCAAGACCATCCGCCCATACTTGTATTCAAAGGCGCAATCATTACTAATCCTGCCGGAGCCATCGACGGTCAATCAATCAACTTCATCCCTCCTGAAACCCAACATTTCTTACGCCGGTCAACACGACCATCCAAGAGGAAAACCACCCGTCATTCGGCATTATTTTCTTTTTTTTATATAATTCTGGGGACGGAGTCGTCACAAATTCAATGTGGTGCACCTTGGTTTTCGCAGGTAACGTTTCAACGACCAAATTTCAACGTTTTGAGCCCGACACCATCACGCCATCACGACCATCGCATGTCGTCAATACAGGTAGAACTGAATAACACAAAATATTTTCGGGCTTCGGGGCTATTCCATTCTCAAGCCCTTAGTGGCTGTCGTTTTTTCCCTGCCGCCGAAAAGCCCATTTCCTTTAAGCACATGCCCTTCCATCACGGGCTTCAATGTGCCATCGCCTCCAAATTTCCTCCCCTCCGCTACCTCCACCGGATTTCCCCCGGCGAGTTCCTCTCCTCACCTACTATGCTGCCTAACGTGTCTTCGTTAGTCTCCTGCTCAGACGAGTGGTGGTCGCCGATCCGGCGTTCCTTCGGTACCTGATGGCCGGTTAGCCTGGGCGGCCAGCGTCGAGACGACGGTGCCGCGTTGAAGGGCCTATAGAGAAAGGCGACGGACTACAGCATCCATTATTATTCTCTCCCCGTGAAATCTCTCTATCACCGTAACCGCTTGGCCTGGAGTGTGGTCGCTAAGTTAATCCGATCAATTACAGAAAGAATTCTCCTCGGAGATGGATAGGACTCATTTAAGAGTGGAATTCGAACGTAAAACCACTTAGACGCATTCGATATCCATACTCAAGAGAAAACAAAATAATTTTTCACGATTTCAAATCTTGGTAAAGAGCTGGGCTTAAAAAATTAAATTTATAAAATGTATTAACTTTATTTTCTACTATGCACTCCACCGTGTGTGTCGCCACGGAAATTTCTAAGTATTCCGTACCTGACTCAGGTGTCGCCCGGTTTAGTAATCTGGTAAATCGACGAATGAGACTAGGCGGAATATTTATTAGTGCTGCTTTAACCTTTTCGTCCGTGGAACTATTCCTTCATTCCACTGTAGCGTGTGTCGGAAGAAAATGTCGAAAGGAGATTTCCAGCGAACGCATTCATTTGAAAAAGCATGGAAAGGGACATTTGTTTATAAGGACAACTGCGTCCAAGTTATTCTTCATGAAAACTGGGTCGAGTAGAATCAAACATCGACATCTTATACATATTTCAAACCGACCCGATTGGTATTTAGAATTAGAAGTCAATTCATCGACGGACTATTAACTATGTAATTGAAACCTAGATTTCCACAATACATAGTTAAAGGGGCGTTTACATTTTCTATCTTTGAGCAACTTTATAGCAAATACTCCACGCAAAGAAAAAAAGACATTGGTAACATTATAAATTTCTTTTCGAAAAATCTTCTTGAATTTTTCCATATATATGAATCTTCGATAATTATATCTGCGTAATTTCTCTTAACTAATGTGATAGGATATATGAATTCTAGTGGCTTGTAACCATGAATTATTACTTTGTATGACCAGCGGCCATAATTCCCGCCCGGTTACTCACTATGAATACAGTTCCCGGGTTCAAATCCGGGAGATGACTCTCGACTCCGACTACAAATATGAGCTGCATTATTGCCTGAGAACCATATAAATTTCAAGGTAAACTGCGGGGGGCCATTACAAGGTCGAAGGAAAGTAGCCCAGCACCCTTGACTTATGATTTTAGTTCGCCAGATTTGAGCCTTAGCAGTACAATGGGATCAGCACCATCTTGCATCGGACCGACTTTCGGAGTTTAAATTATAATTGGTGAAGGACACCGACCGAATTCAAGTAAGATAATAAGGTACATGAGGGGTGCTGAAACATACCCAATTCGAAAGAAAAACTGTGAAGAGGGTCAGTAGAGACAAATAAGAGGATACTCGTGATGTGTATTCATCACCAATACCTCTCAATAAACAAGAAGCAAAAATCATCAGACACGCACAGGTTTTGTCTCGCAATCGATCAATTTTTGTGGAATTGAATACCAAACCGGAATAACGCGCTTAAGGGAATTGTGTGTACCCTTTTTGACTATCGCGTCAACGTAGTCGTAGCGATTCTAAAACTGAAAACGGCTAAAACAATTTTCAAACATCGAATAAATAATTAATCTCATTAATTCTCGAAGCAAACAATTGATTGAAAGTCCGTCGTTCCTCTTTTATACTTACTGCGATCCGAGCGTGTATGGTTTTAATGGGATGTCATGATGAATACATATTAGAAGGTCTTGACCTCACTTCACTGTAGATCTTGAACTCTTAGAGCTGCCTTAATGCACGCACACAACGAAATAGGTAAGTATGTCGGTTAAATAAATAAGATGCAGAATGCCCATCAAACCAATCATCTCCGTCTGTCACTACGTACATGCGACAATTATCAATGTTGGCAGAATACGATTTGGGTTAAAAATAAAATGAGATC
Source organism: Hetaerina americana (assembly GCF_022747635.1). NCBI lineage: Eukaryota > Metazoa > Arthropoda > Insecta > Odonata > Calopterygidae > Hetaerina > Hetaerina americana. The sequence continues at coordinate 76,245,199 of NW_027286985.1, forward strand.
TAAATCTAAGACCACGATTCACGAGTAATAAAACTGGGGATGGAAAAAACCTATCGATGCCGAGATGAATTCAGCCTTGCTCGCTTAGCAATCAGGTACACAATTTTACGGTCAAAGTAGAAAGGCGATGGAGACCGATTCAACCCCTCGGATGACGGATTCGGTCGGCTAGCGGATGGGTAGAGGTCGGAGCGCTAAAGGACGGAGGAACAAGGGATACGAGAAGGAGAAAGAAAAAATTCTCGAGATCAACGAGAGATAGTGCTGCACTGTAAAAAACGGGCGCCGACATCCTCGGGGGCGAGGGTAGGTTTAATCTTTTCGGCCGTTCCATTTCAATTAATATCTACACCATGGCCTGCCTTTCTTCCAAGTGTTACACAAATCTCTATCCCCGCGATTTCAACACTCTTTCATCCCCTGAATTTTAATGAAGATTCCTTTTTGTTTCTATTGTCAAACGCTGGGATTACTGCATCTTTATATTTAACTTAAATTATTGACATGAATTAAATTAAACCCCTTCAAAACGTTTATAATGATTTTAAATTCATCATCAACGGATCGTAAAACACAAAAATGTTTTTCAATTCTTTTTTAAATTTCATTTGAATTTTTACCATAATATGAAAAAAATAATTTGCTGTCTGTACTGCATCGCCGTTTTGTGTAATGACGATTCAAGTAGGGAGGGCAGTAGTAGAACTGCAGTGGCAGTACCAAAGCTGGAAGTACGAAAATAATTAATTCTTACAAAAAATTTATACAAAAACGGAATTCAATGCCCACATTTTATCTTACATGGAGTATATTTTTCACTTGAATGCTGTAAATAGAGCATTCAGATGAAAAACTCCGGTGATTTTATTTTTGAGCAATGGAAAAAAATAAAAAGAAAGAAGCGCAACAACTCCTGCAAAGAGCTAAAATCCTCGCCACAAAGTTGAAAGAGTGGAACAGTTACAAGAGTATGACAAATGTGAGGCTACGGAAGGAGTTTCAAAAAATACAATCTCCTATCACATTTCAGATAATCCATGCGATATTGATTACGTAAAACTGCAACGCACATTATTAGTCGGGTAAAGGTAAATTCATCTCTCTTAATCTCTATTCTCCTCATGAAATGTATCACATTTAATCCATTAATGTGCTCATGATGTAGTCTTTATTTCGCAAGTTTTTTGCCATGCTGTACAGAAAATTTATAGGATATACAAAAACTCAATGCCCCGGTCTTTCCAATTTGAATGATTTCAGTACCGGATTATAAGTTCCTCGTTAGCCTCGTGGTGACTTTTAAAGCTTGTGAATTATTTCACACAAACCCAGCGGTACGGAAATAAGCAATAAAATATACACTTCACGATTCATTCCATATTATGAACCATGAAATAAACGTTCAAACTTCCATAATGGCATTCTTCAATTCTTTCAGGGATGCAGTTGGTTCCAATTTTTCATTTTTTCTTCTCCTCTAGTTATTATCAAAATTTTTCGCAAAAAATCGACGATCCACAAAACTTTCACTCTAACTCGCCATATCATACGTATTGTACCATGTGATGTGGATAATGTTCCGTCCCTTCTTTCATTTTCAGCTTTTATCATATTATAGTCGAGATAAAAATTCGCACAATAGTGATGTGTAAGCATTTTTGTTTGCCTTCATCCAACACTCAAATTCACAAGTCAAATAAATCCTTCCAATGGTCTTAAAACCGAATTAGAAAGAGCGTAAGCCGTGATCACAGCATCAAATTTGGAATCTATACACTAGCAGAAGAACCAATTTCCAATAAACGGAATACATATAAAGGAATATTGACATTGAAAATAAACAGCTTGGCTTTTCCACTACGTGGAAAAGCCAAGTTGTTTACTTTAAATTTCAATATGAAAATTTTCCACCAAGCGAAGTCAGATACTGTTTCATTTAAGGGAATAATTCCAATAAGTAGCATTAAAAGCATTTCCAATGCAAATTACGTCGATTGTCAAATTAGGAAACCTCCATTCATTGTAAAAATAGGAAAATATTATATAAATGTTGATGAAAATATGCTGTGGCCAAGCATACATTTTTTTCAAGCGTATCGAGGGTACACGATCTAAATCAACATGGACTGACTAACTTGGATTGATTAGGTTATGTTTTAGAAAGTGTAGCAGTCGTAAATGCGAAATAGATTCTATTCCTATCAACCTTTGAAATCAAAGAAATCGATAATATTTTTTGCCGCTTTATATGATATTTGCTATCATAAAACAGATCATCGGATTTCTGAAGGACGCACGCAAAATAGCCAGCCGCAGCCTGCAATATAAATGACTCACTGTCAGCCGAAGGAGTTTATTATGTTGTCTTCACGCACGGGTTATGTCTAAGCAGAATGAATAGCCATTAATTTCTTTTAAATATCAACATGCTTCGTCAATGTCTCAACTATATATTCTGAATGGAAAAATCATTTTAACGAGCGTTCTTTGACACTCATTCCAGTAACTTCTACCGTCATAAATCCGACTGGTGTAACTTATTAATAGAAAAACTTTGCTCCATTTAAATCCAACGATATAATGTTGCTCGGTGAATTAATTGCCTTTACGCGCAGCAGGAGAGAAAGTTTTTTCTAGGTAACGGTCTAATTTGAATTCAAATATTTTCACCAGTGCATAAAATACTCGCTTTAAATTCATTAGACACTCGCGAAAAAACAAAAAAGTTAATTTGTCCTTCTGAGATTGAACTAATTACGCTGAAATTTTGATAAAAATCTACAAAAATTTCTCAGTTCCTCAATTACTAACGAGATTTTCTTTAAGATGATTTCATTAGCTGAACTACGATGAGGTATCTTACAACAGAAATATCTCATCAAAGATCATGTTCTTAAGTTTGGCGTTGAGCAGGACTCCTAACAGCAATCGAATAAACTCGAAATAACGCTTACGTTGACTCAGGAGTGTGATGAGTACATAAATATCAGAAAATTATAATTTTAATACCCTATTGCCCCCGCTACATTTCTATATTTTGAATAAATAAAGCGCGATGACAGTTGTTTCATAACAAATACAGTGACTTACATACAATTTTATTCAAATTCAAATTTCACGCAATAGCTTTAGGTAAATTGAGGATTGCTTACAAACTAATAATTTAAGAAGAATTTTCTAAAGACTGATTTCATTAGCAATCTTCATTCCAACAATCAATCTGTAATCCACGCAATTTATCTCAACACCGAGCCATAACCGTTCCCTAATCAATATGGGTAGCATGAACTCAAGAGTTCTAATGATTGAGAGCGAGTGACAGCATCACATTTCCTGATCAGAAAACACTTTCCAATCTAAACCGAACACCTATTTCTTACGTAAGATTTGTTCTCACGACTTCTTGAGCTAATTAACACCTGATGTAATTAGAATACTCTACACACCAAAGTCGTCGTGACGGCCAAAAATCTTTATGAGATCATGTCCGTCCCGGAGTACGGATAAATGTCAGCTTCAACCAGTCAAAAAATATACACATGTCTAAATAGACCAGCAATTGACGATATCTGAGGAACATGCGAGACGTATCGGTATGGTATCTTTTTAAGAGAGCGTTCGGGTACTGATCGCCAGAGTTCCAAGCTTACAAACAGCTGAGAGCTGTAGCAGGTGTAATTTTGCACTTTACTACAAATGTCATTCTTAACTCAACAGAAATCAGCTGTAGTTTCAATAAAAATGGATGAAAACTGCGATGGTTTATCACAAAATTCCACACAACCTACGGATATTCCCCGCGGGGTGGGTACTAGACTTTTTGCGAAACCTTTTTTAAAAGGTTGCCCAAGAAAAACCGCCCACCACCGATCCTCGATGCGTGAATTTCAAAAAAGTGGTGGTAAGTTCGTGATCAACACTTCTTTTATCTATGTCCATTTTTCTGTTTTACACACCAAATCTCATGCTGCACTAGAATTAACGATAAGATTCAATCCTAGTGGATAAAAATTTTAAAACGAATCAAAACTAAGGAACGAACATCAATACTGAATATTGATTTCGCGTTTACTACTAAACGAGAAAGTTTGCTTTTAGTTCGTAAACGAGAATATTCCGAGTCAACTAGGAATTTTCGCTAAGGAACTTCATCAATCCCCCACCGCCTATGCAAACTGGGCAGTGGTTTAAGAAGCTAATGAGTTTCTCTCGTAGTGGAAAAGACGAATGAGTGGACTCCGAGCGGGCATTACATATATCATAGGAAAGCCGACGGCTACGCGAGGAAAACATCCCCTTGCTGACGCTCCGACACAAAAAGAAAGATTTCACGGGCCGCAATTCACTAATCAACGGCTATGCAACGACCTTAATTCGGTCGACAGAATCTTTTTTGAGCGAGTAAACTTCTTCTGCCTTTTCAACTAGCATTTAATATTTGCTCCAATCTTGATTACCTGTCATAAAGTATCAGGTAGAAATTTCAACTCCCGCAAATTTTGCCGCATCCTTCTAACTATACTCATCTTTATAACGCCCGCTTATATGCCTCGTTATTTCTGAATAGTCATCTATCCAAACAGACATAGCGCTTCTTAAAGTCATCGCCAATTACTATGGCATCCCGTCGCAAATACGGTATATTTTCCGGGAAAATATTCAGAAAGGGTTATGCTTGAAATTAAAAAGAGAATCGGAAAATATCGCCTCACTGGCTGCCTTAAATGCCATGCGTAGGGAGGCATTCAACTTAATCTCATTTAGCAGTTTTTTACGTACACATCATCATCGTCAAGCTTCTGCATTTGCAAACTAACCGGATTTTTGAGCTTCACAAATTAGTGGAAGCCAGGGGAAACCTCTAACGCACGGCCCACCAGATTAACTCTACTTTCGTCATCAGCATGACTCGAGTTCTTCACCTCATAACCTTGCCTTCACATCCCGTTCGGGGATGATAGGGCCTGGAAATGTACTGCCGGAAAACTAGGGAGAATGAAGAAGCAACTTTGTGAAGTGATCAGGTGATTTTCTCCCTGAAGCGAAGCCAAACATGTGAATGCTGCCAACAAAATAACGGGTTTTAGCACGCAATTTCTAAACGAATATGAACCAACATCCTCAGACATGGCACTTCATCAAAAACCTATATCCTTTGGTGAATTCGGGGTTCGAAAACACATCAGTCACTAACGTGACCAATGAATCTATAAAACCAAATCAACATCCACCAGATCAATGGTTGATTAGTAAGGTAAAGGTATAAAACCAAATCACCAGCCACCAAATCAATGGTTGATTAGTACGGCAAGGGTAGATTTAACTCCGTACGAGAGGGGCTGCAGGAGGGTCCATTCTCCCAACAAAGAGTTATTTATGCCCTTTGTCATGTCATGAAACTCGTAAATACTATTTACGATAGCCTGATAACTGGACCCTTCAAACTATCGATATAATTCGAAAAAAATATTATTGCGACTATACTGGTCTCATAGTGGCCAGTAATTTTATTTATTTACATTCTCAAGTTTTCCCCGGTTTTTTAAAAGAATATGGCGTCATTTTTCCCGATTTTTCTCAAAATTGTTTCAAATCTGATAAATAATATTTTTATACGAATCATTTCACATCGTTTCCCAAACCACAAGTGCAAATCAAGTCGATCATGCTGTTTTCGGTTCTTGCCAGATGAAACACACGCGTTGGTCTACAGCAAACACGAACTGATCTCACCACTAAAAGGGACGTCACTCTCATTGGAAATTCCCGATTCTAAAATAATATTCCAGATTTTTGAATCAAATTTCCAATTTTCAAAGTATCCGTCGGTTTTTCGCATTTTTTTCAGAACTTCTGAAGGAATTGAGTTAGTTCCGCCGTTTTTCCGAATTTTCCAACCGAATGGTCACCGGAACAACGGGCCAGCCACTTTGCCTCGGAGAATAAAGTAAAAGGATCAGCATATTCATTCGCAGCTTCGAGAAGAGGGCCCAAGTCATCCCCACGTCCCCTTTTCAAGGCTCCATGTTGTATTTGAGAATATCCAGTATGTTTTGTGTATGTGTGTAACCAGCATGTGTATAACCACATGTTCACATATTTATCCGATTTTTCATAATCTGTCCTCCGCATGGAGTGTTAATTCTTCCTAAAGGAAACTTCTGCGGTTCATTGAAGACAACGGAAAACAAACCCCATGCTTTCTTCGGCGCTATACACCCTATAACTTGTATGCACCCTATCCGACGCACTACGCATATCAATATTTTCATATTAGGCTTAAGTAATCCACTATCTTTATCCGCACAAAAACGCAAAATATCAACAAGACGGCATTAAAAATATTTTTTAGCACGTGAGATTTCCCAATGGTACCATTACGAATGACGACAACTTCGGTGAGACAATGAGATTTAATGTACTGCTAGTAACCACTTCTTGATGCAAATATGTTTCACTACGCGTAATGCTGTCAATATGCTGGAGAAGGAAACTATTACATTTCTATTATTATTAGTTTTGGATTAATTGATCCACATCAGTGACCATTCTATTTTGAAGTCCGACTGCTACCAAAATTGTCAGGCACCCACTTCACATCACATTCTATGATCTTCTATGATCGTAGATATTTGAGAAGCCGGACAGATGGGACAAGTCAGAGGCGTCAATGCCTTCCCCATGCCACATTTTTATTCCAAGTTAAATCTTCCGCCATGAAAAACTAAACAGTTTTGTCAGGGATAAAGAATGTCTATAGTATACGAACACAGTGGTGTCTGATGGGCAAAACATTGGTTATCTTTACCTATTCCACCACTGTGCCCCACTCATACAAGATTCAAAAATGTTGCCTGATTAATGCTGAAAATCAAATTTGTTGAAATTACTTAATTTCCCACCGTTACTAAGCAATTTCAGTTATTTAACTATAAGACAGCTTAATGACTTCAGTGACAGCTCCCTCTTAGTGTAAAATATTTAGGCACTTTCACTTTAGAAATTCTTCTGGTGTAAGAAAAACGGAAAAACAATTTCGAACAAATAGGAGAAGCTCCTTTTGACACTCATAATTTATCATCTATATTATTCCGGCACCATAATTGCGCTCTCCTATTTCCTCGGACACTGCTCAACGCCGCGAGAGAACTTATCAACTTACTGGCTCTTCTATGAACTTGACTGAGAGGATCTAAGTTATTATATTTACTGCAAAACAACTTCCCTCACTACAATGCTGAGGCATGAAATTAATACATTGATAAAGTAATAGAGATTCAGGTTTAAATAAAGAATGGGTTTAAATTATCATTTAATGGTAACTGGATCTTGCAAAGGACAGACCTAATGGCACGCTCATGGAGATAGCGACATAATCTCCCATAATTGCGTCGTTTTTCCTATAATTATTCAGAAATCTATCATTTTTCTCCTAGTAGCTTTTTGCTCTTTGAAGACGACCTAGGAGTGTGGAATTCCGAAAAAAGGCATGCAAAAGTGTTGGCAGCAAAATATGAACATAATTTGTTTGAAAACTGCATGAGTAAACAAGTATTCGTAAGATTACCCATCAAATCGTAATTGCATGTGAACACAATAGGCGAGAGCTGACAGGTAAACATAATTGTAGTGCAGGCGCTATGCTGATTTTCTATAACTCAGTGAGGGGGGATAGTTGACACAATTATGGAATGAAACGCTTAACTATGTTTTCGACTCAATGCTTTCGATATGAACTAAATGAAGCTCAGCTGTTTCAAAACTGAACCTGTACCTACTGGATATTCTCAAATACCAAATGTTGGGCGAGGTCACCAGAATAGTTGTCACAAAAACCTTAAAACAATTGCCCTTATTTTTTTTATTCCTCAGAGTTTACGATTTTAAGATCATCGCCCACCCCCTGGCCAAACTCGCTTGTATTCATTCCTACGGTTTTCACTATATTGACTTTGTTTACTCTATTACTTGCTCTTTACATTTTCCAAACGATGTGAAATTCTTTATCGAAAGTCAGAGATAAATCAATAAACTGAAAATCGGAATCACCTAAAATGCTCTCCAGTTATTCCAGCGTGATTCTATTCTAGGGCAGCCGTAAAATTATTGAGTGCTTCAGAATACCCAACTTGGCGAGATTGAACAAAACCAGATCCTTCATATTTTCCAAACTATTCATCTCCCTATTATACAGCTCGAGTTGCTTCGACCTTCCCTCTTATATTCACCGACCATGTAGCGGCGGACGCGACGCAATTATTGATATCCATTAACAGACGACGGCCCTTTCAACGGCGTTGAATAAGTATTTCATTCAGGGTACCCGTTTTATGTTGTGTTTCATGGGCCATTTTATTGACTGCTACATAAATTCCGACAATTTATTATTCGCTGAAATGCAAACGGGAGCTCGAATTACATTGATTCATTCCTCAGTCCAATGCCCTTACCCCTCACGCCAAATCTCCTTCGCGGTCCCCCCCTCCCTCACATATTCCCTCCCCACATTCCCTCCCAGCATTCTCTCCTTCCCACTCTTTTCCAGCCTCCCCCTTTCCCTCTCCCCGGCCTTGGATTAGGCTAGCCTCGCCCTATCGTCGCGGATTGGAGAACTCAGGAAGATGCAATCAACTATTTAGTTCCGGCTTCGAACCTCGCCTTAGGGAGGGAAAGAGGATCCATAGAAGGGGAGGGCGATGAAAGGGTACGCGTCCCGTAGGTAGGAGGCTTCATGGCACAGAATATTACTTAACATTAATTCAATGAAGAACACAACGCCAGAGAATAGTTAAGAACTTCTTCAGGCAAGTAAAAAAAATACCTTTCCCTCACTTCAAAATAAGAAATGTCAGAATTTCGCTGAAAATTAAAACGAATATCCTGATATCTGTTTGAACTTGGGTGTTGAAATGATTTGAATACTGCTGAGCGTAATGAAAATGTAAATGTCCTATTGTGAATAAATGAGAACAAGCAGCGGAGTACTCCATGATATTGATGCAGATTTATTTGAAATATAATCTACATGAATAATGAGTATTACTACAGCTACACCGGCCATTATAATTCATTGCAACTTTACTAATAGTGCTCTCTAACTAAGTCGATCGAGGCAAGTATCAGCTATGAGGTCACGCATAAATCTGTCACTGTAGTACAAACACAAAACTTGTTTTAAGCATGTAAAATATGGCTTTATATCCACCAGAATAGGCAAAATAATGCGTAAATAATATTCGCAAAGTTGACAGATGCGATGTTATCTATCCATTCCACCTCAAACAATCATCGCACCCAAGTCATTGGTTCATCTGCCTACTCGGCCGATTTACGCTCACGACAGGAAGACGCACATCACAAACAGGGGAAGAGGTACATCTAACCCAGATATAAGCAAACCACTTGTATTACAGATTGTAATTACATCACGCTACGGAAAATATGCAAATCACTACTTGGAACGATTGACAACCCAGTTAGGTTTTACAACCTGCTTTAATTTTCAATTACATGCTCAAGAGTTGAGACTGCAGGGTAAATTTTTACACCTATCAATTCAATTTAATCCGAGGTTCTGATGAAATCCGACACCTAACCATACGCCTACCACTACGCTCAGAGGACTCAAATTAGTATGTCACTTGTTAAAGGGACGGAATCACCGCATTCATACGGTGGGAAGAGAGTAAATTCTGCCCTCGTCTTTGGGCATTACAAATTCTAGCGAGTGATAATTCAAATAATCTGTTGCATGGAAGACATCGGGACGCGATGATCAGCAGAAAATGTATTATAACGGAATGCTACTTGAGGATAAACTAAAATGAACAGATCTCAGGTCTATCATTCTAAAAGAATGTCTATCATAACTAAAAGAATGTACACATACATCTACATCGTGCCTTGAGAACCCTTATACCCTGAGAGCTGGAAAATGTGTGGCAGGTGTTAAATTTAAAGAATTAAGGTTATATTTACTAAAAATGATATCAAAACCGAACTGTCACACAGTTATATGAAAGAAGAGTAAATGGTTTGCGAGCAAGAAGTAGACCAAACATATATTTCAGAATGAGGAATCTTCAGGAAAAAAAAGGTCATGGATGAAGCAATTGACCAATGTGACAGAGGCGAAAAAAAAAAGGTTGGATAGAGTAATATGAAATAAATCCGTAAAAGCGATTGAATTTCACGAAACAAACTTAAAAAGAGATTCTTTTTATTTTAATTGCCCAATAAATGGAACGGCGAGGAGGGTATGTATGCATTTATGAATGACGATAACGCGAGGAATATGGGTTAGCTGCTGCACCTCGAAAAATAATGCGATGGTGGTGTCCCGCTGTCTTTCACGTAGCAGTACTACAGCAGTCAAAATACAAGTAAATGCTTGTAAAATAATTGCAAATGTTAAATGTCAGCCTGAAGTTAGATGAGTGACGCTCTGAGAAAAGTTGGACTACGGTCTTCATTTTACTCACGGCGATACTCCCCACTCTTGTTTAGTAATCTCTCATTACCTCCTCCCTGCGGTCTAGCTGGGTGAAGATCTGCTCAAGAAGAGCTGCTACCCACTCCTTTGAAACATATCTTAAAAACCTTTAACGGGGGGATTATTTCCATGCATGAACATGAGCAACATGTAATCATAAAAGGTTCAATGTTTAAATTATCGCAAAACGATGGCTGAAATCATATTGAATTGTTGACTATAATATGTTGACAATGAATCATGTTGAATTGTCGCAATAATTTAGAGACCGCAGCACGCTCTGCATATGACGCAAATTATGATCCTGATATCGGGGAAAAAAGTTCTTTGGAAGCAGTTTCGAACATAACAGCCAGTCGCTCTTATGCTAAAGCCAAAAACACTTCTCGACTGGGGGGAACCACAGTTTCTAAGCCGTCCCCCCACAATTGGATCCACTCCTGCCTCTCCTCCGGGTAATTGAAGGAAAGGCAGGATTTGTTGGCAGCTTCCTGTTGCCAAGTCACGGCACTTTTTCCATATTGATATTTCAACTGATATTTCTATCGCGCCCAAATATGGATCCATATACTTTTCCGAGTTCCCAAATTCACTGTTTACAATTAAACTCCTCTCATTTCTCTAGAGTAGGTAGCCTAACTTATTCGGTAACTAACCTACAGCGGTCCAAACTCATGAACACTGATCCATCCATCCGCAACCTGGTGAATTCAATCGGAAGATTTACAGCCGAATTGCCAGCAGAGCTACAAATCGGAAATAGAACTGAAAGATTGCAGAGGGTTACCCAGGATAATCCACCTGGTATAAGAGATGACAGGCTTCAAAAAAAATAAATATATATTCATGAAGTGGCACCTAATCACCATGGGTTATCATTTTGAGGATTGGATTATAGTGGATCTGAATACTATCTCTGCGAATCCCTCCATTTTCTCATAGATCCTTTCGCTAGAACATTCCACAGCCAACTTCTCGAAGTGCATCCTCAGCAATCCGTCCGCTCTAATTATGATCTTCAGTAATTTATCTTTCCTCAGGATTAATCCAACCAATTCCTCTCTTTTCCTACAGAGTATCTTCAAGGGACTACCTTTTTTATCCACTCTCCGAAGTACTTCTTCATTCGTTACCATGTCACTTTACTATGATACACTCATATTAGCACTAGGAGGTTATCTGATAGAAATATTGAGTGGCGAACTGCGTCCAACCAATCTAATGATCGATTACCATAGATTCGACAGAAAAAACTGTTAGAATCAAGCCTCTTTTTATTTTAGATAATGCCCTATAATTTTTAGGAGAGCTGTAAACATTGTCCATTACAAAATATCAGCATTAACAAATATGATTTAGACACTAAGCTACACGTTCTAAAAATTTGCAATTCCTAAAAACGTGATCTCGAAGGAAAATGTTCAAGTCTGCATCGTGAGATGAAAAGATGGTATTTTAAAACTTGCCTTTCCCCCATTACACATCACTCTGGTCTTATATTAATGATCCGACCAACCACAGAGTGACAAAGTTCGTAGCAATATATTGAAAAACGTCAACCGTTTCAAAATTTAAGCACGAGTTTTAGTCCTCCTTTTACTTGCCCAAAGGCTCGTGAGTGATATCCAGCCAAGCTCTCCCGACAATATATTCTCACAGTTAAGTTTATTACAAAATTTTCTTGAAAATCAGGTTGCTTCCGCGGCATTCGATCTAATGCAGAAATCAAACTTGCGTACTTCGTGTGGAGCTCATCTAAAATTAGCATAAGATTAGTAATCTGCGACGGTATTAATGATTAATAAACGCTCGTTCGAGAACAGCGCGTTCGAGGAAAAATACTCTTTTCCGAATTTTTGCATGAGAAATCAATGGAACGTGGACGGAATGAGTCAATGATGGCGCCGGCAGGTAACAAGATCTGCACGCAATGCCCCTTATCCCACCCCTTGACCGTCGGGCCTCGGGGACGTGTCGGGGGGGGGGCGAGACGAAGGTTGGGGAGGGGGATGGGCGGCAGAAGGGAAGAGCGATCTCCCGTCGGCGAGGCCAGCGATTCCAGGGAGCATGGAAATGCAGTCGCACGGAGGAGGAGGGGGGAAGGCGAGAGAATCATCTAGAGACGCTGGCACCGCCTATAACGAATCCATCGAGGGGTGAACGCACAAAAAGGATCTCTGGGCGTAACCTGTATCACACGTTTGAAGGAAGTCGGTACGAGTGTGCGTGATTGAATAAGTCCTTGGTGGCTGGAGGCTTTTGCTTTAGGAACTGAAAAGTTAACCGCGGTTTAATTACTACGGCCGCCCCTAAATGTATTAGGTCAAGCCACGATTACTCGAGAGAAGTGTTGAAAGCAAACCTCCGTGCACGACGGATGACCGAATGCTTCACTAATCTTTCGTCTAAAATTCACCCCTCCATTTTTCTACACAGTCTTTCGACCATCAAATGCGACCGTTAAGAAATTCAAACTATCTTTTACGTTCACAAGGATGAGGCGAGACAAAATTACAGGAATTATAGAACAATAAGGTAGGCAATGAATCGATATAAATTATATGAATCAAGGGAATTTTTTTCGCTGATTACCTAATTTAAAAAAGAACAATGAAATCGAACGAGTAATAAAAATTGCTTTCTTCTAAATATTATTCAGAATACTTGGGTAAATAGGCGATGTCTTCTAATAAAAATCTAATTTCTGCCACCCTTTTCCTCTATTGAGTGAACACTTAGGAGCACGGAATGGAATATTTTAATATATTTATTTTGGTCTCCTGAAAACCACCACTAGGGTGCGTGGTAGGGGGTGAATACACACCAGACTAATTTTGACCCGAATTTGACCCCTACCGCGGTCGTACAATGTCATTCTGATCCCTTGCCATGACATATAAATAAGCGAAAAAAATGGCAACGTAAATCTATCTGTTCTACACTTAATTTCTCTAATTTTACTGTCATGATCTCTCCTACCGCAGTGCAATGGGGTAATAATACATTTTCAACATGACTGCTAAAAAGACATCCTTCCAAATTATGGAAGAGATTTAACCTGTAATTTACCCTGGAATGTGGCAGAAAGAATTATAAAATTACCTATTAGAACGAAAAACCATTAACTTCAAGCATGCAGAAAGAAGGGGGCTACGTCAAGGAAAGTAAATCATAATGACATATAATAACGATAATAATAGTTACATATAGGGCTTTTTAATTGTTACGATTTTCCGATGACCGCTTCGAATTGGGGCGAATAACATGCGAAACGGTGTAAGGTAAACATAAGAACGCAAGCATTCAGATCATTCATAAATTTTATTTCCACATTAATGTATTGCAATTATTTCCACTATAAAACCCATTACTTCCCACGTAACTGCCGTGGTCGGGTCAATTTGACTTGTAACGCTCAACTTTTGGGTGAATGACTTCTATCATCGATTTGAAATTTCCTGGTAGTATTCAAGGTTGAAAATGAGGAAGGTGCACGGGGACCGCAAACAGTGAACACCATAAATAAAAAAGGGCTTGAATTTTCCCCAGGTCCTGATACCATCTTAAATTACCAATCGCGATTTTGTGGGGTAACTGTAATGGCTCAGAACGGGAAGCTGCAGTAAACCTATTCCGGATTTAATATCAATGGTAATGACTCCAATTGCCCACTTGGAAAACGCGAATGACTTCAACATTCACTTATCTCCAATAATAACCGTAGACTACTTCTGTTGCTACAGGGTATATTGGAATAGGAAAGGGGAATTAAATGGAGAACGGAACCAGAAATATAATCAGTGCTGTAAGGGAGCAGAGGATGAGAAAAGAGTTTGGTGATGGGAATCATTTATGGAGGTTGGTGGGGGAGGATTTCCATGGAAGCTAGCGGAAGAAAGAAAAGGTGGAGTGGATTGGAGGGGGGGGCGTCTACAAGCCGGCGACACAACGCCGCCGGAGCAGCTCCATTATTAAAACTCAATCAATTACTCCGAACGACGCCATGGTAATCACGAGTTCCTCTTTCCTACAGGGCGCCCATAAAAACCAAAGGGAATCAACAGTTGCTTCGCTGCTTCAGTCTTGACAGGGTCTCAATAACTGAAACCTAAGATTTAGCGAAGCGAAATACGAAGTAGAGCACACACCGCGCTCGTTCACAAACGTCGCAATAGCATTCACTCCTAACCGACACCCGACCGAATCCTTCTTTCTCCGCAAACAAAACTGCACACAGAAAAAAAAATCGTGAAACATTTTCGAAAGTTCCGGGATTCGAAATCGAAACTTCACCGTGTTCAATCCTAGGACGTTTAATCCTATAAGCTTAGGTAATTGCAAACGTCCTAGGTAGTCGATTCCTTTTCCTGTGCCGCCGGCGGTATCCCGGGAATACATTCCACCCAGTGAATCGTTCCACATAGTGGATTTAGCTGAGCACGTCTGGAGCCTTCATCCGTATTTTAAAAAGAAATCCTTCAACCCTAGACGGACGTCCAATCTACTACTAGGCTACTATGCTGCTTTAACTATTATCCTAATGATGAAAAACCATTAGGATAGGCTATTGGCGTATAGAAAACTTGTTAATCTTGGAAGAAATTACTATAATTAGAAATCATTCCAGATTTGAAAACCACTACAACTCATCTGTGACATCTACGTTTAATGCTAATAAACTCACCCTTCAATTAAACTATTTCCACCGGCGAGAGCATGAACACACGGATGTAAAGAGTAAATTAGAGGGATTACTATAGATCGGCGAAAACGTTTTTTTAAACCATCGTTAAAAAAACAAGGAAACTTGGAAGAACGGGAAGTGATGCTATCTTCAATATAAAATATTATAGTGCGAATTTCTTCATCATTTCATCACATTTTGTACACTTATTTGAGAGAACAAGACGATTACAAGAAAACTTCAGAGAATAGGAAACATGAGGTTCCTCTGTTGATCGAGTTCCATATTTTCCATTAAACAACTGGCGTTTCTACAGTCTTCATTTTAACTGTTAAAATTAGTTTTAACTGACATCACTTTTTTCTCAACTGTAAAGAAAGACTAACGAGTTTCTACTTACTAAAATATATCAGGACAGCCTAAAAATAATAACAACAGATGTGAAAAAAAACCATCCACTTTAGTATTACTGACATGGTAGATGCTAAAACTAGGACATTTACAGTTAAGATTTCTGAATTCACAAATACAAAAATAATCCTTTCAGCTTGATTTCAAAGATCGTTTAGACGAATTCGAAAACGGAATTCAGAGAAAATTGGAGTTTTTATACGCCCCGGAGGAAAAGAAACATCCAAATCCATCAAAAGTTGCGTTTCAGTTAAGATATCTTACAAGACTGAATTAATTAGAAATGAAATATCAGTGCAGGGACATTTTTTCTCTAGGCTACCCAAAGAGGAATTTGTGAAATCCCTTTTCGATTTCACATACCTACAAAATTAGCTTGTCAACTCAGCGCCTCCAATCGCTTCAATCAGTCTAACCTGACACCGCCACTTTTCACGCGTCCACTAAGCAAGCATTACTTAAGAAAACGATAGTTACTTTCACTTCGCCTTTCCTCTTGCACGCAAGAAAATGCCAACGCGATCGTTTCCATTAAAAGTGACATGCGTAAATAACGCTAGCCGCTTTCGACATAATCAATGTTGTTGTAAAATAGATCTTAGAGAACCGCCACCATCGCGGCGGATGACCGCAAACGTCTTAATAATAAACGTCGAATGAAAATATCGTTCATGGGACAAATTAAGCAATATCTGTATCCTCTAACGACATAAAAGTCGACAGCGGGACACTTTTCTGGAGACAATCTTTCACATATTTACGCATAATAGGCATGTTACAAGAGTGCAAAATTAGATGCCGTGTGACGCGTTTGGTCACCCAAACTGCCGGATACCAGATCTTTCTCGGAAGATCCATCCATACATGGCACATGGAAAGGAACTGGGTCCCCTATCCTGAACGTGTTTCTATCCGACACCGTTGGGCTTACTGCAATTTGAGTTCTACTCTTATCTATCAAATCTACCTTCTGCTAGATTAGTGTATTTTTGGTCCTAATAAAACGAAGTTTATGAGATCCTATAAAAAAAGATAGGCATAGATAGGCAACTAAATTAAGGGGCACAACATATAACAGTTCACTTTTGAAGGAGGGTGGGTAAAGTAGTAGGGATATAAAAAGAATCTCGTTTTTTAAAGAAATGTGTATTTAGAGGCGGGATGGTAGGCACCCTGAGAAAAGACGTAAAGAAAATACTAGTGAAAACTTTGAAATGGTACTTAGATTTGGTTGACTCTGGCTTTCTGAGGAAAGAGAATAAATGTAGCTTGGAGGCTTCTGAGATGTGGGGGTAGAGAAGAATATAAAAATAAAATGAACAGAAATGAGAGAAATGAAATACTGATGACGGTGATGGGTGAGAAAATGCTGGGAAAGCTAAGCAGGGGAGGGAAAAGAATCGGTATTTCAGATGGATTCAAGGGAGGTAGAAAGTATGTAAGATAAAGAATGAGCTATTTTAACATGAAGAATATTGTTCAAGGATATTTTTGTCACATATGTTAGGTCTTATGAGTAAAGTAGTGCGTAGTTCCATTGCCCATCAAATAGCTAACCTAAACATGTAGACTACCCCTAATGGTAACATTAATTTCGTGAGTTTGTTCGCGACAGCTGTTCCTCCCTTGTTTCGAAGATGAGCCACGTGCATCGGCGCCCATAGTGTGAATGAGGGATTACAATATGGCCCTGCGACTGGGTTAATTTTCCACGCGCATTTCATTATCTGGGGCTTTCAACGAGGAGACTCGCGAAAGGTGTATGGAGCATACAGTTAGGGATGTAGCATTCCAA
Organism: Hetaerina americana; assembly: GCF_022747635.1. Taxonomy (NCBI): domain Eukaryota; kingdom Metazoa; phylum Arthropoda; class Insecta; order Odonata; family Calopterygidae; genus Hetaerina; species Hetaerina americana. The sequence goes on from NW_027286985.1 coordinate 76,262,581, forward strand.
CAGATGTAGCGTTCAGATGCAAAATTATTTGTCAAATGTCAATTAATACTACCATAAGTTCCAGCAGAAGTTTACCATTCGTCCTCTCGGAAGAAGATCACAATAAAGATTTGTTTAGGAGTCAAAAGTAGATGCTTATGGGAGAGATATCACAGAAATCAACATTGGGGTTGGTTTTAATAGGTGAGGGTAGCTCAGCTCAAACTAGGTCATTCAACAACTCGATTTTATTTGAAGATGTGCAAAGGCATCGCCCTGGAATTGAACCTAGTATCCCCCTCCTCTCACTATCCCACCGATCAACCCACAAACCACCATGAGCATATTTCTCAATTTACAATTCAAAATACAAGTTCGTGTTACTTGCCCATACTAATCCTGCTGATGTCAGTAAAGCTTAGCACTTATTCCTGGTCCGAAATATGCTTCATCGAATTTCTATGCTAACCGTATACGAGTATATTATGTTTAACACAACTTTCGGTGGACTTGTAAATCAACTTGAAGTTTTCAGAAGAATAGGCTGCCCATTCATGGTTTATATTTTATATTTATTTTTATATTTTTAGTATCCTGCAAGTCACCGTTATGGTGTGTGGCAGGCATACATACCAGACTTATTTTGACCCGAATATTTTTACCCCTACCGCAGTCGGGCAACGCCATTCTAGTCCTTACCATTCGTGGAAAAAGTTAGATCTTAAATCTATCTGTTCCAGACTTGATCCATCTAATTTCATTGACTCTAATTTTTATTGAATTTTATTGATTTTTTTATTTTAAATGAATATGCTCATTGTGTGCTTTTCTTAAGTCGTGATCTGATGTCCAAGCATTCTTCGTTGACCAGGGTCTTTAAATAAGGCGGTTATTTTTGTAGCCTTCAATTGAGGCATTTCTCAAGACCAGTAATTTTCGACATTCTTCGTCTGTCTCTCGCGACCAGTCAACCGCGATTGCTCCCAATTTTAAATCCTTCTGTGGAAGCGACAACAGGTTAAATCTCGTCCCTTGCGTCACGTTTCACGAATTGTGAGCTTCCAAGATTGCTTGCACGCCACCTGTTGCCTTGGTTTGAATACGCTTTCCCTAGCATGTGACAATTCTGTGTATGTGTGTGTGTGTGCGTATGCTTGTATCGCTAGCTGCCAATCTGCTGCCTTGATGGAATCAATCTGCTGTCGCAGGAGGGAGAAACCTTGTTCATCAGGAAAGACCACGACACCGAGAGGGAATTTTGCATGAGAAGGTAGAAAAAGAAAGGTGGTGCGAGATTCCATCAAATCCGAAACCAAAATTCTTGAAGTGAAACTCCAGATGAAACGATGATATCATTTGCATGAGCGCGGGTGACCGTTTGATTATTTAATCGAGGGAGATAATACAATCATTAACTGTTTAACTGTGCTATTTTTTCCCGGGTAACAATTAATCAATATCACGCATTTGAACTCAGAAAAAGTAACAAATGATACTCATTATGCCTACAAACAAATGCTACTAATTATTTCTAAAACAAGCAGGGAAGTTTTGAAGAAATAATTGAAGTGTATTACGACAGTGAGACTAGGCACACGAATTATTTTCCCTACTCAATGTCCGCCAATTAATTCGAAGTAAATTTTAAGCGTAACCATTATGAGTAGCATGTCAGTAGCTATTCCAGGTTGGCCTCGATTCGAGTGGTGATTTCGAACATCGATTAGACGAAAGCTTCGTAGAGGTGCCTTATTTCGTAAAAAAAGGGAAGGAATGACTCTTCACTGTGTCGATGAAAGATTTAAATAAAACACAATCCCCAGATTGGGATATTTTAAGTTGGTGCAGAGGTTACTGATGTTGGAGGGGACGAAATGGGGAATAAGTGGGCGGGAAGGAGCATACTAAGATCGATCGCATGCGGCAGTCGGATGACTCGGCAGGGAATGAAATTTTTAAAGGATGGAGGCCCCGGCCGTTACCAAACCACCTCTCTTCAAGAGAAGAACGCAGGACGCTTCAACAAAGTAGGGCTAGCATTACGCGCGACGCCATTGTCGGCTGTACGGCTATTCATTGTTTTTCGGGATAAGTCATTGATGTGGTTTCCCGTTCCATTCCTCCTCAGTGTTTTTATGACCTGATGCCATAACTTAAATTGCCGCTCCACAGAGGTCACACGCCTTTGTAGCCGCCTCACTGAGGAACAGATGCCTAGTGGACTAACATTTATCTGGTTCCTACACTTCTATCTATCTGGCAACAATTATCATTGCTCCCGCCAGCACAGATCTATGAGTCATTGAAACCAGCAAGTTACACCACGTCAATGGGGAGGGCTATGGCTATTATTACCGATCATTGTTAAACTGGTAAATCTGAATGCATCCGTCAGACTGCAAATTGATCTTAATCCTTCGAGTGGGTTCTCTGGTCCAATATATTACCTCTGATGCTAAAGCCAAATGGAGTTAGTTCAATGCCATGCACTACCTTCATCATTCTCAAAATCTGCAAAACAATTGTTAGCGCACCGATTGGTATACACATTCAAAGGTCTTTCTGCAATATATTTACGCAACAAGCAGTTTCATGTGGGAGAAATTTGCTACCATGCGCTTGACCATAAAATTAAACTTCTCAAAGATGAGAAATTAATTGATAAAAGTAACTTTAGGAGTTAGAAGTATTCACACGAATATTTTAGTGCCTTTCTGCCTGTTTTTGTTTATCGACATAAATAAAGTAGGCCACACTAAAGTGAAAGATTTCTTACAAGCTTAGGTGAAGAGTTTCCTAACCTCAGGATAAATTAAAGTTATTAACCCATTACACACTGTGGGAAGGTTTTTAGACCATTTTAAATGAGCGAGTTTAAATATGTTTAAAGTAGCACTATAATTGGGCATTTAAGGCGTAGAATATTTTTCTGAACGAATCATTGTGTCGTATGAATGTGTTCGTTCGCCCGATCAAGCATAGTTCGCTACTAAATCAAACGACTGTAATCAAATGATGGTTGGTTTAATATGTAAAGCTGAATTTATCATCAAAGCATGCACAGAAATTCGCGCGTTAAGGCAGGAGGTCATTTTCCATGCCCTCCGATGCACGCGGTTTTCAAACTATATATACTATTTACTACCGGAAGAATCGTAGAGCTTACATCGAGCTGAGGGTGTCTAGAAGCGTCATCCGGATATGAACTCGGACCTTACAGTCGGCAACCGAACGCTCGTACAACAACCATACCGGCTCATTTTATAGTGCTTCAGGTTAACGATCACAATAAGTACTTACAGACGTCGGGCCATTATTTTTAATCTACAGCATTAGCCTATCAGGGAGTGCCCTCCGAAGTATTCATATCCTTTTCTCAAACCACCCCCAAAGTTAGTGGATCCAGTAAATCGTAAAATCAGATTGGCAGCAAACTCTTTTGCGCCTTGAATTCCAAAAAGGTGAAATCCCGAAATCGTTCGCCGCAGAGGATCAACAGTAGATTAAGTCCCATGGAGATTGAATAGATAGTTTACAATGCTACTAAGTCGCTGAGCGTGAGAAATTCCTTAAGTTCAGCTAAAATCGAACGTAAAATTATTCTATGCACGTTTGCGATGCCTGAGTACCTGATCGACATCCTTAACTTTGCAATGAGTCACTTCACGCATAACTTATTCATGCATCCAATTTTATACTGGCCCGAATGTACACCATCTCTACGCGCTCTAACTAAGAGATATGACTTTGGTCCGGTGATAAGAGTTTCGAAAACGAAGCAGGCAAAAATACATCCATTCAAATAGCAGACGTGTATACGGCGAGACGGAAAGTGTTTTCATTGGCCCTCGGAATGCAATCCTTTCTAAAATACCAATTTTATTTTCACCCGTGATTGCCAGACGCTCAACGTCGCTCGCACTAGAAATCGGGAATCGGAATGGTACGGTACGTACTGGCTTCCCACCCAGAGGGCCCGGGTATGAATTCCGGCGACGTCGCATATTATTTCCCAGGGCTGCCCCGATCCCTACTCGAGGTGCTTTGTAAAGGGCCCTTTGAGTTAGTACGCCATCCGTCGGATAGGACGTTAAGCTGTGGACCCTTAGGCGCCTTTGGTTAAGAGTGGACTAATGCCGACGCCAGTTTTCTCTCCACCCTTCATTTTGTTCTATCCGTACCCTATGTCGCATAAAGACCTCAGCTGTCGGTCGCCTCCCCTAAAAACTACAACTACAGGAAAAACAAAGTTTCTAATGACGGTTCGATAGATTTTGTAACGTTCACTAGATTCATTTGGGATTTTTTCTCCTATTTTCCGATGATATATGCCAAATATATCATATTATCACTTAAAGAGCTTATTTCCGCTTACAAAATCTCCGGCCTAAAGAAAAGCCAGCAGTTACAACTGTGTAAACTTTCGATATGGTGGTTGCCACACGATTTAAAAAGTCCTCCGATTGGAAATACTTAAATTTGAATACGTTAAAACGCATCTTCAGCCTCTTGTGCTAAACTACAAAAGATATGCTATACTTGACGATGATGAATCGGCGTTGATACAAACACAGGAGTTGTACGAAATAAATTAAATGTAGAAAATAAACATTTATTTTATTTTGAAAACGCCGTATTCTCACAAATTAGAGCTATCCACAATTACATACAGGGTAATATTACTGCACGTGAGGTAGACTGCATATCAAGGGTTCGCTCCAAAAATTGTTTGCGCTTTACTACTGTATTGAATAGTAACACGATTACGGACTTGCAGCAGCCTTGCCAACTCCCTTAGTAGCATGCTTCCTCGACTTCGTGTCCGTGATGATTACCATTTCACCTATCCACGGGTTGCTTCATTATTCGTTCTTTTACCTTTCGCTTAATCCGCATTTTACCGAGTTTGGCTTATTCTGACATGATCTTAGATTGGTTCAGAGCCAGATAATACAAATGCGGAATCGCCAAAGTATTTCGATTTCGCGAAATTGCACATAATTTGAACAAGCACTAAATACCTCGAATCTACCATCAGCTGCACACAGGAGTTATATTTGCTTACCTTTGAATGAACAGTGTTCTTAATTTACGCCTAAAAATAAATAAAAACCAGTGAAATACAGTAAAATGGTTTGCATAACAATATTATGTCTTAGTAACCTGAACGACGCCCCGTCTTGCCGAAAGAAACCAGTGTTTCTTCCTTTTGAAATAATTTGGAACCAGCATAAAATTTTCATCTCTTGTTTTTATTGACTACGTGGTATGTTTGGGAACAAAACTCCACACTTGATCTTAAAGAGGGCATCGAAAACACGTTTCAGGTAAAATAAAAACGCCTGAACCAAAAGGTGACACGCTCGTTGTTTTCGCATGCAAAAGTGAAAGCCATATTCTACGTGGGAGCATAGAAAATGATGTCATTCGATATTCGGCTGTTATCGTATTGACCTCGGCACATGTTTTGTAATTTTAAAGACTTCATTTGGATTTTTTTTCGTCAACGAGTTTGGAATCTCCGAGAGGAAAAACGATCACCGATGCATGAAGCTGAAGTCCAATTTATTTTAATCATTTAAGACACACAGAGGTAGTGATCAACCCGAAGGTCGGTTTCGTAGGTGATGGTAGAGTTCACCCAGTAGTAGGCCTTTTCGTCGTGTTAAATCCACGCATCAAGGTAGGGAGGGTACCCTACGGTACCCTAAAAATGACATAGCTTGGGTGGAGTAGAGGGTGCCCAGAGAGGCTAGACCGGGAATCGAACCTGGGCCCTTCGGTCAGTAGTCCAACGCTCTACTCCTGGGCTCCCGCAACCCACAATCCTTTGACAACTAATGCAAAATAAAAACAGCCGAACTCTGGATTCGAGGTATGCGAGGGAGTCACCCCTCCGCCGCCGATTCTGGTCGAGTTGGAAAATCGATTAATTGGCATGAATGTGGAAAACTCCCTATTTCTGTCAGGCACCACCTACATATAGCATTGAAATCGTGACCGACGGAGAATCTCCGCCCGAAAAAAAAAACCCTCCCAACGTACCACACACACCAGTCATTCGACACACGATAATGCGCCCATACACACAGATCATACGATTCGGTACTTTTCGCCCGTTCCTCTCGTAATCACGACTCGCTCAAGAGGAAAACACGTTTACTTATACATACACCACTTCGATCACCTTCTCCTATCATTATTCTCCATGCTAGTGCTAGGTTTCAATCTGAGGGCCGCAATTGTACCTCCTTTGCTTTTTTTCCTTTGACCTGATTGATTTCTCTATGTACTACTAATTTCTCCGATGCGGCCATAAGAACTCAGAATAATTGACTGGAGATGATATCACAATTGTAGTAGTAGATTTAGGGGTGGCGATCGACAGCTGAGATCATTTGCGCCATTAGGGATGGATGGGAAAGAGTGAAAACCGGCGTCGATATTAACCTACTCTTATCGAAAGGCGCCAAGCGAGCCGCAGTTTAACGTCCCATCCGACGGACGCCGTACTTACTCTCAGTACTCTCCGCAAAGCACCTCAAAAAGGGATCGTGATAAAACTGAAAAATATCTGCTGTCTCCTGGATTCGAACCCGGGCCCTCTTGATGAGAAGACAATAAGTTATCCGCCACCAATGATCAATTTTTTTCATGCCTCTAGTACCGCCGATACATTCGAGCACACTATATCGGATGTCTAAATAGTAAGGGGGCTCTGTTTGAAGACTAGCACTCAAAGGAGGAAAATAACCTGTTTTCCTATATACAAAAAAGTATTGCACAAAGTAATGCAATGAGCACCAGAGAATTGGTCTAGAATAGTATTCTAAAACAGGGACTTCTGGACCTTTACAATTGACAACTATTTTCAACTTGAAGTATTTGCATGTATTACGATTAAGAAGTGACAATTTCAAGTTCGTAACTATGTAAGCAAAGTAGAGGGAAGAAAAGTGCAGAGTTATATGCATTTTCAGTCACGAGATAAAGAGGTCAAAGGTATGGGGAGCGAAGCAAACAGTTAAAATTAATACGAGCGGTTTAGTGCATTTAGCATAATTATGCTAATACTCAATAATATTTCCCAACGACAACGTGTGAGTCTTTCTGGGTTTATAAAAATGTCATCAATAAATCATTACTAATGGAAAAGTATTCGAAACCCAATTGGAGCAACCGACAGTTTTCTGGTCTCATTTCTTTTTCTTTCTACAGCCACAGTAAATGATAGCGATGAACAAGTTAGTCATAATCTGTTTCAGGGTACACTAACTACGAAGAAACACTGTTAAACATTTTTAACTCCCAAAAAGTTGGCATTAGCAAAGGAAAGTATCGATTAAAACATTCACACATATATACATTAAGTTTTTAATTTCCTTGTTCACATTAAAAAAAGGAATAAAATGTGAGAGCGCAAACATTGCCAGGCGTGCACCGCTGTGCCTTTGGCTTGCAGTCCAGCGGCGAGGCACGATCTCGGAGTCAGATGGCTGGTGCACGCCATAAAAAGGAATCGAGCTCCATCGCGCTACCTCGGAAGTCACCTCTGACACAATGCCCTTCCGCAAATGCCGTATTTCATTCGACTTACCAACCTCGCCGCGTGATTGGAATCGCAAAGGCGCAGCTCCTCGGGAGGAGAAGAAGGCGGCAAGAGGGAGGAAGCCGGGGCAGAGAGAAATCGACGGGAGGGAGAGAAGCAACCCACACGAGCCTTTTCCCGCAATTTACCTCCCCCAGGTGTATTCCCCACAGGGGTCATAGGTTACTGCCATTCGTTCGGTGCAGATGGGAGCTCGGTGGGAGGATGGGGGACTGGGCGTGATGACGATGAGGGGATGAAGGAGAGATGGCCGAGGATAAGCAAAGCAAGAATACGACGACTTCTAATTCACTCAGATGTTTTCCCACTCTACAGCGGGAAGAAATAATAAGCGAGAGTGAGAGAGAGAAGTGATTCGCGCTTAAGGTTAACGGGTGGCCGGGAAGATGGAAAGGCTTGAGGCACTCGTCTCACACGAGAGAAGGGGAAGACAACGAGATCGGAGGGCCTGGGATGGGGAGACAGTGAAGGGCTCACTTCGTCGAAGTGGGATCGAGCGAGAGGATTGCGCGACCGAAGGAATTTCATCTCTCTCGCGTCCCCGCGGAGACGCACCGAGGGAGAAGGTGGGGGGGGAAGGGGGAGGGTTAGGTGGAAGAAATAAGATAGGTCTACAAAAATACGTAGCCAACCTTCCCGCGGACGCTTTTAACCTTAGCTCGAGCGTCCGGTGTTCCACGGAAAGTGGAAACAAGAGAGGCGAAGGAAACTATCGGCAGAGATCGGTTTGGATGCCGCAATAGAGGAAGAACTCGATCCATGCCGTCGTCACCCACCCATCCCCCTCTCCCAACCTCCCCGCACCCATCCACTTGCGGTCTAGCGGGCACTACGAGATTCTCCTTCGACAAAGGTGAAAGGGATTGAAAAGGGAAATTTCCCGGAGAGCGAAATGAAAAAATATTAGGAATGACTCTCAGCGAGCTCCAGGGTCCTCACGGTTCCCTCGGAAGAACCTTCGACACGAACAGGTATAGGGAGGAAAGAGAAAAATAATCATATGAATCGAACTAAAAGAAAATAAATTAATTAAATACGTGAAAAAACATATGCAAAGGAAAAACTTGCAACGTAAACAACCAAAAGAATAAGATGCAAGCCTCAGTCATGTCGAAAAAAGAAATACAGTAGAAGTTAGTATAGAAATACCTACTACTAGTATGGATATTAGGTTGACATTCCGGAACGCAATCGATGTCCAATGATGTACTCTGCACAACAATTGGAAGGAATATTTAACGTTCAGTTAATAAGAAAGACCTGAGCTTCTCCTTCACGATAACAACGCCAACAAAACGAAAATACATTCCCAAGTTATGACCGCAGTCTTAATTTACTGACCGGAACGGTTTTTCTGGCGTCTTCGGTGCTTCACTGAACGCCCCCGGGGCTGGAATCCTTCCCCTACCCGGGAGATGAAGAGAATTCCGGTGTGGGACAGTGCAAGCGGACACATCGCTTCACACCTCTGCAGGCCGCGGAACGCTCTGCTAAAAGGGAATTAGCGTCTACATTTATCCCCACCCGTAAAAATTCACCAGAGTAGCTGCGGAGGGCTCGGGAGGGAACAAAATGGCTCGCGCCGCGCGTGTGTGCACCACGGAAAGACGAATTAGATCGGGGAGGCGTGGGTGTCTTGACTGGACCGGTAATGCATTCTAAGTGAAGGAAGGGACCCCGAAAATTGATCACTTTCAATCTTCCAGAGATTAATGTGGAAACTGTCCCTCTACCATTCCGATAAAAAAAATAACGCAGCAATAAGAAAAAAACGCGTAAGATTTTTGCGTGGCTTTTAGATTTTACGTCACTCAGGTTCGCTTGACTTGCTGCCAAATTCACTTGACAGCTGGGACCTATATAATTTCGATTTTTTCCATCGAGGGTGGAATTTATACCGCCCATGCATTCAACACCTGTCGAGTGTCACCGTAGGGAAATTTAATCAATGAATACAAACATGAATAAAGTGTTTGTGCCAAAGAGTGCTTTAACAAAGATGCGTACGTCAGGCCATAAAATTCACTCGTGGTTGAATCAAAAGAATAGGAATAGTATAATTATTGCTCACTTACAAAATATCCGGACATGAGTTATTTCGGTTGAGTCATCGTGATCATTCCACTTACCTGAAACAAGAAGAGAATAATAATCAGACGATCAAAAGGACATTATTAGCCAGAAAGGTATTGGTAAGATTTAAAAAATGTACATCATAATAATAGGTTATGACACTCAAACAAACAAATTAAAATCAATTACATTTTTGGAATAAGAGAAATGTTAACAACTACAAATTAAGTATCAATAAAATATTTTAAAACAAGAATATGTGAGAAGTATAAATGACATACAACGCCATTTTGGAATCGATTTATTTTTATCGACCATGCAAAATAAAGTCTATAAATCAAAGCGGACATAAGTTCCCTAGTTAATCACGAGAAACATATGTACTAAATATAAAAAAAAGTTTACGAGATCTCTCAAAGTCAATATTAAAGCTGTCGAAACAGATGATGATAAAAATTCATACACACTTCTTTAACTTGGAGCAATTCAAATTTCAGCAAAAAACTCGACGGTACTACAATTTATACGAGTATCTGTAAGTATCCACGTCAGAGCATGAATTCTCAGAGTTCTCGTATCGGAACTGACATCACCAACAAGTAAAATGCGTATTACATGTTTTACAGCGTAACTTGGGAGGCTATAAGGTACCGAGATTTTAGTTTCAATTCCAAGGTACTCCACGGATGTTCCAAGAGACCAACTTTAGATCTTTATCCATTAAATGGATAGTAAAAACTGTCCATTAATGTCGAGAAGCATAGGTACAGAAAAGTAAGACGGATAAATTAACTTTCATTGCTTTGTTGCCTAAAATCCGAGTAAACAGAATTAATTTTAACAGCAGGCACGTATACGTATAACACAAATGTGTACTTTAACGATAAGTAAGGCCAGCATTAATACGCACTTAATTTATAGCTTCACGATATTTGTTCTTGACACACAGAATACACACACCACGCAAATGTCTCCCTACTATAACTCCACAGTCATTGAAATGTAAAAAGATCACTACTCCCATTTCATTTGATATTCTCCGTGCCAAGAAAAAATGTACCACCTGTTCTGATACTGGAATACTGTTTTTAATTCTGAGCATACAACGAACATCCTCGGAGTAAGAACCAAACTAATACATGCTGCGTAGCGTTGCAAGTGACCCTTAGGTGAAATTGAATAGATAACTAATATCAACGACCATGATTATTCAAATGGGAAAAACGGAATAAGGTGGTTAAAGTTATAAGTTCTAGCCATGGCGACGTTTATTGTCAATTCTTTTATTAAATATGGCATGGCTACAGAGATAGAATTCGCGGTAATAATCACACTTAATAAGATCTGAACCAATGGCTTTAATAGACTACTAAGTGAATAATCTAGGGATAGCAGTGGTTTCGAGCTAAAATCGATACAAGTATAGAATTAAGGCCAGCAATCACCATCAGGCCCATAGATTGATGATGACTATCGAAAGCACTCTTCGAAAATAACACATATTTTACACATTTACCATGAATACTCCAATTATGCTTTAATACCTTGATCAAAAAGTTCCCGGAATAACCACCGTGTGGCGCTCCCATCGTTCCGATTTGAGTTCTGTTTTTTTTGTTAAATTGGTACATCTGTTGTTGATATTTCCTTTAAATCTTAGTGTCATAACTTGACATTTGCAAAAGTTACGTAGCCAAGAGTACATCTATCTCTGTGTGTGTTGGCGATTTTTTACAATTTCAGAAATGGATTTAAATTTGCAACAACGAACTTGTATTAAATTTTGCGTAAAAAACGGATTTAGTGGCGCACGGACGTTGGAAATGTTGGAAAAGTGTTTCGGCAAGTATAATCATACCATGATCGGATTTTTAGATCGAGCAGAACGTAATCTCGGGCAATTATCAGCTTTGTGAATTTGAACCAAATTGTTTTCATTACAACAGGGAGGTGTGCTATTAGATGTTTAATGGGCTCGTAAAATAGCGGCCATTTAGGTTAATTCCATTATCCATCCTGCGAAAACATGGCCTCGACGTGCGTAAGAAAACCGATTGAAATTACATGTCACTTTACTCCCAACAAAATGCCATAAAATTGAGCCTCAAAGGCACGATAAAGTTTGCCTGTATCCTTTTCAAAGCTAGTCTCTCTTAAAAGCAGGGCATTCATAAACTAAGAAGAATATGTTCTTGGAAATACGAAGAGGCACCTCGGATTTAACGTTAATGCAACACGGAAAATGAAAATCTATATCCTCAAGTAAAAGAATGGGTAACATCTCTCGCATTACAGTAACACTCATCTGGAGTGAACCTGTACCCTTAGTTGTAGTTTAGTTTAGTATCGAAATTTCGGCACAAGTTTTAAACAAAAGAGTCTCCTGGCAATAGGCAACGACATGGTATGAAAGTAGCAGTGAGAATGTCTCACCCGGCATTAGGGAAGTAAATAATGGTCGCTGAAAGGGGCGGCAAATTAAAAAGCGCCTTGCATCACCGATGGGGCTTCCTGTGTATTAAGGAGGCTTTAAATTAATGAAAACATCAAAGTACTTTCAATGATATTATTCCGGCGCCAAAGTTAGAGGTAATAGAAACTAAATCGGACGGGTGATGGGGAGAGAGGTTTTTGCAAATCGCACACATCAATTTACTCCTTCCAAAGGAAGAAAGACCGTTTACACTCCTTCCTCCGGATATCAAAACATGCCCTCCCACTCTTCTTTCGAACACCTTTTATTTATTACCCTCCCTATTTTCTTTCCCATCCTTCTGTTCTCCACCCCACCACTCCCCTCCGCCCCACCCTTCTGCCAAAGACACTCCATGGGGGGAGAGGGAGAGTTATATACCCAGCCACTGCGCACCAAGCGCAAGACCGCGTACACCTCAGCAAATTTTCCGTGTATCGCGTCAACCCTTTGATCACGAGGGGGAGAGGTATTTCTTGAGGCTTTACGGCAATGACGTTAAGTGCGGGGAGCGAGAAAGCAATACGAAAACTGAAGTCATTAAATCCAAAATATCAAAAGATAAATTTGTTTAAAATATTTAAAATATCATAACCCAAGTAAGATGGAAATTTACTGTGGAAAATCGAACGGCAAAACCAGTTAACAACGGAATCGAAAGGAAGGACACGATGTTTTCAGGAGAAGCAGTTCTACTGCCTTCGTCGGGCCAAGGCTAACGGCACACATCATTTCGGGAAAAATTATGTATAATAGGGGTGAATAGATGTCTTAATAATTCAGCGGGGATTCCCAGTGGGGAGAGTCCCACGTTCAAATCCCGAGCCAAGGTGTCGAACAAACCTTCAAATACTTGGAACTTCGTGGGAAATCTCAGGTGGCACAAGGAATGGGGCTGCCACCTACTGCTTTCCCTAAACATGTGAATTTCCTATTGTTTCGGTGCAAGATGGAGCCTAACCATTCAAAACCCACTTTTGGATTGATTATCGTAGTTTTTTTTAATAGATAGATAAATGTGATAAATCCCGCAAAATATAACAACAAAGACTGGATTTTGAACACAAACTGCGCATAAACGTGGAGAAACCCCAAACCAGATACTACACCCTTAGTCTAACAGAACGGAGTGCAACTCAATAGTAGATGACATTTCTGACGGAATGCTTTCTACCCGCGTTTCTCAGGTACTGTCTCACAAAGGGGTTTTATTGAAAATAGTCTAATTTTATTCTGTCTCCGAATTTCTATATTTAGCATGTTTCACTTTGTGTAACTATAGTTTTCTCCAGTCAAAGAAGAATATCACCCCACCACAGAGATTCCGGCATTCAAAGAGTAATAAAACAATAAGGAAGGAAACTGAGAGCGTGAAGGAATCGCGAGGCAAAGACGTGATACCTCAGAGGATATGGTTTTACGATGAAAGGTGCGCTTAAAGAAATATTTCCCGAGGCAAGACCATAATAAAATCCGTGCATAATAAATGGCCCTACAAGAACTGCGACAACATCTACATATATGTAAGCGATAATTCGAAAACTTCCGCAAGGACGTGCAGCAAGGAGTGTTAGGATGCCATACATGTAAATCAAAAGGGAGTAATCTGTTTATCGGAGGAATGCATTCATTTTTATAGCTTACTCAGGACGTGAGGGACTAACGATTTGATAGAGAAGATTCAAAAATCATCCGATTGAAAGAGTGGCGATGGTGAATACTTCCATAGTGGTTTCTCATGAATTTGACAGTTTTTCTCGGTACCCTGCTCAATTTTTTAATCAGCTGCTTGACTAGTTATTAATAGTATTGAAACAACCCTCGTGAAATTCTTCGAAGGTTACGTGAACTATACAGGAAAATCAAATTATTTGGTATGATTACCTTGAAAAACCACTGGCCCTCAAAAAAATATTGTATTTCAATGACAAATGTAAGTCGGTAAATAACAGAACGAAACAGCAAGTAATATTTACTTGCATCATTAATCCAAGGATTTTCCAAGCTGGTAGAGGGAACTTATCGAACGTTCTCTACATCACTAAATCGTGAGCCACGATATTCCACCGATTGAAATCTCTCATTTACACATAGGAGATCAGTTGGTCGTAAAATACTTCGGTTCAAAATATTTAAAGATAGGATACACTATCGTCGACGGTTGTGAACATCACGATAATTGCATTCACAGTTTCGAACGAACGTGCCAGACCTCGACACCTCTACCGCGAGCGATTGCGCTTTTCGGCAAAGCAAACACGAAATGCTGAATGAGGGCAATGGATTGGTGTTCGACTTGGAGAGAGGGGGTCGAATAAGATCAAACGAGAAACTTAAAAAAAGTGTATTGCGAAGCGTGAATTACGAAAGGAGGGGACCTAGGAGAAAAAGAAAAGAGAACCGATTCACGTTCCCAAGGGCTCAGGTGAAGACCGACCGAAATGAAATCATGGACTTTGTTTCGGTTAACAACCCTGTCTCCTCGACCGAGATAGAGAAAAAGAACAACATCCCCGGTAGTGTGTGTGTGTATGTGGGGGGGGGGGGGGGTCCCGAACGACGGAGAGACGCGTTGCCCTTGAAAATCTGCTTCCCCAGGCGAGGAGGGAACCGCAGTCCCAAGACGGCTGGGAGGGAGAGAGAGCTCGTTTGAAATGCACAACCAACCCGGGCGGTCGTAAACTCAATAACCTCGCGAGGCGCCGATTGGTCCACGAGCCCTCAAAATACAAGCCCCCTCCGATTGAATGAATGAAGAGAGAGAGAGAGAGAGAGAGAGAGAGAGAGAGAGAGAGAGAGAGAAAGAGGCGCGGGCGAGGGCGGTGGGTTGGGGGCGTTGGGGAGGGAGAGGTGGCTATAGATGGGAGAGGGAGGTTGAAGGCGGAGGCAGCGGCACTTTCACCTTCCAACGGTCGGTGGGGCGGAGGGGGAGGGGGCTAGAGAGAATTGAGACGGAGGGGGTGGGCACCACGATGACCGTTGCATCACCGATTACGCCGTCTGGAAACGTCCGCGCGGGGCTGCCCCATCCTCCACCCCGGCAACCCCCGCTGTCCTCCCTGCCGTTGTCGTCGCCCCGTATGCATACGCGCAATACGCCAGTCTATGCGCTTGCAGCGTAATTGGAGTTACGTGCCTCGCTTCCTCCTCCCCTCCGGTTCTCCCCTTCCCCATATCTTCCCCGTCCCTTAACGAGAGGCCGAGTACCACCCGACCAACCCCCCTGCCGCCTCTCGCATGAACACGGGATCTCATCAGCCTCCGGCCATTCTTTCCCTCAAAAAAAGGAACTATTTACACCCTCCTCGCACACCCCTCCCCTGCCGCTTCAATCATGACCTCCCCATCCCCCCGCTTCATCAAACCTACGGACGATTATTCCAACTTCCAAGATGACTGCAATTCCTTGAACTCTCGGTGTGTTCCCTTTTACTCCTGCCTACATCGTCGTGTCCGTGATTACACATCATATATAATGCGCCCACTGATTGAACTTAAGAATACAAGAGAAGTAAAAGGCATAGTAGGGTGAAGTCGAAGAAGGTATGAAAAGCAGATATAGTGTCATCAAGATACAGTGGGATGTGAAAAAAGGAAAAATGCTAGAAAGAGACATCGGAAGATAGTGTGATTAAGTACTTTGGATGACACAATGGGAGGTGGTACGCATGTAGAACTAATGAGGCGGTTAGTGTAAAACAAGTGTCAAAGTACTTTAGATGATCGCCAAAAATTGGTTTAGGGAACGACATTACTCTTTTAATAATACTCCTGGGTCAATTGAAAACCAACAATTGAAATTTATGGTTTAGTTGCAGGAATAAAACGCTTGCCTACTTGTTCAGGCAATTCTATCGCAGTACTTCTAGATACTTACTTTAGGGAGGTGCTCTGACTGTAAAGATCACGCACGACATTAAGGATTAGTGTATAATTCGGTACAGGGAGGAATTAGGGGTATGTCGATGGACTCTTCAAGATAATTTTCACAAAAAACACGAGGGGAAAGAAGATATAACGCCTCGCCTGGCAAGAGGATTCAAAGCATAAAAGACCCTTCTACATTTATATATATGTTAACCTGCACGCGGTCAAAGAGGTATAAGAGAGGGGGTACTAGGTTGCCGATCATTACGGGAACGACTTTATTCAGATATTTAAAATACTACGGCGTTTTGCATCATTTTAGAGGTAGGTCGAGTTCCTGTTTTCAGCCATTATTGAGAGGAAGAAAAAGAATATTTTATTTCACTGAGTACAATGGTAGCCTTAACATTACCTTCTCATAGTGCACTCACTTCTGTAACAAGGGGGTTTGAATTTTTTCCTGTATCATCACTGAACTCGTACGAATAGAATTCTTCGAGTAGGTTGACAAATTATTATATCTTTTGGCTAAGAAATTTTATTCCCGCGCATCTAAATACACGCATCCTAACGACAAGGTTTGCAATTAAGCGTCCTATAGGTTCGTAATAATTGTATAGAACCAAGCATCACCCCTTTGGATTCCGCTTTATTTCGAACTTAAAAAAGCTCTGTGTCGTGTCCACTACTCCCGAGGCGTATTAAGGATTCAGCTACGTGACATTCTGCTGGCCGTCATGTGGAAAATAGCCACAACCTACAGAAGTGGTTTTGAAGCGATGGGAAAGAGGTGCCATCGAGGAATGATAATAGCGAAACGGAAAAACTTTGGCTTATAAGGAATCTCTTTAAAGCGGTGGAGGTGGAGAGAGATGCCTGGGGAATACAATAGAAAGGAGAAGAGTGAAACTAATTGAGCCAGTTCTTGGGTAAAACAGTCGACTGAAGAAGCCCTAAACGGAAGGAACCAAAGAAGGAAAGATCAGTAAAGGAAGACCAAGGGTGAATTATGGATTCGCAGGGGATGGAGGACGTCAATGTTGGGAAACTATGAAGTGATGAAAGACTATAAGGAAACAAGAACTTGAGGGTGGCTGCCCTACCCAAATCCTCGAATTTATAACCTATACTGATGTATTTATTTTGCATTTCTCGATTAGCAAATGTGAGTCAACTGGGAACCTTATTAGAAGTCCTCTAATAAGAAAATCTTGTAAACTTTTTAAATTCGTATTTTAATTGATGTTTCTAACATATACATGCCACAAAATGATCTTGTACGTTAGTCACACCACAGGATCTGGTGGAGAAAGGTGCGCTATGGTTGCATTATCAAGATGTTCAAATCATCCATTGAAAAATAACACAGATTTCATAGATATTTTATGACGCTAAGCATTCTCCTCGCATATTCATCGTCATGGCATCATGATAAATGCATAACTATGAGGTCAGAGTCATATTCAAAAATAATTAACGGAAAGCAAAAGTTGAATATTTTAACATCAGAATATTTTATTTTTTTAATCATGTGGGTACATTTGGAGAGAAATAATTTTATCAACGAGCACAAATGCGAAAGATTCCTCGAAGGATTATTTTAAATTCCCTTTCACTTTTATAATCTCATAATTTTAACCTTTCAGGATAGGTTGAACCTCATGACCTTAAACTAGTGGCATCTTAAGACTATTGCTTGAATCCTTTCCAAGTGATTACGAAAGCTTCGTCGAGGAGAGCAACTGCAATCCAGCTAGTTGATCTTCCAAGAAACATTCTTGTATGACCTCGCAATAATATAACAGCTATCCTAATGTCTTTCACGTCCTATATTCAATTCCTTTTACCTATTGACTATGGGAGGTTCAATCTATATTGTGTACATAAAAAGATAAGGAAGGTGGAAGAATCATTAAGCACGGAGTATTTTGTGTTCCCATCATAGACTAATTAATGAGACCGCACGTTTGCTTTAAAATAAAGGCATCTACATTTTCATTATACGTTATTTTGACTCTGTGGATACCTAATACAAAATCGCTTTCACGGGACAACTTCAAGTCCAGACCCTTAAAAAGATTAAGGTTCATGCCATTCATCATTTGCGATTATAAACCTATTTAGACCCGAGAGGACTCTCATGACAGCGAAAACGCGACGTAAACATTAGGCGATCGTTGATACATTAGCTTGTTACCAAAGGCCCTAATCGTTAGTTTCTGAGCCTGTAAGTATCGGTTGAACAAAATTGCGGCCTTCACCTCAAATCACTCTTCAAATGGCACTAGAGCATTAAAGAAAGGATTTACACAATTGCATCATGAAATAATAATAACGAAAGACACACTAAGTAAATTTCACTGAGCAGTAAGAATTTTCCAATTGTTATTTACTAATTCATCCGAGTTTTAAAAATAAATTTCTAATACATGTTTTAATTTCATTGGTTCTAAGTCTATTTACTTTGAGCAATGCTTATTTAAAAGATTCGAGGGCAATTGAATTGGAATCGTCCCAGCACAAAATATTAGACGGCGGCCGACTGTCACCTTGATTCTCTTCGTGACCCTCAGCAGTTTGGTATCTCCACCTCCGTCCCTCGAATCTTGACTCGTTTCATTCAAAATCCTTCCTCGAACCATTATTCCCTCTTTGTTTCTCCATCGTTCTAGAAGCCAAGGTAACGATCAAAGCCTGTCTGGCGCGTATCGGAGTGCCAATGCTTCACTTCTTCCACAAATGGAAGTGAATTTGGTTTCGAAATCGATGGAACACCGTCATTAACTGCTATACCATTGAGTTTTGATGTGCTCTAAACGTGGCATTCCATGAGAACTAGCTTCAATTGCGCAATGAGTGGTGGTGGGTAAGGAATAACTGCGCGCGCACTGCGAAATCATCATGGAGTCAAACGTTTCAATGTCGCGAGCATAACAGCAAGAGATGCGAAGGTTTTAAGCAGAATCATCAGTAGAGAACTTCGATCACTGGAGCTTGAACTAACCACATCTCTTCTCTAGACAAACTTGTGGTTTATCTAGAGAAGAGATGTGGCTGGAAGAATCTAACTGATATTGCATTATCGTCCCGTCATTTTCTTTTCCTTCAGTAAGTACAGCTACGTCCCAAAAACTGCGCCTGTAGTATTGAACAGCTGAACCACATGAACGAGCTGTGTAGCTAATTGGATAATTTAAAAAAAACAGTTAAATTATCTGTAGACACTACATTTGCATTTTGCATTAAGATTCGCATTGATACATTCAGCAAGATTCCGCGCCAACCTCACCCTCTAGCAACGGTTGAAACTCAGCGGAAAGTGGTAAATACTTAAAGTTGCCTGGTAATGTTCGCCCGAACGCGAGAATTTTCACAGTGGAAAATCATCAGCACAGTCCCGAGTCTGAAGCGGAATCCTCCTAGTGCTGCAGACAGTTACGCTGCCGAGGCGCCCTCGTCCCCTCGTTAGTTGTCCACCACAAGGTTCTGTTTGTCTCCGTCGGAGCAATGTAAGATTTGTATGCGGACTTTAAAATGCCTTATTGGAAAATCCTCTTCGCGTGCAGCCATCCATGCTGAATGCAGTCACGCCGGAAGCTTTAGAGCTCCGTCGTTCACCAAAGGACGATGAACGAATACTGATTTGTAAATCAAATAGACTTTTATCAATACAATGTGACAATGCAGCTGCAGTGAGCATAGGGCTGAAAAATGCATGCATTTGGGTGGTCGCAATGGATACTTCTTTCTAATCTTTCCTACGACTTTGCAAGGCACGGTTGCAATACAAGACATTGGTATTCAGGAAGTATCCATTTTGGATAATTAGACACTAATTTTTCCACAAAGATATAATCATAAATAATCGATTTCAGCGTCACAGGGTCATCGTCAAGGTAATTTTGCCTTTCCAATGAGCTTTGACGTTGCAGCAGTTTAGTAATACGCAATAAAAACTGGGTGGGAAAGTTACAAAGATTTATTTGAAGGCAATCAATATCACACTATTCCACAAATTTAAGCCTAAAGGAATCGGTTAAAACTCGGGTTGTTTCTTAGGAAACTCGGGTCCAGGTCCGGGTCGGGTCCGGGTTAAATTCACGCTTACTCGCTGAACAAACTCACTTTAATTTTCACCAATAATAATACTTCATTGTGAAGGTAGTCGATGGACACTTAGGAAAGATGTTCAGGGAAATTGGGCTTACTGACGTATGACCACGATGTCTGTTATCCCAAGGAACTTCCTACTACGCATACATGCGTGTATATGTAATAATTAGAAACGATTTCACTGAATATTTTTACAAATAAATTGTACTCAAATTCTACTCTGGTTCAAGTAACTCAGTGGAGTGGGAAAGAAGCCTTTGTTCAAACCACCGTAGATTGGCAATAAATGACTCTGTCATCTTATGTTATGTCAGGTACTTACTCTGACAAGATAAGTATCATATCTGACGGCACTATTGCTACCCAAATAGGCAAGAGGAAATAATTCGTTACCTTCCTAAATACTCTATTTTAATAACCATCTGAATGTGTTAAATGATGCAGAAAAACGTAGTTCACTCAGAATAACACGTTAATGGTCATCAAATTCTGATAAATCCAACCATAACTCACGTGATCCGGAAAACCAACAAATAAGATGTTTTTAATGAAATCCGGGCATAGATACTGAAATTAAATTTAAATAAAAAAGGAAGCATTTTAATCGAAGAAGGAAAGCCAAAAATATACGGCTAAAAGATCTGAAGCGACGCGTAACTTCGGCCGTCATAAAGCGGCGGTAGCCATACATCGGTTTGGCAATTGGCCTGAATGTCTCGAGTTCAACTCCAGGCAAAGCTGGCGAAAACCAACAGGTAAAACCCAAGCTGTGTAATTTAATGCCCCTAGGTATTTTCTTCAAGAAACCATAGGTATCGACACAGTCAGAAACCCCCCCCCCTTATCATTTGCCGCAGGGAGAATTTTGCAAGTGGGATAACAGTAACCGTTTTTCCAACTTTTTCACGGCAGTACAATATGTTGAAATAATCAAAAGAAAGCCAGAAGTATTTCATACATATCCTCCAACCAAGGACAAGGTACACGAAAGTCTCCATAAATGTTTCCAGAAGGAGAAAGACCCTCCGGCTTCGCTGCGAACGCCCTTTTCGCTTCCACCACTCCCCTTCAGTCCATCTGCAACGGGCTAGGAGGCCACGCGATTTTACGGGCTAATACGCGAGACCAGTACATACATATACGTACCAACATTGGCAAGTGTCAAGTCAGTAAGTCACCGGCGGTTTTTCCATCAATTATCTTACGCCTTGTTATTATCTCGACTTAGTTTATTGCTTAGCTAATTAAAACAAACTACTCCGTCAATCTGTTTAGCTTTAGTTGTAAAACACTATTTGCTTCACATTAGTCCGAAAACAGCACTTTCTCCTTTACATCGGACTTTAATAATGATATAACAAGTAATAATTACAAACGCCCGAGCCATAGATGGAGAAAAACCCACCTCGGCGGGAATCGACCCCGTGTCCTCTGGGTTGGCAAGCGAGGACGTCACCCCGCCGCCAAGGGGGCAAGCAAAGAAAATCAGCATCGTCCGTAAAATTCCACTTTCAACATCCCTACATTTTTAAGTACATATTACGGAAAAACCAATGTGGAAATCGAATTTCTTGAAGCTATCAATAGTTTAAATTCCCTTGAAAGGGTTTTTGGGTGAAATGTCCGTAATATCAGGAATCATTCGACTTGAGAGGCAGAATCACCTTAAATTCATGCTGCAAATTGGTACTATGTAGTGAAGAGAACCTAATATCAGACTTCTCTGGCAAAGTAGTAGTACGCGTATTTCGGCCACGTGACGATCACCCTTCAGCGTACTGAAGGGTGATCGTCACGACAGCACAAGTCGAAGTGAGCCGAAATACGCGTATTCGTATTCACCTTTCTTATCCTCTCCTTTTTACCTTTTACCCCTTCTTGACTTGTGGCGCTAGCCAACTAATTTAATTTGTACTTTGTTTAGAAAGGTAAACTGTTTACGGCTATTGGAGTTTCACATTTATTAAATATTACTAGCCGTAAGAGCTCATTTCTATCAATATTTTTTTTGGCTTGTCTTCGATTTTTGCCAAGTCCAACAACAAGCCAACTCCAAGAGGAATGCATCTCAATTCCAAATAAAACCATGCAGTTTCGTGGAACAACATCTCGAAACCAACTCAGCGTTACAAAGAAATGTAATCGTCCCGGCAACGATTTCGGACCGTGATGTCTTCAAAGTGAATGCTTTCATTAAGTACGCGGATTTTATCACTCCCTTTAGTTTTATTGAGACTATTAAAATATTTCATCGACACCGCCCACGTTTCACCGAGTTAAGCCCCGCATGCACTCAGAGCTGGATTTTTTTTCTTTCTGCGGATGGCAGTTTACGAAACATCCCACGCTGTCGAAGCCAGAGGGCCCAGCTACAGTACGCTTTCCGAACCAAATCGGCGGAAGCGCAGCCGACCCGCCGAAATTCGAAACCACACCATTCCATACGCTAACGAACTCATCTATTTTTATTTCCCCCCCGGTGGGTAAGCTCCCCTCGTCAGCCTGCGCAATCCTCTCGGTTGCTACACTAAGAGGATCATCCCAGATCCCCACTTTTTATAAATAAGCTCGCCGTCCCCTTTCTGCAAACGGGACGAGGGTGGAGATGGAAGATTTGGGGGTGGGACAAGGGGGTTATATTTCGGAAGGATGTTACAGTGATCCTTACGGTGACAACGGTGGCCGGAGCACACAACGTAAAAGGAGTTGAGGAATTAATTGCCCGAATTGGGACTTCCTACCATGACATTCTACTCCGCAACACTCACCTTCCCCCGCTCGGACCCTTTATTCCTTTCCCTCATTGCGGGGGACATGGAGGAGAGAGAGGAGTCCTTCGGTTGTCTGTGGAGATGGTCAACGTGGGAGAGGAGGGAAGAGGGTCGAAAGGGGGTAAGGCTCCCTCGAACCGTCTTTCCCCTTCCCTCTGCCCACGACAAGAATCTACAGCGGTCTCCCCTTTAAGACATATCCCACTCACATTTCGAAGTCAACCGATCCACCACCCACAACCTCGTCTCCCCCTCATCGCCGCTTGATCCATTTCCTCATTTAAAAGACGCCCTCTCTGCTCTCCTTCGCCGGGGGAGTATTTTGCGGGGAAAGGGGCAGGTTGTTGGATAGAGGAAGGAGAAGTTCGGGTGGGAGGATGGGTTTCGAGTACCATTCCTCTTCTCTCCCCTCCCCATACCATTCTATTAACCTCTTCCGACCAAGTGAGCCGACGCCCAACGACCACCCCCGACTGCCCCGTCCTTTCAAATGATAACCCGACCGTCGGATCCTCCGACACACACGCTTCCCCTCCCGCGACCGAAACACGATTTCGCCCCTTTTCCTTTATTTCCTTTTTTTAAATCTACTCTTTTTATCATCCCTGCCAAACTTCACAATATGCTGCCCCCCGGACACGGGTCCCGCTTGCGTGCGTGTCCACGGAAAGTCCTCTCCTCCTAACTCACTTCATCGCTCTCCCTCCGCATGCCCGCGCACACTGAGTCCGTCCCCCGTTCGGTTCCTACTTCTCCCCTTCATTGCTCTTCTGTATTTTTTTCATTGATTTATTTATTTATTCATTCGCCACCTCCAACCGCTCCTCTTAATCAATACAATTGTATATACTTGTGTCAGACAATCCCGGAGACCTTCGACCGGCCGGTTCTTTCGTCCATCCTGGAGGGAGCGACCCACGACAGCCAATTATTTTTTGATTTCACGTCGTTTGGTGGCGTACCACCGACGGGAATCTAAAACGGTTAACCGCTATCAAATACGTTGATGACCGCAGAAAGAAAAATAATAGTTCCGAGCCGAGTGAAGAAGGGATTACTGTGGGTGACTATTACGGCCAATCTTCGGTGATACTTAATGGATTTCGGGCAAAGATATCACGGATAACGAGGCTGGGGACTGACGGTAGGAGAAACCGGGGCTATTATTCTGCCGTATCTGCCCCACCTTGCCTTATCTCTCTAGACTTTCCTTCGTGTCCCAGACATGGAGATATGTAAAAGGGAATACGAGATCGGTGAAATAGTTAAGAGAGTTTGATTGACAGATTATGCCACGTGAAACTTGTATAACTTCATCTCTTTCTAACGCACTAACTAGAGCATTTGGAATAGCGAGGACGATCCTCAACCTCGAAGGCCTCACCTTCCCTAAGTTTATTCATAAGACTTATGGTAACTCTTTCCGAGCAGATTTCAACGCAATTTAACGTTCATTCCATTTAATACTATGAAAATTAGAAAATATTCGCTATAAAGTTTGCGCTGACAACAAGATGCCATGCAAAAATTAAAATTGGTTTGATTACCTGCTCTTGAAATAATGTGTAATTCGTATATTGTAGTAATTTAGGAATTCAATTTTTAATTAGCGTAACCATTTCTTAATGAGCTTGAATACGATTGCATAAGTTAATCGTCCGATTTCATATTTCCATCTACCTCACAGTGATCAAGATCAGCTACGTAGAACAAACCGTGATAGTCCGAAAAGATTCAGTCAACTCGAAAAGTACGTCATTGTTCAAGACATGCACGTCTTTTAACTTGTGTTAGCGGCAATGCTATCACATTACATGAATCCATCTGCAAAGAATTTGGTAGGCACGCTTAATTATTTTCTAAGCGCATATTACATACACTATTGAAAGCCGTTCAGAGAGCAACAACACACCTGGAATCGATAAAATAATCGTATAAATAATCAAGGCACTCGGGGTCAAAGCAAATGACACCCTCTTTGGAAATATCAAGGACAGCAACGACTGGAAAACTATCGGAGAACTCCGAGAAGAATGTTATGATTGCAATACCGAAGATACAAATGACAGATAAATGTAAAGAACACAGAAAATTGAGCCTGGTGTCTTACAAATCGACAATACTTATTCGATAATTATTTAAATAACAGAAGGAAAGATAGAAGAAAGCCATGAGAGAAAGCAGGAAAGCCAAATCCGATTCAGAAAAACAGGGGAACAAGAGAGTCAATATTCATCTTCAGGGTACTGATCGAACAAATGGTGCCCGTAAACAAGGATTATATATGGTCTTTGTAGACTTGGTGAGGGCCTTCAGCAGTGTCGGATAGAAAAAAATGTTCAAGATACAAGAAGCGCTTGGAATGGACGACAACAGCAACTAATAAATAATAATAATAAATAATAATTAAAATAATCCCATAATCTCAACGAGAATCAGGTGAAAACCACGCGAATGACAAACGAAAGGAAAATAGAAGCCAAAATAAACAAAGGAATTAGACAAAAATGTAACCTCTCGCCAGCACTATTGAACATACTATATATCTAGAAGAAGCAATTAAATGACCAAAGGAACTGGGAATCAAATTAGTCAAAATTAATGGAGAAGAAGTTAACA
The DNA here is from genome assembly GCF_022747635.1 of Hetaerina americana. Lineage (NCBI taxonomy): Eukaryota > Metazoa > Arthropoda > Insecta > Odonata > Calopterygidae > Hetaerina > Hetaerina americana. The sequence continues at coordinate 76,288,085 of NW_027286985.1, forward strand.
TGAAAGGGTTGGCAGATGACATCGCAATAGATACAGAAACGCGAGAGGATCAGCAAGCAACTCTAAATGCTGTAGACCAAGTACTCCGGGAATATAACTAAGTAAGAATGTCGTAAAATAAATGAAATGAAACGTTTTATGATCATCAACAAGAAGAAAACTAAAATCCTTATGCGTGAAAAAGAGTGGCTGAGGATATCGTAGATATCAAAATTCCAGGAATGAAACTAGGGTAAGTGGAATCCTTCATCTACTTGGCAGCAGTATATTTTGGGGCGAAAGACGTTGAAACGACATCAATCGAAGAATAAACTCCAGCTAAGAAGGTGCTCATGAAAAAAGTCATCTCCTATGCCCAAACAACCTAAGGTTGCAAACAAGGTTCGTCCAAATGTTCGTATAGGCCATAAACTCTACGGATTGAATACATGGGACACTGAGACAGTGGACCAGCGAAGAATATAAGCCTTTGAAAGGAGGATAATGCTGAAGATTAAATGGCTAAATAAGGTCTTCACCTTATCTATCTAACAAGGAGTTCAATAGTTGTAGAAGAGCAAGAAGTGAAATAACGATGTGGAGAACTGTACGGCAAAGATGAACATCATGGATTGGACACATTTTGAGGCACAATAGTTAAGTTGGAAACATACATGCAATAGAAGGGAATATTAAAGGAATGAACACGCGAAGAAGACGGAGAGACAAGTACATGAGGCAAACAAGGAGGACGCAAAACAGTAAAGCTATCAAGGGGTGAGGGAATTGACACAGAATAGGGAAGAATGCAAGGCTGCAGTAAACCAATCTAAGAATTGAAACAGTGATGATAGCAGTTCACAGTTTCAATCTATGATAATCATCAGATAAATCATCTATTTGTACACGCTATATTTTCACCCAAGGCTTACACTCAATGAACGACCGGATCCTAAGATACGGTTAGATGGCTGGTAATCCTTCAAGTAGCTGTTAAGTTCGCGCGAGCATGTCGTATGTGTGTATATGCGTGTATGTATGTGACGATAGAGGCACGTCTACGAGGCACGCATGTGGCCCCGCTATGTGCTGACTCTTTCTCTAAGGCCCTGGCAGATCCTGCTCGGCCTTGAGGATATGGGGGGTCGAATCTTCTCCCTCTCAAACCATTTACCCGTCGGCCCCCACCCCCCGTTCTTTTTACGATTTTCCATCGCGTGGGCCCGTGCGGCATACGAATTCACTCGCCTCCGCCCGTCCGGCGGCTCTCCGAAGCATTGACCTGGTGCTCGCGTGATGTTCCATCGGTCGAGAGAGGAGCGGCGTGCGAATGCCTCTGACAACTCACCTACCGCGCCTCCCCGCCTTGAGTCGAGCCTGGCGACGGGGACGGGTTTTTTCCGCCTCGCGCCCGGCGGCCCGTGTCACCCTCTCTCTTCCCGCCCTTGTTCCAGCTCACGCCCACGAATACACCACCCGTGGAGGAGAATTCTCCTGGCAGGGAATTTGTCCCGTCTCCGGATGGCTACCTACCCAACCACCACCTCACCTCGCGTGTCCTCTCGCCGGCACGGAATCAGCGGTGGACCGGCGGCGCTTCGAGCCTGCCCCGCCGTCTTTCACGAGGGGGAGCATCATCACCTGCGCCTGTTCCCAACCCATTGCGATTCACCAGGGCGCGTGGGCACCGCTCTACCACGCCTCAAAAATGACAAGATGTGGAGAGAGACGAGGAAGAACGGAATTTGGATATGTGGTCAATACTTGAGTCTACATGAAATATTCCGCGGGCAAAATCAATCTCAGTCGCTGAAACGGCTATGGAGTTTCGCTTTCCGTCATTTCGATTGCTCGGAGAGCTACCGCGAGCCAATCACAGAATACCAGCTTGATAGCCAAATGACAGAACCATCAAAAGTTCACCAGGCCAGTTACTCATTCATAATCCTTACTAATCGGTTGACGTCCCTTCAACCTTAGGTGGGACATTTTAATTTACACAGCACCGACAGGTAAACTTCAAAGGGTAGCTAAGTTCTTAGATGGAAAAGCGCCGTTTAAAAAATATAATTGCAAAGTGAAACTGAATCGACCTCGAAAATCGACCTAAAAAATAAATCATCTGGAACAACGAAATTCCTGCCTTGAGAGCCAGACGAGTTCATCGCATGGAATTAGGAAAGCCTGCTAAGCCAATGGTCCCGGGTTATAGGCTTGTCTTGGGCATTAGAATTGTTTAAACTCAGAAAATTCCACCCCTGGGGAGAAGCTACTGTAAAAGCTTAGGTGGCTCATTAATATCTAATGGGTTCACCGGCAGCCAGAGATGTTCGGAGAAGCAAGCGCGTAGGAAGTGATTTGACAAAGTTTCGTCCTCTTGAAATCAACGTAAAGATCTCCATAGCCTTCCTAATGTAAATGACTTATTGTAATGATTTATTCATTCGACTCCCTTTTTGAAAATGTCTTTCCAGGTGTGAACACGAATTTTCGGAAGTGATGATAAGAACATCAAAATTCGATGCTCAACACTATCCCCTCACAAAACCGTTTGTTCGTAACCCATTTACTACCAGTATAAGAACCCTCGGTAAACTACGGATGCAGAAGGCACAGGGGGAAGACATATGAGCAGTCAAGCCTGAAAAGGTGGGAGAGGGATTGATCTTTAAAAACTCCCACTTAACAAGATTTCGCAGCCGATATAAAAGATTCACCTCCCTACACTTTTCCACCGTCCTGTTCGCCTATATCAACAAAATTAAATCCCTATCGCGGCCATTCATGTAATCTACGCTTTTACTGGACTTATTTATCTTCCCATCTCATTGCCTGAGCGAGGAAACACGAATACGATCCAAAAACTCGTCCGAGTCACTGAGTTTCATGTGTGCTAATTTTTTGGCCACTTTAAAGAGATTGGAGAGTGTCAAAATGGAATTTCATGATATATATTCCCCGTAACTCAGTTGGTAAGCTAAGAAACCAAAGAAATATTTCTCTCTCCCGCAAAAACAAAAAAACTTATCTTAAGTGTAAACTAAGCATGTGAACGTCTGAATGTGCAGTCACAGTATTCATGGAATCATGTCAACTTTCAATGTTATGCGCCGTGATCGGCATTATACCGACTAATTCTTTCAATGATCACATACATCTAAAAGCAGAATTTGACTTCTTACACAGCTTCTGCCTAGCGTATCTACCATAAATTTTAATTCTGTACTGTGAACTTGGATTTTCTCTTGATCTCATTTCTCTGATCATTTATCAAATCGTTTTTTGGTCTGATTTAATGTGAAAAAAAGCCAATCGAACATGCTAACCGCAGAATGTTCATATAGGCATATTTATCGGTAACTGACAGCGGATAGTTTATTCTCCATGATTTAAACTCAGGAAATCCGATCAAGGTTGATGTTAGACAGGTAGATACACTATTTTCAGGATCGGAACGAACGATGTTCAATTTCGGGCAGTAGTGTTATCATCCAGTTCTAGAGTAAATAAATTTTATGACTTTTTCTGAAATCATTTGTTCCTCAAACACGCTACGAAACCTCTCTGTTCATAGTTATTTCTAGTTAAGTACGCATATGTGGCTCAATGCCGGGTGCTAGTGTGACGTGCCGTCCGCCGAAAGAGCAGAGAGAGGATCGGAGTGTCTCTGACAGCTCAGCTACCGGGTAGTTCATCAAAGACGTTCATATAAAACAGAGAAATGAAAGGAGAAAACTATTTTAATATAACGACAGGTATATTTCTATTAGTCCGAAGGAGAGGTTCACCAAAACAGGGATTTACGTAGAGGGTACATGCCTGTAATGTCCATAAAATCTCGTCAAGCGTCGATTTCAAGGGCCCTGTCCAGGCTTTTCCGTGGCCTCCGAAGCCTAGGGTGCCCCGGAGTTTTCACGACTCGTAAGTAGAAAGGGCAAATGTTTCAACATGCTATAATCTCTGCTCATTTGAAGAACCTCTCATGACGTGCTCCTGAACTTAATTTCCAGCATTAACTCCACAAACTTGTGGGCATTAAATGCAAAGTCAATTGAATAAGTCCACGCGCGCAAGTAAATGTCCACATAAATGTTGACGAAAAAAATCCAAGTGTTTTCCTTAACCATAATAGATCCAGGATATAAAAATAATTTTTTTTAGTTTGTTTTAATTCTTTGTCCGCAAATTTACGAGGCGATTTAAAGTATTTTTACCCTCGCTCAAACATTTTAAAAATTCACTAAATACTCTAGAGAGGGAGTGTCTTTTATTTGGAATTTTTGGCTGAAGAAATGTTACCCTCTACAGTCAAAACAAAAGTATCTTATGGTGTAAACTAAGTATGCAAAGGACGGAACGCCCGATATCCACGGTCTTCAGGAAAAATTACTTAGAATTTCAACGTTGTTGGACAAATTACAGCCCTTTCATTTCAAATTCCACAGCCTAAATCGGTGGAAACGGGAAGAATTGAGTGAAAATTCAAAGATTTTTTTAATAAATCCTCTCCATGATAGATTCCCATTAACATGGGAATCTATCATGGAGAGCTGATTTGTTTTAAAGCATCTTTGATTAATAAGGGAATCTACCTCGCGCACACACGCCCGATGTATTAATACGAATATGATAGCACATTTCCATGGAGGCGATTTTGCCAGGATGTAATTTGTTAATGCAAATGCATTAAATTTCAATTCTTTCCTAATTTTCCCCTTATCAGGAAAATCTCATGAGTTCATTTCATACAAATTTAATCTAATAGAGTTAGGAGATACCTGACATCCGGTGGCATTCTTGCCATACTACCAGCAGTAACCGTTGCAATTTGTCACCTTTACTCAATTTCTATCATTATCCGTAACAAACGTTTCTCTTCATGACGATATTGTTTTTCTACACATGATCAAGGTTTTGATGTTTTACAGTAACATCAGGGAAACAACAAAGCCTAGCTCGCTGTTCCATAAAATTATTTTTAAAGAGAACCAAGTCAGTTAATCATTATGATGAAGTATTTGTACGCCATTGAATCCGAAACCATCAACTTCACTTTTTATCCACACCCAATATTTCACCGCTAATCTTAACTGAAGAAGAAGAAAATATGGGACAATCCATTTACACTGTAAGTGTTCTGTAAGAAAGTTTCATTACAAGCATCGAACAGAAAAATGCATACTTTCAGGACGGTTGCTAATTTAACGCGGAAATTTATCTCACATGAATATCTATAAACTTGATACTTTTATTTTCAAAAATCAATCAGAACCCCTCCGATCTCTTACTTGTGGAAGACATAAGATAGCAACGTACCACGTAGGGTAAGAAAAGGAAGAATATCCCAGAGAAGTTTAGAAAGACAATAATTTTTCAATAAGTTGTATTTTCTTTAAAATCTTACACGCCATAATGTTTCCTTAAAATATATCTTCAAGATCATTCGTTGAATTACATAGAAGTCACAGTTATCATCCCGAAGAAAGGTGTTACAGGTAAATGTAGAGATGGGAATTAATATTGGCACAGAAAAGGTTACCTTACTATTTTGTCCCCTGTTCCACTTAGTTTCCATTACCACCTCGAAAATACACACTACTTCCAATGGATTTGTCCCGAGCCATTACTGAGACTTGAACAAAGTACAGTCAAAAATACTCTTCAATAATATGTGTTGTCAGCAACCTAGCTCAATATTCACAGCACTATCCGTCCGCAATGCACTTAATGTCGATGTGGTCACCACCGGAAACTCCACGAGACTTGTCCTTAGTCGGCTCAAGGCCAATGAAAATATACGAAGATACTTTACTCACTCATTAAGTATTTTCTCGTTAGATACAATTAAATAATGTTACCGTTTGTATTAAGGTGGTAAATATTCATTTCTCAAAAAAAATCCAAGGGAAGGAACCCAGAAGAATAAAAGGAGAGCGGAAAAATGGTTAGACACAAGCAGTGTCACATAATTGTTTACTTAACACTTCCGTCTTCACAAACAAATATCCTCAAAAATAAATTTCTTTGGCCAGTGAACAAAATTTGATATTCAAAGAGCATGGGCCGCAACGGAAAATAATTTGAACGCTAACCTCTGAAAGAAACAGCTCGAGAGGATGAAACAAATAGGAGATGGGGATCATAGCTTGGCGATATCACAAAGCCACACGAATGTTTATACTTCTATTTCAGCCATGCAAATAAATATTCCCAGAAATACAATTGTTTGGCATGTAAATAATATGAGATTATCTAAGAGTAGAAGGTTGCTCGAGGGTTGACGAAAATATTTAAACACTTCCCCGGAAAGAAGTAGCAGGACGTTTGGAAAAAAATCAACTCTGTTGGGTTCCACTTTCCCTATAGGGGAAAGGAGACAAAGCACAAGACTAACTGCCAAAGGCATTGAACGAGGCCCCGTCCTGTGCAATGCTCTTTCATATTGTGGCATATCCGATGTGCCTCACCAAGATATCCACTCCCAGTCAAACACGCAGTCGAGGGACGCGATTCTCTAATCGGCAACTCGGAGAGAAAGAACCATTGGGATTCGTATACGATGTGAATCCAAAGCAGGAAGGAGTCCCATAAATTTAAATAATATCCTAACACCCTCAATAGCAAGGGGAAAATTGATACCTCGGTGAATTTCCGGAATACCCGCCGAGTTCTCAAATGAGTTTTCAAAATAAAAATAGTGAATAAGCGGCTAGATCTTAATGGATGAACATCGTCCGAAGAAGATAATTGAAGATGCCTACTTATGTCCCTTCGAGCTGGGTTTGTCTCGGCCAGAGCAATCGAGTCACTGCGGAGAAGTAAGATTTTACATTATGGAGGATAACGTTTGAGACATATTCACGGCCATTTTCTAGCCCTACCAGGAAGCAAGCGGGTGGATTATTAAAACTTGTCCATGTCCATGAGGAGTTAGTATATGGTACATCTACATCTACATAATACCCCGCAAGCCGCCGCAAGGGCGTGTGGCGGGGGGGTTAGGTCATCAACCGTAAAAAGGAAAAATACCACATGCAAAAAAACAACACGGAAAATTACACCCACAGCAACGCACACATTCATGCAAAAATCCCTTCATCCAATACTCATGCAAACACATATACCGCAAAACAACTAAAAACTGCACCCCAGGATGCAGCACGAAAGCCATCCTAAAACACGGAAGCGATGGTAAGCCCACCCTGAGGGCGCGGGTTCAAATCCCGGCGGTGTTGAATATTTTTCAGAGGTATCTCGATCCCTACTTGAGGTGCTTTGTGGAGGGCACTTTGAGGGAGTACGCCGTCCGTCGGATGGGACGTTAAACTGCGGACCCCTTGGCGCCTTTCGTAAAGAGTAGGCTAATGCCGACGCCGGGTTTCTCTCCACCCTTCATCCTTTCCTGTCCATCCCCTATGGCGCAAATGACCTTAGCTGTCGGTCGCCTCCCCTCAAAACTACTACTACTGCGATGGTAAGCCAATGCTTGCTCTCATCAGTTCTTCCTGAGGAAATACTAGCATAGTTTCTGAAGCAATTATTCTCAAGACCAGGTTGAATACCATGCATAGTAGTACTAGCAACTGTTTTTTTACCATTGACAGCTTCGTTTTGGTGTACACATTCGGAAATAAATACACTCGATGTCGATGTGTGGGCAAACTTTATTTTGTTGACCTTCCTCTTTGAAATAATTATTCCTCACTTGTTCAAGCGCTTGATTAATGCTTTCATTTAAAAATCTAGGCAAAAGGCAAATCCGTGAAGTTGTATAGAAAGAAGTTGTTAAAACGTCTTATGAGTCTGCATAGAAAATTGGAATCTTTCTCTCAAAACCATATTTTTTCTAGCAAAATATCAATAGGTATCGACAAGAGCTTACCACCATTTTATTATTATTGGGCATACCTGCAATATGGTTCTTCTGAAGCTGTTTTCTTTTGGAAATATCACTGTGTGTAATACCCAGTATCTGCCAAAGTAATAAGGCCTAAAACTACTGACTTTAGCTGAAGTTATACGATAGATTTTTTGACATACGAGTAATAAAATCGTGAAAAGAGTACTATAAGAAGCTCTGAAATACACGAGCGTTGAAGTCTCCCGAGCTTCAACGTCGCATCACCCGCGATCGAATTCAGAGTGGAAAAGCCGACGCTTCCAGAGAGGCTCCAAGGGCATCCCAATGCCCCAACTCTTCCGAGAAACCGAGACGCCGCTCTACCTGCCTGCACCCGAGACAAACTCTTAGGCATGCAAGAATTTACAAGAGTTGGTGGTGAGGGAAAGAGGCGGGGAGCGGCGGCGTATGGTCGATGAGGGATAGGTAAGCGCAGATGGAAAAGCGAACGCAATTAACGATGGGCATAGAGGTTACCACCACACCATGACTGAGGAGGGAGAGAATGAAAGAAGAAAGAAACAAAACCGGAAAAAGATAGTCTAGTCGACATTCCTAAATTTAAACTCCGTCGGCGCCGTAGCTCACTCTCAGGTAGCGACATTCGGGCGAGGATATTAAGGAGACAAGAGTTAAAAGAGACGACCTCGCGCCTCCGACACCCCTCCCGCCTGGTTACCCCAAAGTTTTCTAAACGACGCTATAAATAAAAAAACATTCAAAGCTTCCTCCTTACCTCACCGCTCCTTACTCCGACAGTTAACCAACTTAGAGAGTGTTTCATTCGGAGGCAATTAGGAAGTCCACAAGTCTAAAATCCTGACCAAGCACACGGAAACTGTTGAAGATACTTATGACGAAGTAACTACCACCAACGTCACATTACACATTGCAGCAAAATTCCTGTTACCCATCCTGACCGTACATTTTAATTATTTGACTTCTCCATAAGGAGTGAATGAAGCGACCGGAATTTTTTTCTTCTCAGAAGAATGTTTAACGAAAGTGTAACAGGCAAGTCTGCCGGCAGAGGGTGTCGTATGCTTTCCGTTGTTCTATAGAAGGATACTGGCTCGATATTATTCATTGATAAATACTTATTCCATTCAATTACTTAATTTGGTATCACTCTGTCGTCAGCCTTCCTTCATACTTCATCAATTTCTGCACAGACCTCACCTCGAATGCGCGTCGACTGTTTGAGATCCCTCGTCGAAGAATTGAATTTATTTTTATTTAGAAATTAAACAGATTATGATGAAAAGCTGTTCATTCCGTGAATTGTCTTTATGCGCAGAGAGAAAGTGTCAAATTACATCTATAATGGGCTATAGAATAGTGATAAAGTGAGACGATGGAAGCTCGAGGATTACTTGCTCGATTTAGAATTTTAGTCCTCCATTAAATTAGCAGACGAGACCACAGTGAGGAGTAAAAGGAAATCGACTAGCAATTGATATAAGGAGGGAGCACAAGCCGTAAACACAGCGTTAAGAAACATTACCTACGATTATATGAGCTCCCCGAAATTCATTTCTCACCAATCACCGATTACTCTAACTGCTAGTGACTTAAGGGCCCCTGCAACATGCTCTCTTGGGGGCTTACAGGTTAAGACGCAAATTGAATGGACCGCAGCGAAAATTTCTAAATTATCAAACATTAAACAGGTTAAAAAGTTTCTGAAGTCCCTTAAAATGACCTCAACAGTGTTAGTCGGCCCTGGGGAACAGTGACGTTTCATTAGCTCTCATTCCGAATCTCCCCCTCCTCGCGATGAGCTCCTAACTGACGGGCTCGCCTGTCCCATCGTTTCCAGATCGTCTGAGGTGCGTCGGAACCCCTAAAAGAGTCCCACTCATTCCTGGAACTTATTTCGTTATTTCCAGCTATCGGGCAATTCATCTCCTCGGCAACCCTCGCCACTCACATCAGGTGTGCGGGCGTGGGTATGTGTGGACCCTTTCGATTTACGAGGTGAGGAGAAATACACCGTGGGATGGATGGCTATCGGAGAGACGCCTCCGGGGAATATAAAGCGCGTTTTAGGAAACCGGAAGATGACTACTCACAATTTTTATCGATCCAATCCACAGTTCCGCCGCACAATTGGGCGGAGAGGTGGTAAGGGTAGGATGCAAACAAGGATGAGAGTACTTTCGGTGTGGGAGTGTGGGCAGGGGGATGGGGACGGGAGACAAAAGCTCCCCAAGCATTCAAGCTGTCCGCGGGGTACTATGCGTGTCGTCGGAGTCCCCGACTAAAAGTGAATGAAAATGAATTATTCATGAACCCCTTTTTATCTCTCTCCCTCACACACACACACACACACACTCGCTCTCTCCGTCCCTTGTCCGTCACAAAACATTCACACACACACCCAAGAAAAATGGCGCGCTCGTTATATAATTGAGATTCCTACCGCCCTTTTCTTCACTTCAAGTACTCTAATCAAGCGTCTAAGCCTTCACGTAGCATTTCATGTGGAATCCACTATGTTTGCAAAAAAATTGTTAAGAGGAGTAAGTGGGTGGGACGGAATGTTAATCGAGAAACGATCGGGTGGAGCGTTAACAGATGAAAAATCTTTTGACGTGCGCTTATATCGGCGAGAGACTTAAGAAGCCTCCGCGCAAGATAGGCGGCAATCAAATTCAATCTCGAAGGAGAAAAAGGAAATTTTATGGAGCTAACAACTTCCTCGAAACCTTCATAATCACAACATAATCGACGCTAAGCACTCCAGCAATCTTGATGAAAACTGTCCGTTACCACCAATCATTCCTTTTCCAAAATCTCCTCACATTAAAGTGCCGGATTAGAAAATGAAAAACTGTTATCGTAACAAACCCTACCACGCGCTCTTTTAAGGAGTCGCACCGCAGAGTGTGGATGTAAACGCAACGAAATACGCTGTCAAATATATCGCACTCTAAATTATAATAGGTGGCACTCTTCATTATCTTCATATCATTCGTCTTTTATTATCATTTATATAAACGAAAAATACGGAATGGTATCATAGGAGAGAGGCGCAGCGTTGACTCTTCACTAGATGGAAAATACGTGCAGCATCGTCCAAGTCGAAGTACAGAATGAAATTCCTGCCGTCAGTGGCCATAAGTCCTTTAGTGATAAATAAGCATTGGATTCATCATGAAATTTATCCGAATCTTTTTTAATTACCAGAGTAATATTGATAGACTTGAGCTCTCACGGCTAGTAGTATTGAGTAAATGAAAAACTCCAATAGACGTAAACAGTTTATCTTTCAAAACAAAGTACAAATGAAATAAGAGGGCTAACGCCACAAGTCAAAGGGTTGGGTAAAGGGTAAATAAGGAAAGGGATAAGACAGGGGAATATAAATACGTGTATTTCGGCCACAAAGTAGCCCTCTTCAGCGTACTGAAGGTGAATCGTCACGACAACACAAGTTGAAGTGAACATCACTCTGTTCTTGGCAGTTCAAACAATCGCCACGGAAGGTACGTATAATTCCCTTCATAAGGAGAAATTAAAATATTCATCACGTAGTGCTTCCTCGAGGTAAATTAAAAGATATTTATTTTAGCAGCAACAACATAAATATTGTTATTGATAATTCCGACGAATGAAATTAACATAATTTAAGTATTGAAAACAGGAGTCGCTCTTTACCTTCCGCAATTAAATAAACTACGATTGCATTGCAAAGGAAATATCAGTACCATGAACGAGTTAGTTAAAGCTTGATCTCTCAAAGAGCCACGGTGACCCTGATAACAGCTCCTGTGGCTTAATGCTGGTACTGTGCACCTACTGACTGCTTAGCAGTCACGCACCGGCTTCCAGAGAGGCACTGTGTAATGTAGCATTAGCAGTTCCTTCCCACAGCATGCGACAGTTCGTGTTTGGTCAGCCTCTTGTCCTCTTTTATCACTCCTTGAGAGGATTCCGTCACGCAATCTCACACCATCATTTGAGTCCGCTTCATTAATTTAATCCGAGGCAACGACAGGAGGAGGAAACCAACGGGGACACACAGAAAACAACTATTATCTAATGTGTCTCTTTCCATGCCAACGAAATCACGCAGTATGGACGGCATTTCTGAGGAAGAAGAGAGGAGCGTTTATGGATTATGTACATAAAGATGGCTTCACCGTAATTACTCCATCCTAAATCTAATACGTTGCAGCGCAGAATAATAGAGTGGGCATGAGGAATGGACGATTTAGTTCAAAATTTTAATAGTATTAGTCACTTTGCAGCAAGTAAGCGTAAAAGAATGAAAACGGGTGGACATTAATATTTGGGATTTGAGGGAGATACACTTAATGACAAACGAAAACTCGGAATGAATAATGAAGGAATGGAACGAATGTAACTTCAGTGTGTTTATCGATAAAGTAATATTGACTCCATGGAAAATGTATTACATTCTGTCCACAAGCACCTTTTCCAAATTCACAAAAAGAAAATGCATTGCATTGACAGAGGGATGTGATAAACAACTACCCAATCGGCTGAGGCCATAAAACTATCATGTGACTTCAACCACTCCTTTGAATTAATTCGCAATACAATTCCTCTCATTCATTTGAAAGCTAAAGAATAAATTCATTGAAAATGTCACACATGAAGCGTTTACATTTATTACACAGATACCAAGAACAACTAAACAGAACCAATTTAAAAGGGAAACAAACGAAAGACGGGTTGAGAATGAAAAATATAATTATGACCCACAGGTTTCCTCCCACTTGATTAATTAAGGCATTAATCTTTTCCCGACTAGCGTAAAACAGGAAATGTCTCTTTACTGTTTCGTCATATTTCCGCTGCACGGTGAGGCCACAAAGATTATTATCGTCTCGCTAGGCATTCATCGGTTCTTTCACCAACACGACGCGGCACCGGAGGGAAATATGACCGCGGTCCATTCTCTTTATATTACCATGTAACAGAAATATTTGGTCCGCATTCTCTCTTTTGGGAGTGGGTGGTCACTCACACCGCAAGGTACGTAAACGGCAAGAATCAACCTAAATGAGCTGCCACTAGAAGGTATCAACAGATTGAAAAAAATTTATATTTTTAACCTTCGGAAAACAATGAAAAAATGCAAGCATTGAAACTAGTCACGCATGAATGGAGAGGCATATTTCACGGACGTTTAATCGTTTAGCTGAATTGAAGAGACGGCAGGGCTCATGCCCTCGGAGAGCATGGCTGCTCAGAAATTCTTCGTTTGGTCGGCAAGTTCATTTCAGTCAAGGGGTGGCCGCCTTCACGCAGCATCACGACCTAGGGCGTTGTTCCCTACGGTCGCGGAGCGGCTCCAGGTACGTGAGCTGGGAGGTCCAAGTTGAATAAGAAATCCCAATATGTAAAGATAAGATTGTACATCCGAAAAATTTTCTTACTTCACAGACGTGCCTGAGGGCTAGCTTACACTCAGTCGCAGCGGCGAGGTGCCAACCCGACCGCCCACTGAAAATCTGGGAAACCTGACGACCCTTCAATGCACGCGCTCACGTCCTCCACTTTCGTATTTGCTTGAGCCGCATTGTGTAATGTTACCAAATAAAATGAGAATTTTTATTGAACGAAATATGAAAACCTCGAGAAGTCCGAGTAAAAGTAGGAGGATTAAAATCCATGAATTTTAATTATTGCATTAGAAATCTTTTTTATAATTATGATATTGAGATAGTCGAGTGATTGGAGCCTCCAAGTACTAGTGGAGGGTCCCCGGATCATATCCCAGGTGACACATTCGCTCAAGCCCATCTGAAATTCAAAGGCTAAATCACTGGCCCATATTCTGAAACTTGATGGTGTGACTTTTAAATGCCATCAGTTTTAGTTCGAGGAGGACAACGCATGTCTAAACTAAAAAAATACCACCGGGTTGATGACCGCGGCGTTGAATTTCAACTTGAGGCTAGCCTAGAGGGCAATAAACTTTGAGGCAATTCCTGGACGGAGCAACCTAGACCCGCTATGTGCGCATTTAAAGAACTCGGTCCCCTGTAAATCAGATCGAAATTCAGTCATCGCCTAACGTTCGTGCGCGGCCTTGGGAGATAGGCACCTCGTGTAATGCGACCCGTAAACGGGGCGCCGGCGGCGATAGAAGGGGCCACAGAACCGCCATTTCCAGTTCTACGCCATTCGCTGTGCATGGAAATCCGTCACCAGGATTTTTGACCCGGAAAGGGAAGGACTTTATGCTTTAACTTATACGAGTAAGGGATCTTAACCTATATTTGCATATATAAATAAATGTATGTCCTGTGACGGTTATGGTTTCCCAAGAAGATCCGGCACTCGAAAAATCATATAGTTAGGGTGGAGCTGCAGGTGCCCAGAGTGCCTTGCCCGGGAATCGAACCCGGGACCCTCCGGTCAGTAATTCAACGCTCTACCCCCTGGACTACCACGAGTCTACTTCGTGGTCGAGGCTGGCATGGTTTCCATCATTTGGCCTTCCCCAAAAGTTTCCAATTTGACCAGAAACGGATATGCACCCTCTTTGATATCGGCATAAATCGCAGCCGAAAATGACACATCAAAGATTGCTAGCCTCGCATTTAATTAACGCCATCAACCTTCTCATCAAATTATCAGAGGTGACCATAGTGCGAGTAGACACGTTCTGAGACACCGGGCTGACGACTGCCAAAATGAAAGTAATATAATTACACACATTTATTATATAGTATTATTATAAAAAGGCATTTTTTGTGAAAGCTACAACGTAATATGTTCATAACCAATGTTAAACCGGATACAGCTTTGTTTGCTACAACCGTACACGGATCCCTATCCTTTACTGGTCCCTCCATCTAGCACCAATGCAATTTGTCGTCAAGCATGCATTTCATCTTTAGAGAAAAAAGTACAAAAGATTCAAATACTTTCACCAGCTACAGCCACAACTCAAGACGCGAGGATAGTCTTGAGGGTCATGCGCTGCCAAATGTGTTGGCCCCCAGTGCTAACTCAAATTCTGCCCTGGTCCAAGAAGTTGCTTTGTCTGATTTCGGTTCTTCCAGCGGGATTTATGAAAATGGAGTAAATTATCACATCCATAGAAGGACTGGAATCCGAAATGAAAGGAACTCTACGTCGTAAAATCACTCTTAGTATCTAGTTTTTTCCCGCGCAATATTTTACTATCTTTATAAACAGGTGTGCATAAGTGCGTTTGCGATTTTAATTATGAGTTAGTTACGCCTGAAGTCATAACTCCAGCCCCACAACAATTCAGCATCGATTTCCGAGATCGGACTCCAGCTTGCTACCTCCCAGCGAACCTCATTCACCAAGCTAGTCGAGGCAGACAAGGGCCATTTTCCAGACCTGCAAGTAACTTGCTTCTACCATCATTAAGTTCAATGGAAACTGTCCTTACAAGTTTTGCCATCCTCGTTTAGCCACATCGTTGGAAATGCGGCAAAACTGAATCCCAGCCAAATAAAATATCCATCCTATAAAACGTGAAACAAGCCGATATTTCATTATGTGGTTTCAAGGTATTACGCAAACGATATGCAAATGATTGCCTCGGGTTATAAGAACAAGTCCTTCCATGCCAAATGCGAATGTTTATGTCAGAGGAATTCATGTCTGTTCAACCAGGAAAGCAATATGGAAAACGTATAGTCAACGTCAACAAATATGTAATGTCACTTCGAAGTCCTATACGAGTATATTTATGCGATCTTACTTTCGATAAAAAGAAAGAGATTTGAAATCTCTTGGTGTTCCATGCATTTCATACGAGTAATTTGTTTTGCAACTCGATACTTATAATTAATGATTAACTGATTCGAAAAACATTAATATTTCAGTAAAAATCTATTAAATAAGCCGTATTTGTGACTCTTACAGCGAAATAAGTCAAAAGTGATAATTTAAACATACATCAGTTACAAGCAATGACTTATTACATAAACTATTATAACACGTCAAATTCAATTTAAGCTTAAATTAACATATTTTAAATATTTCTTGGATATCATACTTTCGCTGTATTAATGCCCGTTTAGTTACAGCAACTTGAATTCAAAAATATTCGTCACGAAATCTACGTCCTTTGCGAAATGACATATGTTTATTTGTGATGCGTACTGTGTGTATCAATACATCTTGAGCAAAACATATTTTTATGTTATTTTGCCATGATGTTCATTGCAATGGAAATTTAAGCAATGTACAAGCCGCTTTCTTACATAGTTAGGTTAACAATTGTAAGGAGCCTATATGAGCACATTTTCCCCAAACTCAGAATTTCTTCAACTGGAAAAACTCCTAATATTCGCAACACACTTTGATGATTTGAAGTTCTATAATCCACCTGCTAAGCGACAGGAACGTAACGTACCCGCCTCTTGTATGAACCCAGCGGTCGAGAGAGGGACGTATTAACCTTAGTTGCCGAACGAGAAGGAACGGGAAGTTAAGACAACTCTCGAAAACCTTCTCGCCCCACCCTTCACCCTTTACTTTTGCTTAAACGCGCTGTGTGCGAGGGGGACATGGATGGTTAGGCTTTGGCGGGCTCTTATCAGTCTGCGTTCATGAGCAAGTCGGTCACGTAGTCGAGATGCGTATCTGCTCACACGCCGCGAATATCGAATGGAGACGGACGAACCTCAAGGGGGGGATAGGTGGCCACCTCGACAACAGTTTCATCTCCCCCTCCCTACAACTTCATCACCCACACTCCCGACCCCCACAAAATCATGCAACCTCCCGCACCGGGAACTGGCCAACCCCCTTGAGTCCTACGCTGAGGAAACGTGGAGCGCGGCATGTAGACACATGCACCAATGCATATCTGATGACTTCGCACCATGCCAAACAGGCCCTCAGGTGAATTGAGCGATAAAACGAATGCAATCAGATTCTCGCCCTAATGAGAAAGCCGAGTTGAGCATCATCAAAGAGGAATGGCGTATAACAGGGTAGCTGAAGCATATCAGACGCTTCTGGGCGAAATTCTGGACGAGAGTAGGCAGAGGTGGAATCCATGGAAGAGGATGCACTGAATGGAAAAGAGTTGATTTGATATTGGGGACTCTGGACAAAAGCGAAAAAGAGTGGCTAGTGGCGCTGTATTTTTCTAAAATCTAAAAAATAAAATGAATTAAAAAATATTGGTATTGCAGAAAATACGATTTTAGTAAATATGATTATATTTTTCATGGAAAGGGAATCAGTGAAAATAACATTTTTCTGATGCTCAC
This sequence comes from Hetaerina americana, assembly GCF_022747635.1. Taxonomy (NCBI): domain Eukaryota; kingdom Metazoa; phylum Arthropoda; class Insecta; order Odonata; family Calopterygidae; genus Hetaerina; species Hetaerina americana. The sequence goes on from NW_027286985.1 coordinate 76,305,203, forward strand.
TTATGATTGATAAATGGTTGCTGACCTGATAGCTAGGTATTCAATGAACACACAGGCAAACCACCACTACATTTCTAAGCATTGACAAACACGAAAAACACAACACTGATGTTAAAAAAAATAATTCTCCTATTTCTCTTAGCACGAGATTTCCCATTCAGAATTCAGAAAGATTTCTTCCAGGTTTTACATTAAGTTTTACCGATTCTCGACTTTTTAAAACTATAGAATCACCCTTTTAATGCACAAATGAAAAAAGGAAGATAAGCACACAAAGAAGATCGTCGAATGAGGTTTTACACGATTTTTAATTTTATTTTGGTCTACCTTACGTAATTTCACCTTTGGAAGTTAACGATGAAGATCGGCGGTGCCGTCAACTTATTTCTTTCTTACGAAAACAGTGCGCATCTCAATGCTTAGGCAACGTCATCAGGTGTGCATTTTCATGAGAATCATCAAGTGTACCACACTAGCAGACTTACCACCTAATGACGACTTCTAAGCAATGACGGGCAAGTTGCCTTCCAGGAGAGAAATATGGGGACAATCAATACCATCTAGGTCCCCTATCTTACTTCTATTCTAACCCCCAAACTAGGTTGATTCAACTCGCCACTCGACTTTCACTCATTTCTGCCACCTATAAGCACCCCTACATCAGTCACATACACCAAGGATTATGAGTTAATGTAACAATTGATATCTCCAATCAAAACGACAGGAAGGACAAGGAGACAGACAAACCGCCATGTTGGTATCGGAGGTCACCTCCGATTGGTGATGCCGTCGTAAGGACATACTCGTATACCGTTGAAGAAATTAAAAAAAAGATGGTGTGCTTCTTGGTTCTCTTGCGATAGGACGTGAAAAATGGGATGGATGACGCCGACGGCGTCAAAACCCCACACGTTTATGAAACGACCACAGTTGCATATTTTTCGAGGAATATATTTTTTCTTTCTCTCTCCTTCCCCCACACCGCCCACGAAAAACATTCGTTCACGCCATACTGGTTTGCAGAGCACCCTCCCTCCCCCCCTTCCCGTGCGCCACTTCACCCAAAATACGACTCGTTTCTGCCCCCACCCTCACTGACTTCTCCCCTCTCCATCACTTCTTACTCCGCCGCCTCCAGTAACCTTCCCCTTACCCTCTTCCTCTCCCCCTCATCACTTTCCAGGCCGACCGTTTCGAATACCACCCCGTATGAGCCACAATCAATCCCCCCCTCCGCCTCCTATCTCCCCGTGTATCTCCGTCGGTGCCTTCTCCCCATTCTCCTTTCCCTCTCTCGCACACAAGCGTCCTTGGAATCCCCGAAGCATAATTGGGTGCACGCCAAAAAAATACGAAGAATGTAAAATAGTAACGAATCCTGGTAATAAAGAGAGATGCGTTCCAAAGTTCTGATGATATTATCAACCCACCCCTCTGAGCTTCGATTAAGATGTGCACAGACACCGAAAGTTGCATCGAAAACTTATTTATTTATATGCCCTGCAAGCCACCGCTAGGGTTTGTGGCAGGGAGTGAATGCACATCAGACTAATTTTGACCCGAACATGACACTACCGCGGTCGGACAGTGTTATTATGATCCCTATCGTCCCTAGAAAAAAATGACATCTGAAATCTGTTCTACACTTAATCTCTCTAATTTTATTGACATGATCTCTCCTACCATAGTACGATGGGGGCAATAATATATTTTCAACCTAACTTCTATACTTCTATATAAACTCCCTTCTAATTTATTCTTAAAGCTTCCTTCCAAGCAAGAGCTTCAATCTGTAATTTAGCCCTTGCTCGTGAGTGATTTCCAGCCTAGCTGCTCTAATATTTTGGATACGCTACTAAGTTTATCATAACAACATTTTATAAACCTAGCTCCTCTACGTTCCACGCGATCCAAATGGAAAATCAATCCATCTTCGTGACGATCCCATATCGTATATACTTGCAGCATATTCTAAATGGGGCATAAATAGCGACGTATAACATTCCCCTAGGACTTTTACATCACATTTACGTAGTACTCTTCATATAAATCCCAATCTTTTGTTAGCTTTCCCACATATTCCCCGCATGTGTTTCACCCAGTAGAGATCGTGAGTGAGGGTAACGCCTAGGTATTTAATTACATATGCATACACATTCCATTTCGGTGTTCCCGATGCAGTAGGAGTTCGGGAGGGAATTCATGTTTTTCCAAAAATTCATCATTACGCACTATTATCAGTTTAGTTTTAGTTGCCAAATCCGCACCAGCTTTGTATAGCATTGAGGCCACCCGATAAATCTTCTGTCTTCAAGATTACGGACATCACAGTAAACCACTGAATCGTCGACAAATCAACGTATCTTACAAGTAAAGACTGAGTAAATGTCGTTAACGTAAAGTAGAAATAAAATATGTCCAATAACACTTCCCTGGGGAACATCTGAAGTAACCTTTACAGCATTTGAGATAACTCCATCTATGACTACTCTTTGTACCCGACCATTCAAGAAATCTTTAATCCAACCCGGGATATTTTTATATATGCCAAATGCTTCCAGCTTTGCGAGTAGTTTATTAAGGGGTACCTTGTCGAAGGCTATCTCAAAGTCTAGAAAAATCGCGTCCACTTGAACATTGCTCTCTCCCTAAGTAAGAATATCATGAACAAAAAGCGTAAGTTGTGTCTCGCGGGATATACCTTTTCGGAAACCGTGATTTTCATTATATGAGAACAAGATTTCTTGCTAAAGGTTGTTTTTCGATAGCGTGCCCCACGTTGAGTGTTTGCCCCATCCCGTAAGATCCAAAACGATTGTTCATGATAGACGGTTGACGCAAAGAGTCCCAACAAATCAGTCCCCCAACTGGTAATAGTGGCGGCACTTATTACACAAGCAGGTTAAGACTACCTCAAGTCTACAGAAGTATCTATCCTGAAGCAGATGGGGGAGCAAGGGAATTGGGATTTGATCCGAAGAAAAGTACACCAAACAACATGTAGGATGAACTTCAAGATGGTTCCACGAGATACAACAAATCATTTCTCAGGCGCGGCGTTATTTGCCGTTGCGGTACAATATAACATTTATAAATTTTTCTACACGGGTTGAGTGAAACAGGAAAGATGAGTAAAGAACAAGGCAAGAGAACGTTCACGTATTTCAGTTTTATAAAGGTGTGCACTAGAATTTAACGAGAAACAACGGAAAAAGTGTCGCAATTAACAAATCAACTACACGAATGTCCTAGGACATCTTTCCTCCGCTCTTAGATAAATATATTGCATGCCCTATATTCCTTGTTATGACAGCGGATTAACCGGTTCTGGTGTTGTGGCAATATTCAATTAGATCCCGAGATTCAAGTTGAATTCTTCCTCCACTCGCGCTGAAAAACTAGGGACACCAATTCTGCGCAATGAATTTAGCGAAGTCAAATACTGATAAGTGATGGAAAATGACGCCGAAGGAGATAGACGTAATCAGAAAAGGAAACGGGTAAAATAACATTTCGGAAAGCCAAGATCGGGCATATTTTATGGGAACGAAATAGAATGATATTTTAAAAAATCCTGCGTATATCATACACGGGAGAAAGCTGAAACATTTTTTTCTCATGTCTAATCCGTGGAAGGAAATCTATTGAATGGATGCCCGGAAGCATAAGAGAAATTCCGCGAGACTCCCGCGCGCGTTGTACATGGTAGCTGCCAGGTTTTACTATAACATGCTTAAGTATACATACGTACAATGCACACGTTTGTTTACGACGTCAAAGGCGCGTATCTTACTTCCAAAAGGTCCCAAATTCAAAATTTTCATGAAATGGAGAGAACCACCTCATGGTGTTAACATATACGCAGGGCGTGTTTCAAAGGCTGCTTTCAGTGTAAGAGTGAGATTTTCTCGTAAATTGTATCCAATAAATCCTCTGAACATCTTCTCCACATTGCCTGTTTCAAGACAAATGATATATGATTCCTCTTTAGTTTGATGGAAATTCATTTTTTGACATTTTTAGATTCCGCGCCTGTTGAAATCACGGATTGCACGGGAACATGAATAAATGTAAACACACGTACACGCATGCGTTAGCATTTGAGAGTACATTCATGCATAAAAATACACACGTACGTACTGCACAAAATTATTTAAGGACAATACAATTTTCGTTGGCCCACTTAAGGGCCAACAGATACTCTACGGACCTCTGGGATTCATTTTCGACTCGCTTTCCGGAAGACGTTAACCCGGAAAAAAATAATCCATCGACTATTTCCTCCCGTCGACCCTCAATGACTGAGAGAGAAAGCGACGGGGGAAAACTGGAGAGGAAAGAGAGAGCAAGAGGTTCTGAGGGCACGGAAGTATATCCGCTCCCGCTTCCGTCGCTCCACGAGCCTTACGTAATCCATTAAAAAGAGGGCACGCGGCGACGCCGGAAGAAGGGGAAGCCCCGGCCGTTCGCTTCATTTGAGTCGGGGCGCGACGGTCATATCGCATCTGCAAAACGGCGGACAGCTTTCGGGCGCGTTTCGTCCGCCGGTGGGATCAAGTCTTGCGGGCGGGCGACGGTCGGCAGTCCTCCCCGCCGCCCCTTTCCTCCTCCCTCTCATCCAACGTCGTCCCTCGGAGGGGCACTAATCTCATTAAAAACATCTCCCTCCCAACAGTCCGGTTTAAGAGACAAGCCTGGCAGGGTGCGCTCGGGCCTTGGAACCTCTGTCTCATCCCCATTGGGATATGAAATGATCAATTAAGCGAGGTTGGGGTAAAAAGATGAAGGCAGGGGAAGGAAATCCTATCTCAACGATCAACCGCCGTTTACTCTTCCCGGCGGCCGGCAATAAGTCGCACCGGGCATGTTTCGGCCGCGAGATTATTCTGCATGCAGCTTCAAAACTAAATTTTCTCTAGGTGAATTACAAATGTTAATCTCGGCAATGGCGAGAATCAATAGCAATAGGTGTGCGACCGAGGGGCGAAAAGGTTAAAATGTTCTCGCGACCATACCAACTGATATATTTAATAACAATTTCATGCTTGCACAAAAGTATTCCTGCGTCAGCAAACGGTGGGTTATCTTGAAAGGGTATTGAAGGGGCACTATTATTCCGCATTGAATTGTATTGAAAACCACCATTTTTTTGCTGTAGTACAGGGTTTACACAGGGTACATTGTGGGTTAATCTAGCTTAACCGGGAATCCTATTAAGCCCAAAACCCGAAAAATAATTTTACTAGGGTTGATATGAAATGATGTTACATTTGAGGCGACAGGGGTGTTGTCACTTCAAGTTATATACCGTGATCTCCGTTCGCTTTTAGAGCGAGGGTAGCAAGTTTAACTTCATTGGATGACAACCAAATTGGATAAAGCTAAAAAAAAGAGACGAGAAGTAGGCTGCACGCAATACTAAATCCAGTTTTTTCCTTAACCCCTCCCCACCAAGTTCAAATATTTTACATACTCGATCCACTGAAATATTCACTTCATACGGCTTCATTTTTGACAACTACAATTTGAATACTAGTATTCTAGAGTTAAATCAGTCATAAATGATATTCCACAGAGGTTCAAAGTACACTCGATGGATGAGGTTTCACAAGGTGGAAATTCATTTCGGAATGAAAGATAAGTAATATGAATTTTTCACAGAATATTTTATTTGTTACAACTAGTTTCAGCGCTTAGGCGTCATCCTCAGGTGCCTCTACTGTAAAACAGTCGTCAGCTATGTTATCACACAACGCCCCTCTCAGGAACCTCATTCTGCTCTCTTCGCCAATTAGGAAAGCTACATTTTAAGCTCACAATCAGTTAGCCTACAACTTTACCTTTCCTCTATCTGTTTAAAAACACGCTTAAAACAAGACTCCGTTTGACCTGTTTTTATGCTAATAAATTTCGCTCTGACTCCCTAGGGTGAAGCTCATGGTTCCGCCCAAGGAGGAGAGTGGGGAGGGAGGTGGGAGAGTGATCCTTTGGGGGCACGCGACCAAAGAGGATAGGAGGGAGGAGGACACGGAATGGTCGGGAGGGAGGGAGGGTGGGAACGGCGCCAGGGGAGCTGAGAGCCCCAAATGACCCTTCTCCCTCTGACTCGACGGATGCATGCGAACATGCACGGGGCGGGCCATGCGCCGCACTCGAGGGCACCCGGAATTAGGGCGCGATCGACCTCGAAACGGTAGAATGGACGGCGGCACGTGGGGGTCAAGAGAGAGGTGTCCAACACAAGGGTCGGTGTCAAAGTTGCCGCGGTCGGGGGAGACACCGCCCCCGGTGGTCATCCCCCTCATTTACTCTCTTCGCCCTACGAGGATGCCAATATTTAATTATCATTACCAGAATATCATCAGTTAGTGGATTAAATCCCAGTCCAAGTTTAATTTACAAATTAAAAATTTTGTTAACATTCTATTACCATTGTCAAAAATTATAATTTCGCCTATACAGATGTTTAATAATGAACATCAGGCTGTTACTGAAATTCAATATTTACTATTAAAAACTACCGTCATTTTTTGTTAAATACATTACATTGAATTTTTCTATAAAAATATCTAATGATAGTATTTGAATAGTATTATCTTGACTTCTACATTCTTATTTAATTAAATTCCTTAGACTTCTCCAACAGCGAGAAGTAGAGGACGAATTTCGCTATTTGTAATGTAGAATAAGCGCTGAACCAAGAATAAAAATAATTAGTAGGATGCCCCAGGAAATAAGATATTCTCTATGAAGGAAAGTCAACGAGTAGCCTTTTTTACGAACAGTTAATACAACCATATTCATAGCTGAAGTGTTCCACTTTGATGGCGAAGTGAACAAAAAAAATAACAACAAAAGAAGAGAACCGCAAGTATTGGAAGAGTGGTGGAATAGGAAAGACCAAATGGGTTGAACAGAGATGTTCTACACAGAGTAGGAAAAGAAGTCATCTCGGACTTTTGAATATGAAAACCTTGAAAATATATACCTCTCCTCATAGGAGCAGTTAGCTGATACGAGGATTGAGGAGAGCTGGGAGAAATGTATAAATTAATTCTTGCATTGATGCTGTGTTATGAGATTATACTTCATACTAGTGAGCGGGAAAGAATCTAGTAATCGACCACTTTGCATTGATAAAGAGAGTGACGTTTATCAGGAGTCTGTTCGTGTGCGTCGCTGGTGATTCCACCACCAGCCGCACCATTTCCCCCCTCACACCCGATAGTGAAACATCGCAACAGGAAATTCCAGTCGACGCAAAACGGACAGTCGGTTTCGATGCCTCCACATCGCAGCCACATTATTCCGTCAAACGCATGCCGATAGGAACGCGATACCTTCCGAAAGGAAGGAGCCAATGTTTTTTTTCTTAGAGCCCGAACAATCAAAATCAATTCCGCGAATGTCCACACAGGGTAAAAGCGAATGAAGAAGAATAATAAGTATCCGATGAAGAGGGAAATTCGAAGAATGCAGAAGAAGAGGACAGAGGAGGTATTCACCGGCAGTGGGATGATGTTGAATGATTTTATTAAGTGAGAATGCGTGGTAAGCGGTGATCAGCGAAGAGGGTAATAAATAGCAAGCAAAGGCAGAGCCGATTGATTCACTTCAGTGAGGAAGGGAATCGATCGTCTTGGTATGAATAAGGGTTGAAATAAATAGAGCTTGGAGAAGGTAAAGACGCTTAGAGGAGAAGTGTTCATATGACTCCGAAGTACCCATTTCGGAGGACGTAAAGAATGTGCTCTTGTTTTTAATTCGACCGAGGAAAACCTACCCTACTGAACGCTTATGAAAATACCAACCTCTATGCAACCATTGAAGTTAATGTGGATAAGCAATATTTTTAAGTCAAATCACAATTTTTTCAGTTGATAGTTGGTCTCGATATTTTTAAATATTAATAATATAATTTCGTTGAAGTCAAAATGAAATTAATTAATATACCAAGGTTTAGAATATAGTAATGATAATTTGTTTATTTACTCGAAGGCCATGAAAAATACCACTCAGGCTTTTTACATTGGCTGGCACAATAGCCAATAAATAAATAACCAACGCAACATTAATGAGGAACTAATTAGCAGTACTTAAATAATGAAAATTGAAATGGTGCATTAGAACAAAGGGATCAGTTGGTGGAGACTAAATTGCTTAAAACGTTTGAGAAAATATCTGGAGACGACTGGTAAAGAAAAGAGATCCAGGGAATGCAGTAGAAAAGGGGATATTGAGATGAGGAAAGATGGAATTTTGAGAATTGCAGAAGACTACTGCCATGCATGGGCTGAGGAGGGACACGGATTGAAATGAGAGCAAGAAGACCGCTGGAATTAAGAGATCATTACATGACACTCCGTAAGAACTCCAAATCAGATAGTTCACGGCGTTGAGAGGGGTGGAAAATTCCAGGCAGGTGAAAATTATTGAATCTTACTATTGTAGGTAGAATGTAAACGTAAAGTAGCTGAAACAAAGTTTTGTGGGTTTATTTAACCCTTCAATGTACATGATAATTGCATGTTTTCGGAGAACTCACTCATGTAGCAACTTCCCCGGAGAAGTTTTCAATATTTTATGAAATTTAAAAAGATATATTTTTCCATGGGCATGCTAGCAAAGTTTTACCGACGTCTTCATTGAGTAAAATTAGAGAATAAACTGAATGGTGGGTGGGTGGGTTGAGGAGGTTCAATTAAGGAGATCGCATTACCCCCATATGTTTCATGCCAATTTATTTTTATTCCGAATTAATTAACGATTGAGAAAAATGATCACTCGGTAAGTCTCCGAGGAATATAACGAAAAGCCAATTAAATGCAACTGATACATGAGGGACCGTGAGGGATGTTAAGTGGTGTTGGTATCGTCACGTTCACGTAATAAGTAAAAATTAATCTGGGAGCTGTCGTCGATTGGATTCGACACCCAGTAAACTTTCATTTTCCTTTCTCCCATCGGGAAAGAGGTTTATTCCAGCTCCCCCATTGTTTTTTCGCTTTCCTCTGAATTTGCACCCATCAAATTGCCTACCATGATAATTTTTATTGATCGATACTGCAGTAATGGGGCAGACGAAGGAAAATGAACTAATTTCATGATTAAATCAAACTCAAGTGGACTACAGAACATGCGTGGCTCCGAAGACTCTGTTGAGGTACACTGACGGGAGCATTTGTGACTGCCTCATTTTGGGTGCTGAAGATCGACTGTATCACTTAGGCGAAAGGTGGAACTCACAGTGTCTGCTCCTCGGTGAGGCGATTGCCAATGTGACTGATTACAGGGGGCTGTTATTATAGATTACATTTGCAGATCAAGCTGTAGTCACAATTTTGTCCTAACTCGTGAAAAAAGTTATAACAAATATTCAACAAAAATTCACATCCACAAGTCCTACCCGTTATACCTACGTGCGTATAATATTTTGTTCTGAAAGCCTAAGCTTTTTGAAATGGATCTTCTCTAAGCGTATTCTATTTACGTTCCAACCGAAGAGAAAAAACGCTTTTTCACATTCAGTTGCCATGCTACGTATTAATCACAAACACAAACAAATAATCTCAGTTACAATTACAAAGAAATAATCCCTGATACTCCTGAGTAATGTGTAGTAAACCTGTTAATGTTCCTTACACTTTAAAATTACAAGTATTTCATTTGAAAAATAAACCCTTTGTCGCATACTTTTCTCCAGCGATTATTTGTCTTTTGTGGAGAAATAACAAGTCATACAGATCAAGAAGTACAATTTTCTAGCGGTTAAGCATTTATGAAAAACATTACTAAGAAAAATCGTTTAATGGCGCTTAGAAATACGAGCGTTTCTGACCCATTTAAATGTCCTGGTGTCCCCATCACATCAAACATGCCTTCAGTAAATCACACAAGTATGTAGTACATTCTTAGCTGCCTAAAAAAAGTTTATATATGTGTAACGCATAGTTTGAAATATAAAAGCGGCAAAAAAGTGACGAGAACACGCTATTCGCGTGAGTTGGGCCTCACGTTAGCTATCCTACGACCATTTGGAATCCATCTTAGAAAAAAGGAACAATATGGTGAAACTTTACACCCGTTTGATGGAAAATTGAGGCAAATATGGGAGAGCATCACAGAAATACATCAAAATAATGGGATGGGAGTTCTAGGAGACAGGAAGAGTCAACGCTGAATTAAACTTGCTCATGGCATTGAGAGCGCCAAGAAAATTACTATTAAGGGTCAGATATTCATGAGATAATAAGAAAGAAAAGGCTGCTGACTATATTCGAAGATTTGTTTTTCCTTGAACAATGCACGAACATCACAAAGAAGGGTTGAAAAAGACATTACAATAATTTATAACAAGAATTCTCTTTAATAATTCATCTCTGGTGGCGTCATGAGTCGCAATACCACCAGCATTTGTGGCCTCCTTAAAGTGTATATACATGTATGTGGCATCAAAACACAATCAGTACAATTAATCTTTTTAACAACTTACGTTTGAACTCACTTGAAAAATCAACTACACAAAAAATTTAATTATTTACCAAAAACTCACTCGCAAATTCAGTATGAATCGAATCACACTCCTCCTTTCTCATTTCACACGGGAATAGGCGGCCATATTCTATACAGATTACCAAGAAGAATAAGGATGGTATTTGTATTGTTATTCTTTTTTTTAAATAACAGAAATGTGAATTACTCTCCTCCTAGGTAAACATCCTTTAAAAATGATTCAGAGGTTAAAATTCACAGTTTTCCCATTTAATTGAAGCTACCCGTCCACGCCATTCAAGATTCTCCTTACGACCAAGTATGAACGGAGGGGGTGAGAAGAGATCACGATTGGACGGAAGTAATGATTCAACACTCAACCTTGGAGATAGGAGGCATGCAATCGGGGAATAATTCAGAAACGCCAACGTTATATAACGTCCTCCTACGCGGTGGTTACCGGGGCCGCGACATTGAATCCGCTGCCAACTTCTGCCGTTCACTTTCGGATCAATCGCTAAAAGGATGGATGAGATCACGATCGTAACGAGCAATTCGCCATACGGACTAAGGTAGCATCTTGAAGGACTATGGATATTTGGTCCACTTTTCGAAAGGAATATATAAAAGCTTCCATTCGGTAGGATAAAGAAAAATACGAACTAATGATATGCTGTGCTATCCACACAGTGAATATTAAGGGGAATCACTATGCAGACGTGTCCTTGCCTGCTGTATATTCTATCATTTCGTCATATAGAAATTTACCATATATAGAAGACATTATTCTGTAGCCGAAGCAAGCGAGTACATTTTAAAATAAAACTATGTGAATGTATGAACAGGAGCATTTTTCTATCTAGATAGCAACAGATGAGTGAAGCAAGCGGGAAATAGAAGACAGATAAACCAGTTGAAAATGTCATATACGAAACTACCTTGGTCACCAGGAAACGGTCCCTAAAATATAATTTACGTGTCTACCTCTCGGACGTGCATGGTATCAGCTACGAGGAAAAGATGACAGCAACGACGGCAATGTGTTCTACCGAGGAACGATGGTAATACAATGAAAAGACCGAGTGACCAATGACGAGGTCCTTCGAAGACCTTACGTAAGACAGCGGAAAAAAAAGAAGAGTAAAACTAATTGGGTAAATTCTGACGCATGATAATTCACATTAGGACGCAATTGGAGGAACCATAGGGGGAAATAATTAAAGAGGAATGCCAAGGTTTAATTACAAGAAGCAATTGGTGGAAGAAGCCAGCCTAAAGCTTTTGAGAGAATAAAGAGATCGTCAGGGCAGAGGATCGATTGACGAACTCGTTCACCATTACTAGGTCAAGAGGGCTGCCACCAACCTGCACTGGAATTGAAAAATTGGTAATAAATATTTTATTGGAAATATAGCCTTCATTTGCGTGTGATGGTGACTACATTTCACATACCTGCCTTAAATTCACGTTCAAATAGACTGCCAGTACTTTTTTAATCGCCTGCTCTCAAAGGTGATATAATTAAGTGCTTACCGATTTAAAATGTATAGCTGACATCTCAAAATAAAATTACTCATACATTTCACGACGATACGACTATCACTGGCTCATTTTCTTAACCGATGAACACTCAACAAAGTGCTGTGTTGTAATTGAAATGACTCACATCAACAAACAATAAGAGAAATACCAAATACGTTGGTCATAAGGTTATAACCTGATGATGTCGACTATTCGAAGAAACCGGTCGTTTTTTAAATGAAAATCATTGTAAATTACAAAGTAACTATTATTCATTTTTCAGTTCAAGTGCCTCCCACAAAACTCTATTGCCTACTCTCCGCGGTTCTTCCTTGTTCCTAATTAAATTGTAGCCCCTTACCTCACTACCATCCCTTCCGTCCCCCGCCGTCACGTCCCAATACCCAATCACCTTCACCATCAAATGTTATCTTCCAAGAACGCCTTCCATTGTTTCCTATAATTTATAGTATCCCTTGCCGGAATTCTTCCACCCAATGATTGCTTGGTGGCGTGTAGACCTAGACAACTATCAAATTCATGTTCAGTTTTTACTTCTCCTAATAATATTCTATCACTCATCTTCTCTATTTATTACGCTTCTTCCTACCTTTTTATCCATTTTTACAGCCACTTCTCCACAACTCTCTTCCTCTTCGCTATACTTTATCTGTAACTCCGGCAATTCCTGCTATTCTTCCATCTCACTTCGCACAGCCGTAAAATGTTGTACATTTATTCTTTCCGTCTCCCGCTTAAAATTTTGTAATTTCCCTGACCTCAAAATCACCCTAATATTTTAATTCCCTATTCTAACTGGTTCGGCCAACTTTGGTGCAGCTACAGTCGATTTCGCTATTCAAGGATTTCGTGAGATGACGACCGCACAAACCTTACCTCTCCCAATGCCTGGAACGACACACAGCCTAGTGGGTCTAGTCCCATAATTGCCAAGACTCATATTCGGATCTGTGTCCTTCATTCTTCGGTGATATATTGTTTGTAACTGAGTTAGTTTCCCTAAGCCTTCCTGAATGGTGTTACTACGTGGACTACCTTTCTTCTGCCTGCTTCTCTTCGATATATCTGGCATAGGTGCCCCCTATCAGGAGCAATCATCATTGCTCCCACACGCAAAGCTCTACAGGTCATGAGAACGCATAAGCCCTTTCACCATGTTAAGGTGGTAGTCCACCGGGAGGATTTAAATAAATGAAATGATTACGTTATCATCGATTCTTTTGAATGTCAAAGTCAATTCTGTCCTATCAAACGTTTTCGTGATGATCCCACCGTTGGGTCTTGTTCCCATGTGATTCAACTGCATTACAGCTAATTCTTTTACGATGTCTCGCCTGAGTGGCGCCAGAAAACCACCAGCAGGTTGCTGTGACCAGCTTGGCGTTTCCTTTGCCCTACTTACACCCTGCTCCCTTTGGCCCTGGCCTCCCCAATTTTCACAAGTGATCATTTTAACTTATTCATCATAATAACTTATAACCATACTGAAGTTGTAACCAAATACTACATTCAACCTATTCGTGAATGAACATTATACCACGTATATTAATTCATAAATTATATTTTCCACCTATTTTATGCGCAGCCTCATTTTCAAGGCGATTAATATTTTATAGAGATCGTTTCCCCCTCCGGTAAAGGTATGCTAAATTCACCGAATGTTTATTAATGTGTTTTCACGTATAGTCGTCACTTGGCAAGCCAAAACATGGCTTACATGTCTTACATCCCTTTAATTGACAATAAAGTTCCAGACGTAGGAAAAAAATCGGAGAACCCTTGGAACCGCTCAAGGCAGCTGACGCAAAGAAAAATATACCCGGCATTCACATCTCTGAAGCTCTGAGGTTGCAGGACTTTTAGGATAAAATTATCATTTCATATTAATATTCGCCTTATTGTGTCGCTTATACATTAATATTCGATATGAAAGAGGAATCATTCGTGGAATAGGAATTTTTGATACATCTTTTGGGAAGCAACACTTAGAAATCAACACTTTTCTCGAAGGAGAAAATTTCAATCGTGAGCACAGAGTAGCACATCAATTAACGTGCCTTAAGAAAAAATGATTAGGGTCACAAATGAAACGTTAACATGGTCATGTGTGTGTCAAAGAATGAGGCGAATGCCGTGCACCTGGTGAACATGTTTTCATGACGATAAAAGCATTACGATGAAGGGTGGCACCGGTAAGGTGTCACCGCCGATGAATTCCACACCAACTGCCTTCTTCCCTCCTTCCCAACAAATGGAAATGACATGCTGCTCACTCGTACGACGCACCAATTACCCACAATGATAATGGATAATATTTGCAAGTCATCGAATGGCACTTACCAATGGAAAGTAATTATGTGTGTTGATAATTGATGGAATGAGAACATAGTGGTCCACAAAAACATAACTGAGGTACAACGCTGTCACGCTAATCGCAATAATGAATTCATATCACGTTAACATCATCAACATTATAACTGCACAAATAGAATATCAGTAAAAACTATAGATGTAAAAACATGGATCCTTCAGATTCAAGCACAAAAAATTGCTTAAACCATTCATCTTGGAACCGAATAATAAATATTTATATTTGACTAAACGATACGACATTAAAACACGGCTATCCTAGGAAACATTATATGCATTGCTTTTCCCCCCGCTTGTATGCAAAAAGAGCTGGTAAATTTAAATTTAATCATATATTTTCCGGTGAACTTGTAAATCTTGGCACCGGAACGTACATGTTCGGGTGGCTTTAAGTTCCACCTTATATTTAACACACACAAGCAAGATTTATGCATCATATCGTGGAAATCAATTTCGAGTAGGTGACGAGTAACATCTTTCGGATTCCACTGTCCGATAGCCACGACACCAAACATTAACCAAAAGGCGAACGCTGAACACGAAACGTCCAACTGATCGTTCATATCCTTCCGACGGGCACGCCTCAGCATTGCCTCTGCAGAGGAAAGACAGATATCTTGGCCACTCGCTGTATCGATCGTCCGACCAATACATCATTTCGATCAGGAGACGTTCCTGTCGATGAACGACGTGTGGCACGCACGGATCAATTCCCGAGCGCTATGAACGGTCTAACTTCACAATTAGAGAGAGAGAGCAGGACCGTCCGTCCGACGTAATGATACATTACTTCCGCACGGACCTCGATATTACCCCATCTAATTCCATCACCACAGAAACTTGATTCTAAATATTACATACCTTCTTAAGGTATTTTTATTGAAAAAAGAACCCCAAAAATACCTTGCTTTTCGAAATATTTAAGAATCCAGATCCTTACATTCCTTCAAATTCCTTCCACCACCCAAAAACAAAAACCTGCCTTCCATTCCCTTGAAAACCGCATCCTCTCCGTACAAATTGATGTACTACCTTGATCAAAAATTTCCCGGAATTTATTCAGAAAATTAAAAATACAAGTTTATTCATCTAAATCTATATTGTCCCCTTCAAAGTAATCCCCATCGACTGCAACACACTTATGCCAGCGCTTGATCCAATCCTCGAAACATTTTTTATATTCGGTTTTCGGTATGTCCATCAGTGCTACCTGCGATTTTACCATTACTTCCTCTCGGCTGCTAAAACGCGTTCCCCGTAATGGTTTATGGTATTTGTTGCATTTTTCGTCAAAAAATTACGAATAATGATAGCACTGTGCGACGGTGCGTTATCATGGTGCAAAATCCACGAGTTTTCTGCCCACATTTCTGGTCTCTTTCGGCGAATTGCTTCACGCAAACGTCTCATAACGCCCAAATAATACTCTTTGTTTACTGTCTGGCCTTCTGGCAAAAATTCATGATGCACTACACCGTTGTAATCCATGAAAACCGTCAGCATTGCCTTCTTTTTTGTCTGAAAACGACTAGGTTTTTTTGGTCTCGGCTCATTTGGTGAACGCCATTCACTTGCCTGATGTCTGGATTGCGTGTCGTACTCATAAACCCACGTCTCGTCTCCAGTAATGATCCTTTTGATGAATGTGGGATCGGATTCAGCCTCGCAAATCATGTCTTTTGCGACGTCAACACGGTCTCTTTTTTGCATGAAATTGAGGTACTTTGCTGCTACACGACGGAAACCCAAATCATTAACCACAATGTCTTGGGCGGATCCATAGGCAATGTTCAAGTCCTCCGCTATTTCTCTGATGGTTAATTTGCGGTTATTGACCAACATTTCTTTTACTTTATCAATTTTTTCACCGACTTTCGATGTCGATGGTCTGCCACTGCGTTCATCATCTTCGATTGACTCACGACCACTTCTGAACCGCTCGTGCCACTGGTAAACGACCGTTTTTTTTAGAGAATCGTTGCCGAAACACTTTTCCAACATTTCCAACGTCCGTGCGCCACTAAATCCGTTTTTTACGCAAAATTTAATACAAGTTCGTTGTTGCAAATTTAAATCCATTTCTGCAATTGTAAAAAATCGCCAACACACACAGAGATAGATGTACTCTTGGCTACGTAACTTTTGCAAATGTCAAGTTATGACACTAAGATTTAAAGGGAATATCAACAACAGATGTACCAATTTAACAAAAAAAAACAGAACTCAAATCGGAACGATGGGAGCGCCACACGGTGGTTATTCCGGGAACTTTTTGATCAAGGTAGTATGTGCCTTTTTCAATACCTTCACTCTCATCTACGATAGTAAATCAACCCAAAAAATCCGCAAGTAAAAAAATTATTTAAAAAAATACCAATACTACTCTTTAACCAAATTCCGAAAAATTACATTAAACTTAAATTTTATCCGACTTAAACCAATGGACTTCCAACCCTTCATTTCCATGCACCATTACAGACGAATCTACTCTTATAGACAAATTTTTTAAGCCTGCTTTCCCGCGTAAAAAATGGTACCTATAGAAATTTAGTTTATCAACTTAAATGTCCTTGCAACGAAACATATACCTGACTCCTGATTCGATTCAAAGAACATTTAAACCACGTTTGTAGGATCAGATTTGAAAACCCAGCATTGTCAAAGACAACCTAGTTATCACCATAGTTCCCGCTTATTTGCCTATTTTAAAATGCCTATTTGATCTTGTATCTCCTTGAACACAACGAATGCTTTTTCAACCGAAAATAAGAGAATATTTTAAATTAAGACACTGAGTTCAATGTCTCTCCATTATTTCAATTATCTCACAGACTTGACCTACTCCAATATTTCCTCCGTCCCTTCCTCTACCTATCTCATTTCCCCCTTTCCCCTTTCGCCAGACGTTCACACGTGAGGTCATTTCGCAATAATACCAAGCCTGTAGAAGATGACTCTGCCATCAAAATAGCGTTGCGACTTACTCTTTTCCTCCCACCATTTACTTTTCTTTGATTCCTTTCCGTAGACACCTTTCGTTCTTCAGATCTACTCTTGCCTTCCATTACACCAAATCCTTAACACTCTGGCCACCCATAATCTCGTGCCGCTCGGATTGAAGTGAAAGTGCTACTAACTAGATTTCCTGCGGAAGTCAATCGTTTATGGATTCTCCAGCAAGCGTTTGTGCCACATAAACTACCGTCTCCTTTTCAATCCTATCTTTTCGTCAACCCACTCCTGGTCTCTCCCAAATTCAAAATTATTGGCCATCAACACCCTGTCTACTGAATATTACCAACCTAAAAGTGATAACATCCCGCCAGCAATAACGGTACACCCGCGAGAGGTTTCCCAAAATGACACGATTGCCTTCGGGAGTGTATGCTTAGCAATAAGCACTTTGCCTCCTTTCGATCTCGCATCAGCTTTAACGAGGTCCACACCAGAAAACCACAGTTATTAACCCAAAGGTGGGTTTGATAGATGAGATTTCAAGCTAAAGTTTCCCACGAGGATATGTTACCGAAAAATCAAACAGTCTGAGTGAAGCCGAGGTCATCCAGAGGTGCCGCCCGAAATGGAGCCCTCCGGTCAATGGCACAGAGCTAGACTAGAACGTCCCCAACGCCCTCCCTCAACAACCCTCCACCATACGATACCTATTTCGCGGCGGCGGGCTCCGCGCGCGAGTGTACGGGCATGGCGACTCAGCTGAGATTTATGAGACGACATTCCGCGGTTTGATCGAATGTGTAAAGATAAATTCGAGTATTCCTGAGAACTCTCTCAAATGATGCCAAGAGCCAGGGGATGAACACTTTGCCATGAATCCTTCCCGGCCGAAAGCGAAGCCAACTCACACTGAAAGATTGACGAATGGATTCTTTTGCAAGTACTAAGCAACGTGGAGAGCCAATTTTTATTCCTGTACCTCATAACAGGTAACTAAATTAAATTTTGCTCTGAAATTTCAACCTAGGTATGAAATGGAGGATCGTAAGGGTATGAGACCGATATTTCTATCCGTGAACGCATCGCGGCCATTCGAGGACGTTACCAAGGATAGTGCTTTCGAGAATACTACCGAAAGCTTGTACTAAAAATTTAATGTACATGATCGGTCCCAAAAAATAAGTAGAACCTATCAAGGTAAAATTTAATTACACATCACAGTACAAATTACTAAAACTCTTCAAAACAGCACCCTAGAGCATCAACACATCGATATCAGCGCCTCTGTCACGCTTCCTGGAAAGCGTACACGGAAATCTCGTTCAGGCACAGCTTCTTCGACATAATCCCGTGGCACAAAATGGTACTCAACGGGCGTAATCAAAGGCCCATGCCGGGTTAACAGTAATTACCTATTCTAACAAATTTGGGTCACTTTCACAGTGGTCCAAGAGATCCAAGGCAAGATTGTCGCGCAAGCAATCTTCCAACAGCACCTTGGGGATCGTTTTGGCACACCTTTCTCATAGCTAAATCTTCAGGAAGAATCCAATGCACCGCGCGTCGTTTTCTGAATATAACACTACACTGCTTACATCCTCACACTTGTAGGTCAATCAGAATTGAGCATATGTCTCATTTTTGCACATTTTCATCACTTTATGTTGTTGATGGATCTCCAGGGCATTCTCATCGTCGACCTAATGGTTACCCTCCCAGAACATCATATGCAAGCAGAAAACCATCACTTGGGACATTTTTCCATCTCCACTAGCATCATGCCTGGGCCTATGAACCCGATTTCCTGAGTTAAACACAAAATTTCATCGCATATCAATGCCCCGTGGAAAGATGCGTCGTGAATTCATGACGTGACCCTCGAACAGGGGTTCATTCTAGCAGCGATCCGCAGACTGTAACGGCCCATAGACAACTGACGCGGATCGCGTTGCTTTTCCAAGACCTGTCACCATTTTTCCCGCAGCAATCGTCCCATTCCAGTTGTTCGCTTCGCCAGGAAAAATTGTTTTACTTACTTTTTGGGACAGACCCTGTATTTATGGCATTAATTTCCAGGTGAAAAAGCATCGGGGGAACGGGTAAAAATCTGATCCTTAGACTCGACAGTCACTTCTCGCGATAGTATAGAGCGAATGTATCTGTAAACTTTACAAAATATAGAAAACGTATCAATTCGTTTTGCAAAAGGTATGTAAGATTTAGAATATTATTTAAGCTTTTAAACTTACCCTTAAAACTTTGTAAGCACTTGTAAACCATATTTCAATTCACAGCGCATTAGAACAGTAATCATTGCGACCTGAGGGATAATTTATTTCCACTTTAACAACAAAATGGAGCGAAAGTAATAAAACTTATGTTTTTTGAGCTACGGTGATTTCTTCCAAAGGAAATCAACACGAGAACGATGCGCAAATGTACTCCGAAGAGAATGTACAAAAAAAGGGTATCTCGTTACTACTTATGGACAACCAGTTGAACATTAAAGTTATCTATCGTTATACCCCAAGAAACTCTCATTGAAATTACTCGAATGAAAAACAATTGGCTAAATGTCTCATTTCAATTTTGGGTTTTCATTCCAAGTAACTCATTCCGTGCTAGTCGCTAAAACATAAATCCCAAGTAGAAAGAATGCCTTAGCAATCGGTTTTTTTACCATAATTATTCAAATAAAGTTAAGCATTAAATACCGCATTAAAGCGCAAATACAAGCATTAAAATACTATTTACAGTAATAAAAATGATGCTCATCAATTCATGATCCCATTCCATTCTCTCAAATGTAAATATAGCAGTTCGTTGGTACTGGTACCAACGGTAATAATGTGATATTTGAGTAACATTTGAACCTAATAAAAATAGATTCCAACATATCTTACACTCAAGTTATTCTCACATATAAGCCACTTAAACACAATCATCAGAACTTCCATTCTCATTAGCAATGAATCAAAACTCATTCCTTTTCGTTGTGCACTCGCTTCTCCCAGAAAATATATTCAAAATAATGCCCAAGTAAAAAAATAAAACAAACGTTTCAGCTATGTTCACGGAAAAATATCCTATTAATGTATGCTTGATGATATCGCACCCGAACTAATTCAAAACAACTGCCTTGAGTTCCGCGTTGGGAATGAAGCATTCGACACGCCAAATTATCAGGTTTCGCTAAATCTCAATGAAATTTACGGCCTCACGCTGGTGCCGCATTTGCATCAAAAATAGAAGTGAAAGTTAAACTGGCCACAACTTTAAACTTCACAACAAAAAGAGATGCCAATTTATTATTCAATGTCGAGACCTGGAGGAAGAATATTGAAGTTGTTACACGAGGATTCGCTGTGGAATTAGGTACCGCCCGGAACCGTTCATGATATACGTATGAGCAAAAAAAGACGTAGATAGAATAAAAAGTGGTGAAAAGGGGAAAAGCCCACATTTGATAACAGGAAATAAAGCTGCCGAGAAATTTCCGGTTTGACTCCTAATCTAGCAGCAGAGGTGGGGCAAGCCCTCAAAAGTTGAGGGGCCGCGTGAATGTCTGTAACCCAGGAGGTGAGGTAATAGGCGATATTTTTAAGGAATAATAAATGCAGGGATAAATCTCCTAAGATGATTCTGGTATAAAAATACATGAAAAACATTGGTGTATAAAAATACATGAAAATCTCGCTAAAGCACTTTTAAGAGAGTTTTACCAACTGAAGCTTTGATGACTCATCTCTCATTGCCAGGTTGGCTGCATTAATTCTTCCAACAGAGGATTGTGACATGAGCTCTGCTGGACGATATTGAATTCTTCAGTAAATAATGTTATTCACGGCATGAAGAAAAAACCGGTTGAAAAAAGTAGTTTCTGAATGAAAAAACCAATTTTCTTTTTAGGTAGACAAAAAAAATACATAGCCCTTCCCGCGACGTAGGGAGACGTTAATACTTAAAGTTAAAACAGTTTGTAAAAACAATATGAAAGAGAAAATGTTGTCTTGACTAAAATGCGTTTCACATTTGTTGCGTCCGTCAACTCAAATTCAATTCATTAGGATGGCACTACTGTCTCCACGCCCGGTTCGCCGGTGACTGGCGCACAGAGAACAAGGAAAAATGTTTCTATTCCTATTATACGAAGCCATCGGAACTGAAATGGCAGAAAAAATGGCTGAAAAACGATGCCACTCGAAGATTCAAACCCGAATGCTGCTCAGTAGAGAACATTAAAAACTAAACTAAACATAGTATAAACTAAGCATGGGGGAACACTTAATAAACCAATTAGGTTACTGGTATTGCCATATTATAATTAATAGATAATACTACCTTGATCAAAAATTTCCCGGAATTTATTCAGAAAATTAAAAATACAAGTTTATTCATCTAAATCTATATTGTCCCCTTCAAAGTAATCCCCATCGACTGCAACACACTTATGCCAGCGCTTGATCCAATCCTCGAAACATTTTTTATATTCGGTTTTCGGTATGTCCATCAGTGCTTCCTGCGATTTTTCCATTACTTCCTCTCGGCTGCTAAAACGCGTTCCCCGTAATGGTTTTTTAACTCGATTGAACAGAAAGAAGTCACAGGGAGCCAAATCAGGTGAATTCGGTGGCTGTTGGATGGTATTTGTTGCATTTTTCGTCAAAAAATTACGAATAATGATAGCACTGTGCGACGGTGCGTTATCATGGTGCAAAATCCACGAGTTTTCTGCCCACATTTATGGTCTCTTTCGGCGAATTGCTTCACGCAAACGTCTCATAACGCCCAAATAATACTCTTTGTTTACTGTCTGGCCTTCTGGCAAAAATTCATGATGCACTACACCGTTGTAATCCATGAAAACCGTCAGCATTGCCTTCTTTTTTGACTGAAAAAGACGTGGTTTTTTTGGTCTCGGCTCATTTGGTGAACGCCATTCACTTGCCTGATGTCTGGATTGCGTGTCGTACTCATAAACCCACGTCTCATCTCCAGTAATGATCCTTTTGATGAATGTGGGATCGGATTCAGCCTCGCAAATCATGTCTTTTGCGACGTCAACACGGTCTCTTTTTTGCATGAAATTGAGGTCTTTTGGCACCAACTTTGCTGCTACACGACGGAAACCCAAATCATTAACCACAATGTCTTGGGCGGATCCATAGGCAGTGTTCAAGTCCTCCGCTATTTCTCTGATGGTTAATTTGCGGTTATTGACCAACATTTCTTTTACTTTATCAATTTTTTCACCGACTTTCGATGTCGATGGTCTGCCACTGCGTTCATCATCTTCGATTGACTCACGACCACTTCTGAACCGCTCGTGCCACTGGTAAACGACCGTTTTTTTTAGAGAATCGTTGCCGAAACACTTTTCCAACATTTCCAACGTCCGTGCGCCACTAAATCCGTTTTTTACGCAAAATTTAATACAAGTTCGTTGTTGCAAATTTAAATCCATTTCTGCAATTGTAAAAAATCGCCAACACACACAGAGATAGATGTACTCTTGGCTACGTAACTTTTGCAAATGTCAAGTTATGACACTAAGATTTAAAGGGAATATCAACAACAGATGTACCAATTTAACAAAAAAAACAGAACTCAAATCGGAACGATGGGAGCGCCACACGGTGGTTATTCCGGGAACTTTTTGATCAAGGTAGTATACAATTTGGGTAGGTTTTGGATGGAGACAACTACCAAATAAATATTTTGTTTCTCCTAACAAAACACAACCCAACATCTTCCTCTACCAAAAGCCCATCTTCAACTCTGTGTACTTCCTTCTTCCCGTCCAACATACCTATCCTATTAATTCCTCTTCCTCGTTCGCCGAACATTCTCTCCTCGATTACAGTCTTCAACATTCCACCGATCAATATGCTTTTCATCCATATGGTGGAAGAGTAGAGGGGATTGTTGGATAAATCATGAGGAGGGAGGAAAAATGGATCCATCTATCATCCATCCATCCATCCATGAGGGTGCAGCACCTCCTCATTTGTTTTCTTTTCTGTCTACTTCACCTTCTCCATCCTATTCCACACTCAAATTTCAAAAGCCTCTAATCTACGTCAATCATCCAGCTTCAATGACCATTTTTCCGCGCCGTACATAAATACATTCCATATCGAAGTTTTGACGAACCTTTTCATAAAATTCTTACTCAACGTCCCTGTCATCAATTCTCTCCTACTTGTGAAATCCTCTTTGCCTAGTGCAATTCTTCTCCTTATGTACCGACTATTTTGACCATTTTGGTCCAAAACACTTTCGAGATACATAAACTTTTCCACCTACTCTAGTTTTGCCCTCCTATTTCGATGTTAGGTTTTGCCTTTCTCTTTGGGTAAAATTGCAAAACCTTTGATCTATTTATATTGACTCTCATCCTACATCTATTACAGAATTTACAATTTAGATTTACCATCTCTATTCTTACTTCCCGATTGTGATTCAACCTTGCTGTACAGCGCACCAATTTCACCCTTTCTCTACAAGTATTCCATATCCTCGCACTGCGTCTTCCACCATGCTTCTTTTGCTTTATTTGTTACCCGTCTCAATTTATTATTCAACTCTTTATACTTCCTTCTGTCTAACTCTGTGTTTACATTCTTCCATTTCCTTCTCTATTCTATCTTTCTAATCGTCTCATCCGTGATCCGTAGTTTCCTTGTCCTTTCCCCATTAACGTACCTATGGTTTCTATTGCGGCTATCGACATCCCTTTTTTGACACATTCCCATTTTTCCTCGATAGCGCTCCGCTCTTTTCCCTCATTTATGATTTTCTCTACAGCCTGCTGATACTCCTTCCTTTTTAATGCATTTAATGCTTCTACATACAATTTCCTAACCCGCCACCCATGCCTTATCCTTTTGAAACGAACGCTACACTTCGTAACAACTAAATTGTGGTCAGAGTCCGCTCCCGCTCTCGGGAGGCAGTGAGAATTGATCACACTGCTCCTATACCTGTGCTTAACCAGAATATAATCTAACTGATACCTTTTTGAGTCACCTGGAATTATTATCTATATATACCTACGCCTTTTGCGGCGTCTTAACCAAGTGTAACGACTAACCCCTGTCTCCTGCTGAACTTATTGCTTTCTCCCCACGGTCGTTCCTCGTGCCTAAACCGTAGTCCTCCGCTTCCGGGCACGACAGACGGCCGACTGGGCCGAGCCCTGTAGTTATCAGGACCTATATTCTCTGTAATGTCCATTATTATATTCTTGGGAATGATAATTGAGGTGGTTTCCCGTAGCCTTCATTAATAGACTTTTTAACGTGACATCATTTCTCAATGGCCGCCACACTGGGATCAGACGCCATTGCAGCCGCCTCACTGAGGAGCAGACGCTGCGTGGACTACCTTTCGTCTGGCTCATAACCTTCGACCTAACTGGCATGGGTGACCCTACCTGGAGCAATTATAATTGCTCCCGCCAGCTAGGCTCTAGGAGTTATCGTGAACGCACAAGCGTCCACCGCGTCAAGGTTGTAGTCCATTGGATGCAATCGCAATTTACGGAATTATATTTAAAAATCAAAAGAAGAAAAAGAACCAGAGAATAAGCCGAACAAGAACATACTAATTAGTGTTTTTACTTCTTCAGCTCGCAGCGAGATGAAAGACTAGGTTACGAGTTCACGCCAAAAGAGAAAAAGTGACTAGTCACACATCCACTATAACTCCGTGCAATAATTAGAGTGCATTAGATAAGACCATACATTTACAAATGAATTCAAAGTGGCTTAAATCTCCTACTTCGGTCGCGAGAAAATTATCGCAGTGAAAAAAAAGAAATGGCAACAAAGTATGTAGCAACCTTCATTTGACAACGCCTCGATAAAGTAGGCCGATACTTATCATTCGGAATTGGCTTTTTTTATGTCTACGCCAGCCTTTAGTAGATTTTATCATTTCTACTCGCTTTAGGGAATAACATTTCAGCATTCTATTCACCATTAAAACTTCTAGGAAAATACAATACGAATGGACAGTTTGGTTGAATTCCTCAGAAGCATACTGTTGTAAACACGTGTACGATAATTATATCACCGGCTTGAGCATTAAATATCATTGTATTTTTTCAATAAAACTTTTGCAAAGTTTGAAAAACCCCTTAAAGTTACAACCCGAGCATTGATATTGAAAAAGTATGCTCTATTGCTACATGCAATAGAACTTGAAAAATATTTAACAGCTTCAGAAATTATACACATGAAGTACACAGTATCTGGTCACATTGAAATTTGACTAATTAGAAACTGAGCCAGATTTGTTATCAGATGATATAGTAATTAATAAGGCAATACATTCCGTCATACACAGCAATTATGATACGTATGTTTAGTAGCTCTAACGGTCTAAGTCCTAACATATTTTGAAATTAAAAATTATTTGGGCCTATTGACAGCAAATCTTTAATTGAGGTTAAATATTCTTTAATGCTATCTCATTATCATAAAGGGTTTTAAACTTTACCTGCCATGACTTATTTTGCAACAGAAACCCAAAAATGGGATAAAACTGCTTCCCGATTTGAATTTTGAAGAGATAATACATCTAATAGTCGAATATTTCGAGTACAAAGTACGACAGCCGAATAAAGAAGAGCATATTGTTGCTTCAATTTCTATGTGGGACAGAAGATAAAATCATGGGCATAAAATGACTAAGATTTAAATGTAGACATTTGGGAAAACATAGGTCCCGAGCATCAAAGAACTTTTATTCCACACCAAAATTGTACGATTAATGTTTACCGCCATTCGAATGGACCTTAACGAGCCGTTTACCACTGAGCGTCCGTCGTAAAGTGGAGAATTGGCTTATTAAAAATGAAACACCATCTCATTACCCGAGCGACTGGAGTATGAACGAGTCGATGACAATCCACCAAAGAAGCAAGCAGCTTTCAAAATAATTTGAGGAAAAACAGTGTTCATATTAATTTACTATGACATAATTTAAAAAAACTAATATGGTCAAGACGTACATCTCGGTCACTTGGTGGGAATCAAATTATACCGCTTCCATTTTTACACTATCACTCGTTTAAACCTTTGTTTAGGGCACATATTTACACTAGTTCCGCGCGAAAAAATATAGTTCTGCCCCATAAGTCAACGGTAAACTACCAGCGTGGAAATAAGGGTTAAAAAAAGGTTCGGAGGAAATTAAGGAGGGACCATCACTTAGACTATAAATAATCCGAAAGAATTACGTCACTGTATATAAAATAGATCAAATTCATAAACCGTCCCACCACGACCTGCCATTTTTTCAATATCTCCCTCCCCTTCGATCTCTCAGCTGCAACCTATTCTATAAGAGTACAAAATTACTCCCATAGAAACTCATATTGCCCGTAAGTCAACCTGTCGGAAGAGCGAACATCTAAAGCTATAGCCGGTCGACACCCGTAATCCTTTTCTTCGTTCCGGGGGAAACAGTCGTAAACGTGACATAGGTATCCCGCTGAAGTCCTCGGCCACCGGCTTTGAGTGAATGGTGTGACACCAATGAGGATATTTTAACGCCTGGCCAATTAATCACATCGTCGCACCCGATTCAACTCTTTCAAAATGGATTGGAGAGGATGGGGAGATTAGACGTCTGATACCTCCACCTGCGTATTACCCTTGAAAGTTGACACGTTTGTAAGGTTTGGAGCATTGTAAACCGCCAGCCATTACTGTAACTAACGATTTTGTTATTATAATCAAAATAAAATGAGATTTTAGAAGTGTTCCGCGACCTGCCCATGATATTTGGGAAAATTTTACGACTGCGGTCATTTTTTTTGTTAAACGACACTTGAAATTTTACATTTTTATCTTGCGTTATTATCCATAATTTTAATAATTTGAAATACTTTTTCATTAATTACTTAATTAAACAATGAAATGGAATAAATCAAACGAAATAAGAAAGCAATTTCTATATTTACTACTAAAAGTTTCCTACCGCGGCCCGCAAGGTAATATAATAATAAATGTTGTGCGGCCCGTCGAGAGTCAAAGGATGGGCATCACAGCTTTAGAGTATTTTGTACGCTAGTTTCCACTGTTTCCCACAGCTGTTATCGTTGGTCGCGCCCGGGAGAAAGGATTACTTTCATCGGTTTGCACGAGAGTCAGGTTTCCCTTTGACTCTAGTTGTGGTCTCACCAGAGTCAAGTAGGAATTGTTCCTTCGATGTCGGAGAATTGAAGCTTTCCTGCTCGTCAAGCCGGTTGGCAAAATTGTATACATGCAGCCGGTTTGAAATGACGAGTTCGCATTGCGCGGCTGCAAATTTTGTGCACTCACAAATAAGCGATCCAGTCTCCGCGATCTGTGACATCGTGAGAGACGTATGTATTACACAAGCAACAGCATTGTATTTTGCTCCACTAGTATTACTCGTAATATATAATGGTTTTTTAGAGTGATTAGGAAGAATATTTTTTCTATTTTTATCGGGTAATACTGTAGCAATTTTGCTATCGATTTACTTTGCTTGTCCACGTAAGGAGAACCCATTAACTTCGAAGATTAAGAAACTAAATCATCGACAAAAAAAATCAAAAGATGACTTCTAAGTAACACGTCCAGATAATGCCAATTACATGAACATGTTTCAGCATTTCGGATCAAGGGAATATGGATGCGATCAACTATTTGCTCACATTTAAAAGCTCTGTTTTTGCTGATGGGAAGATGAAAAGAATTTAACCTCAGATACAATTATTTTCATCCCGAAGAATGTCCTGCAAAAAGTATATAAAATAGTGTCGAGCAAGTATTCGGCTTCCACAAAATACATATAAATAGCATACTTAGCGAGATGAGCGATTATTCATTTGACTCCACCACTCATACTCTATATAGTACTAATTCACTGAAAGATTAAAAAAGATAGGGTGATTATGGAGAATAATAAATGAACACACTGGTGTTTAGTAGTCGTAGGAGATTCAATTTTAATGTCGCTCCTGCGCAACCAATATCACTTCCGTTGCTTCGTAAACTGAACCTCGGGCATTTGCCAGGTATAGACATTCTTAACACTCACTCGCGACCCAATCTTCGTAAGATGAATTTTGATATTATATTATCGTCTGCAATGATCGTCGAGCTAACGGTTTCTTTATGATTGATCGAAGCATCGTTCTAACATAAAGTAAGTTTATTCGAGGAAGGCCACCAAAGGTCAACAAAATGGGAAAAGAATACCTATTCCACTAACGCAATGACTTCTCCCGATTACGACGATATATCCCGCATACCAAATGGACGCGTAGAATCTGTAGGAATTCCCTTTCGGTAGATCGTTCACTACATAGTTGACTCCACTCGTATGTGCTCTTTTTAAACATTCTGTTTTCATACGGAGGGCATATTTCGTTTAATTTCTGCAGGATCATTATATATATATATATATATATATATATATATATATATATATATATATATATATATATATATATATATATATATATATATATTGTCATTCACATGGATATAGGCATAAGTAAAATGGATAGGAACACGTATAAAGAACAAACACAGGAGAGGTGGGGAAGGCAGAATCGAGAAGAGAACAAGTAAAAAAATATTTCCTTGACCGGGACTTGAACCACTGATCTTTCGACTTTTCCGGCCGATGCTCTCATTACTTGAGCTATCAGGGAAAAGTAATTTACTCCGAAATCTGTGGGGGATTTATGCAACCCATTGCTCCGATTTTCTGGCCAGGAGATGGCGTTAGGCAGCTGTTTCACCCACCGCACTTCGGGCGTTACAACACTATTCCGAATTTGGTGCATCAATGTCAATGATAGATCTGACTTTGCTTACTTCTTATTGCCACCATCAGCCACTTAAGCGGCAAAATATGAAATTAAAAAGTAAAACAACGCGCACGAGATTTTGGCGCTCTATGTTCCCTCCGCTTTAGTGTCTCCGGACCATTCTGGTTCCTCGCGCAGACATTGCGAGCGATTTTCACGGCAAAAGGAAACGAGGAACGACCGGGCCAGGAACGACCATTCTCTTTTACTTCGCATTGGGCCACATACCCACACGGAGCCAACCGTTAACTTTCCCTTGGTGCAAATATTTCGGACGTTTTTGTCGACAGGCTAGGTGGAAATATTGTGAGGAGGGGAAGTAGAAAAATTCCGCCTCAAGTGGTAAGACCTGACCCTCAGAACGGCAGAGTGGATTGGGCGGGTCGGAAGGAATTGGCAAGGGATATCGGTTCTCGGTAACAGTAATTATTAGAAGAAACGGCCAACATCTGAGGTAATTCGTGCCGTTAGGAAAGTGGTGGATAATTTTATAGAGGTAGAATTTTCAGGGAATCGGGGAAGTGTGAAGAGAGAAACCCGGCGTAGGCTGATTCTTTAAAGAAAGGCACCAAGTATTCCACAGTTGAACGCCCTGACCGACGGGCGATGTACTCCACTAGAAGTACTCTACACTTAGCACCCAATTGAAACTGAAAAAGGCGATACCAGTGAAAAATCCTCTTACCGAAGGGATTAGAACCTGGAACTTTGTGGTGGGCAGTAATTACACTAGCCACTGCACCAATCCTATCACCGCAGGTCGACCATTCTGCTGGGGATTCCGTATTCAGACCCCCGAGGATAAGGTCCACCTGACTCTCACATCGTGTGCTCGCCGAAGGCACTAATATTAAATTCCGATCCCGGCAGCCAGACGACCCATATCATTAGTTGCTTCTGCGGTTGAGAGAAAGTAAGAGCGTGAAACTTTTTGTCTTCCACGATTGGTGGACGAGGAGAACATCATAGGAACTTGCAACTCCATGGTCCCCATCCTGCTTCACTCGAGATACTATGATCGTTGCGCATCTAAGGAACGTCAAAAGTATATACGCAGCGTCACGAATTGATTACATCTCACGACAGTGTCGCCTCCACTGACTACACTATCAATCGAACCACTCCAACCGGCCCACGGAATGACCACTGCAATGATTCCACATCAAAAATTAAGAACGGGCGAACACGTAATCGCTGTCTGAACATGAGAAAAAAAACATCTCAGAAATGTGAATAATGCTGGAGTGGTGCTCACGGCCGGCGAGTTCAAAAACTTTGGTAAGCAGCGTTACCACTTGCTTGCCCGCTTGGGAAGCCCACGTAATAAGCGAAAGTCCAGCACCGGTCCATATTCTTTGACCTGAGGGTTTCTTTGGCCACATTCATAAGACTAAGTCTACCCTTCCTTCTCTAAACCATTTGCTTGTCTCTCGGGTATCTCACTTTGTCTGGCGATTAAAATCTCGTCCGCTCTCTCAACATGTCCATTGACTTACCAACGTAGCATAATTATTTTATACTTGCCTGTTACAGGTGCATCAAAGCTACATTCTATCACATTCCACTCATTCCCCGCGGCATCTCTCCTATTTTCACCGCTTAAACCCTCCTCAAGTACCTATTCCTCTACGATATTCATTGGAAACGTAATTGTAACAGTGATTTCCAAAAATAAATTGCGAAAAAAATATAGTTTTACCTCATTAATATTACTAAACTTAAATAAATATGGTAATAGGCATGATTAACTGAGGCGATGAGAGAATTTAATCTAAATAAATGAAAAATTATTTGAAATTAAGTTTAGCGCATCCCATTACATCCCCGCGCCAATTCATATGTATACCAAAACGGTGGTCGAGGTGCAAGGAATATATTTATAGTCAAGGTACACGTCAATCTATTACATTTAAGGGAGCTTATGGGCGAGAGTAAAACAGTCAAGTCTCACACTCCGTATGGGCTGAACACTTCCAAATTGAACACCGAAGTATGAATACTAAAGTGCCGAAAACCCTACGTGACATATAACTTAAAGAGGCAACCAGCGGCTGGTATTCATAGAAATATTATGAAATGTTAAGACATATCCCGTACGCATGGAATATACCTCGTTTCAAATACCTTTGCGAATGAGGGCGAAGAAGAGGAGAGAGTTTATGAGCACGTGACTTTTCGATATCAAATAGGAAAGAAGAGGGCGTGGTTTTTCCAGCACAAACATTACTCAGTTGCGCTCTGAGCTCCCTATAGTCACCTCCGACTCTGGGTGCTGGGTGCCAAGTGCATTAAAAGTTTCCGAACAACCCGTGCCTCTCCCTGCATGAATTCTATGAGAAATGGCAACGTCGTGTTGAAGCTATGAGTGATACACCCCTTCACTCACCAGTGAGAAGGCTGAAAGAGCTCTTGTGATGATTCGAAGGGTTAGCCACGAAGATACTTGGAATGAAAAATATGCTTACATCCCCGTTGGCTACATAAAAAGACGGATGTATATCCATGACATAAAATTATCAAGGTCAAATTGAGTAGTTTCAGGCGCGATGTGGTGTGCGCGAATATTCTTTGCCATGATCAACTCATTGTGAATCTGCCATGCCAACATTAAATGAAATTTTGACATGCCGGTTATTGAAATCCAATTGGTTGGCCTAAAGTTAAAGGCAGAAATTACCTAAGGCAGAGACGTAGATTGCAATAGTAAATAGGCTACAGATGAGCTCGACGAACAAGTATTCTTTATCAGTTTTTTCTAGATTTTTTTAACTCTGAGCATTAATTTAGTGACGCCTTCAAAAAAACATCCTCTTGTAATTAAAAGGCACATCCCGGAAGAAATAAAAAACATGAGAACAGACAAAAAACTAATGAGCGAAAGGTGAAAATTTCAAGAAAATGTTCGAGCTTAAACAATTGCTTTACATTTACAATACGAGGCAATTACATACCAGATTTGTAAGATAGCCCGTCGCCTATTAAAATATTCGAAAGTAAATATGCTCAAAGTTTACTTTTACAGAAAAAGTGCGTTCTTTTGCAGAATACTACCTTGATCAAAAATTTCCCGGAATTTATTCAGAAAATTAAAAATACAAGTTTATTCATCTAAATCTATATTGTCCCCTTCAAAGTAATCCCCATCGACTGCAACACACTTATGCCAGCGCTTGATCCAATCCTCGAAACATTTTTTATATTCGGTTTTCGGTATGTCCATCAGTGCTTCCTGCGATTTTTCCATTACTTCCTCTGGGCTGCTAAAACGCGTTCCCCGTAATGGTTTTTTAACTCGATTGAACAGAAAGAAGTCACAGGGAGCCAAATCAGGTGAATTCGGTGGCTGTTGGATGGTATTTGTTGCATTTTTCGTCAAAAAATTACGAATAATGATAGCACTGTGCGACGGTGCGTTATCATGGTGCAAAATCCACGAGTTTTCTGCCCACATTTCTGGTCTCTTTCGGCGAATTGCTTCACGCAAACGTCTCATAACGCCCAAATAATACTCTTTGTTTACTGTCTGGCCTTCTGGCAAAAATTCATGATGCACTACACCGTTGTAATCCATGAAAACCGTCAGCATTGCCTTCTTTTTTGTCTGAAAACGACTAGGTTTTTTTGGTCTCGGCTCATTTGGTGAACGCCATTCACTTGCCTGATGTCTGGATTGCGTGTCGTACTCATAAACCCACGTCTCGTCTCCAGTAATGATCCTTTTGATGAATGTGGGATCGGATTCAGCCTCGCAAATCATGTCTTTTGCGACGTCAACACGGTCTCTTTTTTGCATGAAATTGAGGTACTTTGCTGCTACACGACGGAAACCCAAATCATTAACCACAATGTCTTGGGCGGATCCATAGGCAATGTTCAAGTCCTCCGCTATTTCTCTGATGGTTAATTTGCGGTTATTGACCAACATTTCTTTTACTTTATCAATTTTTTCACCGACTTTCGATGTCGATGGTCTGCCACTGCGTTCATCATCTTCGATTGACTCACGACCACTTCTGAACCGCTCGTGCCACTGGTAAACGACCGTTTTTTTTAGAGAATCGTTGCCGAAACACTTTTCCAACATTTCCAACGTCCGTGCGCCACTAAATCCGTTTTTTACGCAAAATTTAATACAAGTTCGTTGTTGCAAATTTAAATCCATTTCTGCAATTGTAAAAAATCGCCAACACACACAGAGATAGATGTACTCTTGGCTACGTAACTTTTGCAAATGTCAAGTTATGACACTAAGATTTAAAGGGAATATCAACAACAGATGTACCAATTTAACAAAAAAAACAGAACTCAAATCGGAACGATGGGAGCGGCACACGGTGGTTATTCCGGGAACTTTTTGATCAAGGTAGTATAAGGATCAGGATTGAGAATTCAATCGATGAGGTCACCCTGTAGCATCTTAGTAACGTCTCCTAAGAGTTACAAAAGTGGACAGTATCCAAAAATGAAGCTTGAGCGCTGAAGAATCGGATTACGGCTTTCATCTAGAATGAAATCTGCGTGTGTATTTCAGAAAGAGAGAAAGAGAATGCTGGATAGAGCGGCCCATTAATATTAAGAGGATGACTTTTTCGGAGCGGTGCACTTTTACGAGAAAACCTTAACATCGACCTCGCCAGGAGTGGATAAGTGTTGGAGGAAGACCAAAGCATTGAAAGGAAATGGTTGCAGAGCAGAACATGAATATTTAAAAACCCGGTCCATTAGCCGGGATTAATGATCAATAAGATACTCAATAAGAACGCCTTCGGTTGATTACTTCCGACGAAAACGTATTCAGCTCGTCTCCCCGTGTCTACTCCTGACTAGTTTTAAGTTTAGACTAGTATAAGTCTTCTTCCCTATCGTCTCCCCTAGTGCACATGGGAAAGGGAGGAGCTTCCCCCTCTGCCATCATCACTTCCTAGGTCTTCTTCGGCCTCTCGACCGCAGAACTCTCCTTATATCGCGCGCGCCTATCTTCTCCGATGACATTCAAAACTTCCGCCGTCATCCTAACCGACTCATCTCATCTCTTCTACCTAGTCCCCCTCCCCCGTAGTAAAAATGCTTCGGGAATCCGAGAAGGAACACCAACGCTGTCGCACCGATTCACGGTTTCGATCCACGATTGTTCCGGGGGACGGACGCGTCGGTCGATTTCTTTTTATGAGATGTGTGCCCACACGCTCGGAAAGTGTCAAAACGAATTTCTCCCGTGCTCATCGTCCGACGAGGCATAGAACAGAAAAAAACTAAGATGAAGTTTTTTTTTGTTTATTACGGAACCTTCGAAGCAGCAAATTCCTCAATGATTACGACATGAGCCAGCCAAGTGAAGAAGCTCACAGTTTGATTCCTTATTCAGGTATCATGCGCAGCAGGGATAGGGTAACCATTGGGAATGATCCCTTTATCAGAATGAATTAAAACTTATTATGAGAGTTAATTAATCAAAATAACTTACGATTTCAAAGATAATTTTATATTAGGGCGATGCCTAAAATATACCCTAAAACCCTTCTCTCGGTGTTAGAACTGCTGCCAGCCCTAATCTCTGGAAATCCATTCACGGGGGGAACTGCAGAGTTAATTTTTCCAGTTACAGTACTTCCCTTGAATTTTTTTTTAAATAAAATTCAAGTGTCTGACCAAACGAATGTATATTCTGCGTTTCGAATATTATTTTCTCTAGACTTCCGTCACACGTAAAATTTGCACTTATACTCCATTGGAGTAATATTTCCCAGATTCTCGACCTCAAAGGAGTGGCATTCCTGTTTCGTTAGAAAATGAGTTCGCAAACACGTTTCTAAATCACAGGGGGTGAGTTTGCTCTTCGATAATTACAATTTTTATAACGCCTCCTATAAATTAACGAGGGATCTAATGACGAGCTGACAATCCCGAAGGAAATGGACGACAACCGACTCTTCAAACCATCGCTCGACGGCTCCCGACTCCTCGGTAATGGGGAAAATTTGAAACGTGCAAATGAAAATTAAGCCCAGTCAGCCGTTAACAATTGGGAGATTACACTTCTCCCGAAATATAATAACAAAATAATTCGATAGCCAATCCGAATGTGCATAATTAGCTTCCCATTAATAAGCAATTACGTAAGATTGTAAACAGCAATAAACTCCGTGAAATCCGTTCCAACTATATGATTTGGCAGCTAAGTGCCACAAAAGAGAACTAAGACGCCGTCCAAGAATGGGCGAAGAATTCTCATTTGAGGAGATAGAGGTATGTTAACGAAATCCCGTAGTTATCGTTTTAATTGAATTTAAATTCGATATCGCCACTCTAGGAAGTATTACAGTAGGCGTAAACAGTTCCCTAGAACTACGTTGCACTCACTAAAGTATCGCACATACCCACTTCAAACCATCGAATTGACGCAAATGAAACATCAATAATGTATGACAAAAACACAATAAAACCACATTATGCCATGCAAACTGCACACGTTAGTTTAGTGAGGTTTATTTCCCTTCACTATGGTTCCAGCGTCTCTCAGGTGTGAGGTCTTCAAGGGAGATACGGTACTCGAAAAGTTACACAGTTTACGTGATGACGAGGGCGCCGATAGTCACCCGCGTTTGAAAAAGATATTAAAAGCTAGAAGTGAGAAAGAAATCAGAGGAAGAATAAGAAGAATACCAGTAGAGCTGAAATATCCAATTCGTTTTAAAACATTAAAGTTAACCAGGGAGTTAAGCGACAACTTTGGACGATAAGTATTAATTTTTACATAGATCCATTTCTTGGCACAATATTGTCGAATATCTTCCCCTCACTTTAAGAGGGTACCTGGATTCTACATGGACACAAGAGATAACTACTGCCTCGGGGCATGAAATAAATACAGATATCCACTCGTGTAGGCCCATATTCCAATATTATTCCTCAACCGACGTCACAAAAGGCCATCCTAGCACCTTCAGTGGCTTTTGTGACACCACACTCGAAAGCATCCTCTTTCGCATTCGTAATGAACAATACTCTCTGCTACGAGGATCACTTTCGAACTCATTAATAATTTCCCTAATTTTTTTGCTCACTTTCAGCGCCATAATGGCTTCATCATGTCAAGAAAAAACTTTATTAAACCGCATATAATAAGTTTCAACCATTAAGCGATACAGAACATTTATCTATAACCACCGTTTTAGAGTACGCAGCGCAAAGGAAAAAAGACGTCGAGCCCACCTACGGTAGAGACGAGTCCTGCTAGCCGTCGGAAAGAAGACCATGATAGCCAAATTTATTTTATAACGAGAGGGTCATACCGTCTCCTTATTTATGTGAAGCTCGCGAGTAATAAGAGAAGTCCTTCCCAAATTTCTCTCTACTCAAGCAAATATGACCCAACTCAAGGGGACACGAAGGCCCTCACCCCATGGGAACGAGCCTTCAGAGGACGGAGAAAAATCCATCGCGACATTGGCCGACGGGGTATACAACGGCAGCTCGTCCACTGGATGAAATGGCCGCGGGAGAGCGGACGGGAGTAGGGCCCTACTACCAATGGCAAGTGCGTGCAAGGTGCATGAAACATTTAAGTGCACGCACGCCAGTTCCCATCAATCCCCACTCTCTCCCCATGGACTTCGCCAACCTCAACACACACCCCGTCTCCCTCCCTCTGCCTCATTCGCCCCACTAAGCCATGCACCCGACACCACCTATTCTTCCCCGCCCCTATATCGCTTCATTTTCGCTCGGTTTCTCGGAGATACCTCGAGAACCGGTCCAAAAAAGTCCATCCCTCGGATTCATCCCACCACAACTCTTCCCCGACAGACGTCCTCCCTACGACTGGCTTCCTCTCCCCACCCCTCCCGCTCAATCCATTCGCACTATCTGTCCTTCCTCCTCCCTCAATCTCTCTCTGATCGCCCACCCACTCCCTTTTCAACACCCTGGTCCTTGCCGTACGAAGGATAGCCGCAAGCAAGGTGAGTCTCGAGCGGATGATGATTTTGTATTACCTTTTAAGTACGCGAAATGGAGTTTATTTTTATTTCCCTAGAGTCCCGGGAACATCCCCGAGAGGTTAAAATGATCTTGGCTCTCACTAAATTTCCCTCTGATGGTTAATCAAATTGTCCCGAATATTCCTTTTTAAATTACGTCCGATAATTTGAGCGAATCTACTCCCACTTGCATGTGGTAGAGGGCTTATGATGATGTGAAGGAAAACTTTAAATTGCGGGAAAAACTACGATCGTTCAACACTGCTCACTGACATGATTGGACATAAAGATGGAGTATGGTGAATATTAATATTTTAAAAAATATCAATCTTCTCGATCGACTTGATACAAATCTACCATTATAACCAGTGGGCAGATCTAAATTTCTAGCGATATAAAAGATCTGAAAATATTAAATATCGTATAAAACAATCAAATATTGTGACTTATGATCAATGTAATCGTGGAGCAATATTTTTTAGGGTTCTTCGCGGAGTTGGTGAATAAAATACCTATCCAGCACAATACTAACGACAAATTCGATGAGCGAAATTGGAGGGAATCTCCTCACATAAGCAGTAAATAAAAAGAAATCCTTCAAAGTGGTATATCCTTTTTGTTGCTGAAATGAGCTAAAAATTTTTGACGCATATTTAACAAACAATGGAAATAATATTAATGCTCAATCGAGAAACAGTTCAAATTGCACATTAAATCGAGAAAAATTACAAAAATTGATCATGCTAGACACCCGTAATATAGTTTACGATGATAACCTACATTCGAGGAATTCGAAAAGTATATCTTAGCTCATTTTATTAGAGTTTATGAAAGGTCTGTCCATACTGCCTCCATAAAAGTCGTAATTCACCCATTTATACAAAGAAGTAAGAAAGTAGTTCGCAAACATTTAAGAATATATACTTCACGATCTTAAGAATATAGTAGATAAAAATAATTATTAATAATTCCTCAGGTTGAGCCTATATTCACTTTCCTATCATATCTAACACTGCGGAGTTCTTTCTGTTGCACAGAAACACCTGACAAGTAGATTAAGCAAGAGTCAAATCTTGCTTAACCATCGAGGGAGTAAATCAAAATCTTTTACGGGCCTTCAAAAGGGGGAATCAAAATAAGTATCGGCAGCACTTTCGAATATGACTGATAACCTTATTTTGTGTAAGGGCGTTCAGTCACTTCATCATCAGGAAACATAGACTTATACCCATGCTCTCTGACTGCATAATGTTTATGTCATGTAAATATAGTGCAGGAAAAGCACACGAACTAGTCTAACGTCAAAGGAACTGACACAGATATGACGAAGGCATGCCATGACGACTATATGGAGTTACTGAGCTTATCTATTGGTTTGTTGACATGATCCTAAACATACAATACAACCCATGAGCCTGAGGAAGTGGTGCCTAAAATGTATGCAGAGACGAAAACAACTCTATCAAATGCAAAGAAACAGTCGCATCATGGAGAAAAATACACTACATTTGAAAGATTTATACAACCTTAGCTGGTACCATGGGGGCGTACACATTTTGGGATGCGAATGGGTCTTGCCGCAAGATTAAATATAATATATTCCCTCTATCACGCTGTTACTTTTGAGTCGAGAGTTGTAGAATTCTACTTGAATATCTAGTACATACACAGCATTAAGTCTTAATTCGCTTCCTTCTTATGTATTGACGATGTCAATCGCCTCTCCTTAATAATATTCGCAATGTAAACAATGAGGTTCGGACGCAACGTAGTTACATTTAGCTCAAGAGATTGCACATGTCAAATAATATAGGAATTTAACAAATCACTCCACATGACATAGATGAAGGGAACGGCCACTGTTAGCTAATATAAAAACACACTTTGCCTCCTATTGCTAGTTTTAGACACTCCCTGACTTCCATGCAACTTAAACTACCGTTCCACGGCCACACCGCAGTGATTTCTCGCAGTGGCGCAGACGAGGAACTATGCAGAATGCTACCGACCGTCGTCGGAGTCCTGCAAGATCTCATGGTGGGGTCTCCAGATGGGGGGCGGGTCTTCTAGTACGAGGACGCCACCCGTTGAAATCTCCGCCTCCGTAGTCAGGCATCCGCCGCAGCCACTCTCCATTGACTGCTGCCCCTCGGACACGTCACCTCCGTCGGGGACCACAACCTGCCTAGACCAACGTCCTGGAAGCATCGTCAGGGACACAGTGTCGTAAGGGTCCCTCAGGCACACTGTCCCCTCCTCGGGATCCTCTCCCTGAACCCCACCCTCTGAGTCCTCGGCCCTCCTCTCGAGGAGGCCGCCGTCTCCGCCGCCGACGTCTTCGGATACTCCCTCCATCCGCCCGCTCCCCCCCTTTCTCCCCCCGCCTGCGGCAGCAAAGAGGCGAAACCGCCCCTTTCCCACCGTATTCCCCGGTGTACCAACCACCTCTGTAGCGTTACGTCCCGGCGGGGCCACGATCCGACTCCAACAAGGAGGACCTGTACACTCACAGCTACTACTGAATCCCTACCGGCCCTACACGAAGGGGGTGCAGAGAGCCAATTGGAGCAACAAATACTGGTGAACCCGACAGGAACGGCGTTAGGAAATGTGTGCGGTAAGGGGGTCGACCGATTGTGTACGATCCTCCGGTCGGAGGAGATGCACATCCACCGCCCAAGGTGGAAGGATTCAAAGGAGGACGGCTCCAGAGGAAGCAGCAGATCACGGGCGATATCTTCGGGGGGAATAAGGAGGGGGGGCTCTTTTTCGTTCCCCGAGAGGAATCCCTCCGGAAACGGGACACACGCTGGACGAACACTCAGGACGCGTCACGCCCTTGTCATCTCGGCCGACGGGATGCGAGGAAGCAGCTTACGAGAGGAGAGCAAACGCACGCACCGAGAGGAAGGCTCCCGCTCGGATTTAGACGTACCATCGGCCGGGATACATAGGAGGAAACTGCGGAGGAAGAGAACACAAGAAGGCCTGCTTAGCACTCCGGGAGAGGGTGAAGGGGGCCGGGAGGGGGAGAGAGAGGGAGAGTAGGCGAACAGTAGGGTTAGTGAGGAGAGGAATCGACGGGGTGGGAAGCCGATGTGGAAAGGGATGAATGGGGAGGAAGAGGAGAGGTGACGAAGGCATTGGAGGAGGGCGGGCAGTGAAGGGGAGGAATGAGGGAGATGGTTGTGGGAGGGGAGAAAAACTTTCACTATCTCTTCCTTCCCCGCTCGGACAGATACGTACGTACTCTGGCTCCCGGCCACGCTCACTCACTCACGTGCGTCTATGTGCTGCTTCCTACGTATGCTTCTCCCTCTCCTCCCAGCCTTTGCTCCCCAGAACCCTTCCCTCCCCCTCCAGCCCACCTGCCTGTCTTTTCCCTCACTCCCTCACCATGGTGGACGTTCTACCTCTCCTACGCCCCCTACTCACGAACTGTAGCGTGGGGGAGGGAAAGGAACCCTGAAAAAATCTCCGAGTGTCGCACGCATAGCAGAAGTCAAAGAAATGTGGGGAGAGTCAATGGAGGAGTCTCCAACCTCCTCCCCTCTCAACCTTCCCACTACCCTTCCTCTCCGGCCTCTCTCTCTCACGTATTTTATTTTATACGAAGGGGGACGCTGGGGAGTGAGGGTTTGGAGGGAGGGTAGGAGGAGGGGAAAGAAGGGGGCAGGAGTTGAGGGTTACACGAAACAACAACGAAATGTCCCCTTCCGTCGCCGTCGCACGGCAAACAGAGGAGGAGGTTTCCTATGGGTTACGAGGAGGAATTCTCGGTGGGTGGAAATCTCCATCCGACCGGACTCTGCGACAGGGCGAAGCGGAGAGGGTGCGCGCATACCGATTAATCTCATCACCGGTGAGCGGCCAGGAGTGCAACTTTGTCCGACATATCGTCCCCCCGCCTCGTTCCCGCAACACACGGAAAGGACGATGGTGGAAAGACCACTTCACGGTGGGCGTGCGCACGGCCAATAGAGAAATTAACGGGAGAAGTGAAATTTCCCGATAATGACATTTTGGTCAGCCAAATGACCGTCACCGAGGGAAACAAGGGCTGTTTGGTGGCGCCCGTGGACGCGGAAGACTCGAGACACGTGGAAAGGTCAGTGAAGAGATACAGTCGTAAACGAAACGAAATACAGATGCAAGGCAATCCACTACTCAATCGGAAATGTATATCGACAATAAAAAGAAATCACCTAAGTGCTGATGCACTTCGAGCGATGATGGCTCAAAAGGACAGCATAATGCAACGCCCTTCGTGTTTTTACTCTTCTTCGTGTACCTAAAGAATCAGTGAAACGACTACGTTGATGATAAAAAAAATGCGGTTGTGTTACCTCTCCGCCAGGTCGCCAGTGGAATTTTACGACTATTTCTGACAATTCCTCTCGCACAAGGATAAAATGCATAACCGGTTTTCATAGATGGAATGTCATAAAGCTACGATTTAAATCAATCTGAAATATCCAGAATTATGCGTAACGAACAATTTAACACTCCTGTGAGACTGAACTTCAAAAACTCAACTTCAATATGAATCATGACTATTAAATAACCACCAGTTTTTAAGTAACGGTTGGATTCAGAGAATAAATACGAGACCAAGTAACTGCGAGAAACCCATCAGAGGTAGTCGTTTAATTCCTTCATAAACTAAAACTATTTCATTACATTACGTGTTTTCTATACGACTAGAGGAATTTTACTACTAATTTTGAGGCTAAAGTAAGTGAATCGCGAGTCACACCTAACAATACCCGCCTCATACAAACCACGCTAGTTGCACCTCCCATTCTGGTAGCGTAGATTTATCTCCGCTGATGTGAACTAAGTGTTCTCCAACAGTTTAATCTCATTTCCAGTCCACCTCCAGGTATCATGCCCACCAGAACGAGACGCCAAGAGAAGCTACGTCCTCTTCGCCCTTATAATATCGAAGAAGACCACTCCCAAGGCGTATTAATTCAGGTACTATGGCCCTCAATGAAGGAAATTTTCCATACTCAACCGTGGATGAAAGTGATAAGGCAATAAAGGGGGGCCACGAAGGTAATAAAAATCGAAAAAGCCGGTCTTCATTTCAGAATACATGAATAGTGGGCATCATCAAGGTTATCCTGAGAATATACCACTCTACCATGCTCCATCCGACCAGTCCTCCAGAAAGCACTTGCAAGTGGCGCATATTATCGAAGAGAAAGTGGACCTTAGTCCATCTATCGAATATTGGAAGAGAATCCTTTAGCCTCGGCTGCTCGAAAAGGCAAACCTCAGAGGTGAAGCGAATATTTCCCCTCCAATGCAGTTGGTAAGGAATGCTTCAGCGATAATTTGCCCCAGAAAGGTTTGTCCAGAGAACACTTATGATACTCCGCACGCGATAAGTACCGTTTTTTCAAATATTATTAAAATTTTTTAAAATATTATTATTTCTTGTATTTCCCTCATTATGGGTATATATCCCATCATGTGAAGAAAACTGGAGGGATATAAAGATAGAAAGGTTATAAAATATCATTTCTTCAAAATTTGTCAAAATAACCTGCTAAAACAGCAAACCCAAATTCATTAAATAGCGCAACGTGATAAATGCATGAGCATACAATGAGGATATGGAGATGGATGCGCGGTAAAACTAGGTTAGATAATAATACGGAATTCGCACATAATCCGGAGCATAAAAGTTGCACCGATCTAGGAGAAAGTAATGCAGACTTGAATGGTTCATAAATATCACGTAGCGTACAGGGGAGTATTTGGAAAGCACAAGGCAATACCGGAACTCAGAGGCACGGAGTGGACCTACGAAAGAGAAGGATGGCGTGAGGACGGTATGGGAGAATGTTATAAGTATGATCCCAGAGGATGATTTCAATGGAATCTAATTGAGAACGCCGTCAAGCAAAGCTGACATTAAGGGCAAAGGCTAACTAGCAGAAGAAGAATAGTACTCATCAAGTTCTCTCTCAAGATAATTCTTTAGACTGTTTAGCTTGCTTTGTAGCATTTTCCGTAATTCTTTTAAATTTATTATTAAAAACTCATAATATCATGAATCGCATAAAGTACTTGTTGGAATTCAAAGGCTGAGTTGCATATACGCTGGTAAGGTGCTGGTACTCTCAGCTAATTCGGTTGTTTGAATTATGTGCTAACTAGTCTTCAGACTTTTTCTGGCGCCTAGAATTGGGGAAAGGTGAGAACGCTCGTTATGTCGGTACTTAATGGCTGAAAAGCACTCAGCCATCTCAGAGTGACGTCAAACTACTGCATCCCTGGCTACTGAATGCCAGCATTTGTAAAACGTATACCTTCGAAGTCCGAAGGGTTAACTGACATCTGGCATGAATAATCGGTAAAAATCATACCTGCCGCATGACATGATGATTGTTTGTGGGGAACTATTTATATACATATAAAAGTCTGAGATACTTTTAAGAATAAAATAGGACATTCATCATGACACATGTATACGGTTAATTCCAAAAATCTAATCACAAGCCGCGAGGGTTTCATAATAGAAGAATGAACGGATGATAACGAGTCCCAACAGTGCACGTACTCAAGAAAACCCAGCGATGGTATCTTGATCCACGGGTGTGCTGTGCTTGATTCGTGAGCACGCGTTATGTTATAAACTTCGGGGTGGTTAAAATACCAGCAAAGGAAGTTGCATCTGAGACTTATACTTGGGAGTAGACGGTATCGCAACTAACATATTCAGCAACTCTGTGACACATTTTCAGACGAGAGAGATTTGATCTTAAGACTGGTGAGGGAAAAGGAGTTGAAATGTGCGCGAAGACAAGTATGAGTACCCAAACGTACGTAGGGATATCTCGTAGAAGCACAGCCTCCGCGAAATGACATCGGGAAGGAGAAAAGAAAACCCACTCAAGACGACGCTTATCCCACGCAAACGTCTGAGAAAGGTTTTTACCTCAGACCTTAACTCCAAGAATTTTTCCACCTTAAAGCCGAATAATGGAAGTGAGGAACGAGTCTCAAAACCTTTGATCAAGGAAACCATCTCTCCCATATTCTGAGGGAGGTCTTACCAAATTATGTGCAATGAGTAATGGGTAAAT
Source organism: Hetaerina americana (assembly GCF_022747635.1). Lineage (NCBI taxonomy): Eukaryota > Metazoa > Arthropoda > Insecta > Odonata > Calopterygidae > Hetaerina > Hetaerina americana. The sequence continues at coordinate 76,349,491 of NW_027286985.1, forward strand.
TCTTCTAGGAAAAGCAAGAGAAGCTTCACATCCCACCTGATAAGTCAGAGATTCGAGTCTCTCAGTGCGGCACGCGGCACGGATTTCCTCCCTTGATCACGCGCCGAGCCGAGCCTTATGCCGACGGCAACGCATGAGCACGCCCGATGTTGTGTTTGTCAGGATCAGCCTTCGGGCAGCCGGAGTCACCCAAACAATCGGAAGTACGAACATTCGAGCTCCGGTATAGGCACGAGCATTCTGGCCTCTGGCTAACTGATTCCGAGCTCAGCTCTCAAAGGTCGCACTCGGGATAAAAATATGACGATCGGGTTGTGAGGTAGCTCGTGTACTATCCCAAGACCCTGGTCTGAATCCCGGCGGCAGCAAGCTTTTTCAATTTTATCCCGATCATAACTTGGGTGTTCTGTGGAGAGCACTCCATGTGGAACACGCCGTCTGTTAACGCGAGACGCTAATTTGTGTGACCTCCTTGGCGTATTTCGTTTTAAGAGCATGCTGATGCCGACGCCGGATTTCAGAAGCAGGTGAAAGAGGAAGGAAGTAATGAAGAGATAACGTGGAGGAAATAAACGACGAAGCGACAGGTGGAAAATATTGAGGCGAATGGAGGCGGAGTCGCAGAGGGCAATGTAAAATATGGACTACCGGGAGAAGAAAAACGTAAAAAGAAACGTTTTTTTCTGAAAAAAGATCATTATCTGCAGAATATCTCGACGAAATTTTTTTTAACGGGAGAAAAACGTGTTAGTTCTGAAGCCGATACAGATTAAAACGCTGTATCGCCACGGAAAGACAAAGTCGAGGAAAGTGTAAATTCATGTGCTGAATGCTGACGTAGGCGGAAAAAATGTTCGCACATCCGCATTCAGTCACCGTTTTCACATTTACCGCCGTGTTTCTTTTTTTTTAATGGCCCAGCACATAGCGCCGCGTGAGAAGGCGACGAAGCCGGAGGACGAATTACAATGAATGAAGCGAATGGGATGAGGGGGAGGAAGAGGGCAGAAGGAAGGGGGATAGGGCACGAGGAAGAAAAGGAGAGTGAGAAGAGAAGAGGGAAAGGAAGAAAAGTCGACGATCACATTTAGGCGTCCAAAAGGGACCCTAAACTTTTCACCTATCATTGCTTTTCTCCTTTTCCATTTCTCCTTCAAGCAAGAGAGACAAAGAGAAGAAGCCAAGTTCTCAGTGGAGTGATCTAAGCGGCAACGGGCCCGTAACACATTGGACACCACGAAAGACACTTCATGTTTGAAAACAGATGTCTTTTACTCGTCCTTTTTTACACTGCGCATTATAAGTATAGTCACGAACGTATTGCGCATGTGAAAATATCTAATTTCAAAGAATTTCAACCAGAAATGGCATTCAGGAGTCGCCCGGACACGATACGACCATTTTTCAACGAAGCCTCATGTTGTTTGTAACGAAAGCAATGAAAGTAATGAGAAAGGAGGTCTATTACTCAATTCAACTCGTAGTCTGTCGACATTCGATGAACATGACTTTCCCAAAAAAAAAGGATTTGTAAGATTATTTTAACGCTATAAATATGTCCAATAAACTTGAAACAAGTCCTTATAACATATTAACCTATAGTCATTGAAATATACGCTTGAATAACCCCAGCATAATTTAAAGGCTATTTTAAAGATGCGATAACGCAAAAAGCAAAAATCTTAGAAGAAATATTAATGATTTTACATTTCAACAAGATCAAATGAAGTGAGTGGATTTCTTTTGCTTAAAACTGTCGCTTTCGTTTATGGTATTCCAGTATTATTTGAGTTCCTTTCAATTTAAAGCCTAGTAATAGCATTATATTTAAAAACAACTATTAACAAAAAAATACAATAATTTACACACCATCTCTTTGCCAAAAAATCGGGGCACTTGGTTACATAAACCCCCCACAGATTTCAAAGTAAATTATGGTTCCTCGATGGCTCAAGGGGTTAGAGCATCGGTCCCGCAAGTTGAAAGATCCTGTGCAAGTCCCGGTCAAGGAAATATTTTGCCGCCAGTAATATATCTGTACAAATATGAATACATATGTATGTATATAAATATAAAAACATACATGTACGTATATATATGCATTAATTTACATATATGTACATGTATATAAATTTATTTGAATATCAACACATTTCGAACGCAAAGTATTTTCATCGCCTTATTGGTGAAACAAATATAGACTAGTACGCAAAATTTTTCATTTTCAAGTGGTTTCATTTAATTTATTTTTCGACTTATTGGACAGTCATTTTCAAGATTACTCAATTTTATTTGATCAGAGACTGAGAGGAAACTGTTCGGAAAAGAGACTCCTTGGCGAGCTATACAAGTTTCTTTCCTTTATTGATGCAGTACCCATAAGTTATGCCCGAGAACATGCGGTATATTATGGACATTAATTCCATTGATTCGATTATTTATCAAACATTCCATTTTGCTTCAAATTGCGGACTGTTTATAGGTAGAATGAGGCATGGTAGTCCAACGGGTAGAGAGCTGAGCGGGTAGAGGCCGGCAGGCACAGGCTCGTTTCTGGGTGAAGCTCCTGAACATCCTATGTTTAACCTAAGCTTTGAGATTTTTCAGGTTTGCAAGAAGAGATCTTCCTTCGAAATCGCCGACAGTGCGGGGATATGAATTTTCTTCCTCCTACACATATAATTCTTTAATCATTGCATATCAGTGTTGTATAATGCACTCGTATTGCATGTATGGGTTTCACAAGTTTAATAGGGGTGAGAACTACCCTTCTATCAAACTAACCATTGAGTTTATTATTATGGTTTGGTTGGTTTGCGAAAAATAAATAACATTCTTCACTACCTTAGTTTATGTTCAATTATCAAAAAAAATCCGTAATATAAAAGATATTCCAACGCAGGTGTAAGTAAATTTTTCAAATACACATTCAATTAATTGGGTGATTCAGACAGAAGAGTTAACTCGTTGGAAGTCAGCTCAGGAATGAATCATTTAGTTTTCGAGATTTTAAGAGGAATCACGATGAATTTAGAAAACAACTAATAACTCCAAAAAACATAAACGCACAGCTCCAGCAATAATAACAATTAATACTTATTCACTGGAAAAGTCTCAGTAAAGAGAATTCATTCTACCATTTAAAAACGTTTCTAGTACAGTGTCGTGCCTTCCACTTCTGCCATTCGACCTACGTATATTTTTGGTCCCATTTTCCAAAGAATATGGGCAAGAAAGTGGTTTCAACCCACTGCTCCTGGAAGAGATGGCAGAGCGTAGGATGAACAATGGTAACCATGGGGGCATTGCGCTCACAGGCGAGCCCGAAGGTCACGGGTTAAATCCCAGTTCGGACGTGGATGTTAGGCTGTCACGAGATGAAATTTCCATCTTTGACTTTACGGTGAAATATGACCAGAGGCGTTGAGAGCACATTAAACTCGCAAATACCTCTCGTCGTCACAATCAGTAGTCATTTATCCTGGCGTTGAATTGAATCATATCTCTCCACTCGCATCCCTACGTCGACTAACCACTTCACGTCCTCATTTTTCTTGGCATCCATTGCCTGCCATTATTAGTTTTATATCTGTCAACCGGATTTCACCTACGTGGTCCTCCCATCTCACTTCCAGAAATTCCAAAACTGTCTTCGCTACACCGTCGTCTCAGAAAATTTGACCGATTTTCTCGCCCTCCTCGCTTTTTTCAGAGGTCCCAATAGACTTCTTAATTTTCCCACACTCCCTAAAGACCCTTCATTAGTTATCGAATCTCTCTAGTTGTCCTCCGAACTCCTTTCGGTGCAACACATTGCCTTCGCTTGCAAACACGTCTGAAATAAACAAATTTCGTGAATTGTTCTATTTATGTACAACGGAGGACGCAAATGGAGTCATTCCTAACCCCCCCCCCTTGTACGTGGACGTTTGGTCTCGGCTGAAAATGCGACTGAAATGATATCATCGTTGTGAAATGCAAACCCCGCGTATATGGAATAGTGGCTGACGACAAAGATATTCCTGTGCAGCTTTTGGGGCCTTGCGACCTTAGTTTTAACGTGGAAAGGCGAACTGTGCGGGGAAAGAAAGGGTATGTGCATGCTAGAGAAAAAGGTCTCTCTTATTGTAATCGGACGGTTACGGACAGTAAATTGCCGATAAAACGAGGAGTCCTTGTAACACCCACAGTTTTTCCGTAAAATCTTGGTGCCTAGGGGAGCATATTTCCCTGTCTTAAGGCTATAGTTACAAACCTAACATCATATATGAGAAGTATATTGTGCATTAATGAATACTAGAATGGAGCATGTCCGTGTGAACAAAAATATGAATATGAGGTGTAAAGATATTCAATTCCAGAGATTCAGGTAATATTGAATAGAATTCAAAACTTTTCTAAGACTAGATGTGCATTTTCCACCTTTAAATATGTCCCCTAAATAAATAATTTTATTTGCGGAAAATTTCATATTTAATATTTACAAATATGGAAATGAATTGGTTTTCCAGGGCTTCCTCCTCTAAGAGCATCCCGCCGCAAGTAATTCCGCCGGTGCTCATGTCCTAAAGTGATGGGCAAATCTTATCTGTTCCCTTCTAAAAGGCCTCACCAAATCTCTTCGTGTCTGGAGGTAGTAGTTCATCCTCGTTCCCCCAATAGCCACTTAATTTACCTCATAGCAATTTTTTATATAAAGCGAGTGAATTTTCCCTGGACTCTTCTTATCAAGCTCCTCAGTACTTTCTTCAATGCAACCAAGACGCTGCATACTAAAATGTGGCCTAATTCGCAGCATAAAATGGCCATCAGCTTTCCACTGAATTTTCTTGCAGTTGAAGCAGAGTTTCTACGAGGCAGACCGGCGTGGCCTTCTGGTGTTTGCGTCTGAACGATATAAAAAGCCAGAGGTAACGGACTTCTGACAATTAGTACGAGATTTTATTTCGGATTCATTAATGCATCCCCGTTTACTTTTGACCTAAGTGGTCTTGCGTTTTCCCATTTCCTCTACTCCTTTACTGTTACTGCAATTTTACCAAAATATCGTTTTGAACTATTAATCAGGCCATCGCCTCATGATTGTAGACGTTCTTCGTGAGGATCCATTCTATAACCGTGAGGATACGGAATGCTGATAACTACAAATTAACCTAATGGCTGACACCATACTATTCCCTGTCACATTCGGTTTATTCCGTCAGATAGATGTAGTTGACATTAGGTTCCAAAACGTCATTCCTTACGCCCTGAGTCCGAAGCATTCTTCCTCTCAACACATGTCCTTTCAATTTTACATCTAATATATCAGTTGTGCGCAGTGAACGTTTCCCGCTTCTTGCACTACATCTTTAAGGTAAACTAGTCGTGAGGCAAGAGGCTTGGATGTATGCATAGAGACGAGGGTGCATACGCGGGACGCCAAGGTGTCGAGAGGCGGCCAGGCCGGGCATTTATTTCCTTTCCTTTGCCCTGCGCCTTGACCAACGGGATGTGTGCTAGCTTGTGTATGCGTTAGTTAACTGCTCTGTTAGGTTGGGGAGGAAAGGGATGGAGGAAGGGGAGACCGACCCTTTGGAAGGGCGAAAGGGGGGATATGAGGGAGGAGGAGCTCGTTGGAATGGGAAGGAGGATACAGCGGTAGGGAGGCGCATTGAAGAAGGATGAGGAGCCGGCGAAGGTTAAAGAAAGTGCAGGCTGAGAGGAAGATGGAGGGATTCCGACTGGATCAGATGTAAAAGGACAGAAGAATGAGAAGAGGCATTACGGGAGGAGAAGTTCACGGAGCGGGGAGCAAGGTAAAGGGTCAAGGAAGTGGATGAAATAAATAAAAATTCATTGAAATCCGAGTGGTACTAAACCCCAGTAGCACATAATTCTGCGTTACGGGTAGCTTCCGTTCGATACAATCCGAAGGCATTGGCGACCACCTTTTTGGCAAACCAAGGACTTCTTTTTATTATTTATAAGCTTCTTATTATAAATAATACGGAATGGATGCAAAACAATTCACAGTGTTTTCCTTTCCACGTGCAAATTAAGATCCTTAATACATGGTTTCAAGACAAATTCTTCAGCAATTTTCGTACCCTCGTGCTTCCGCGCGAGACCTCTGTCTTGCACATAACGTATAATTACACACAACCAGCTATATGCAACTAGAGTCAGGTGTAACTAGGATTTCAGTGCCATCAAAAACGCTGGGCAAGAAAGGTACGGGTCGGAGGGAGAGAGAGTTGAACGCTTTTCGGAGCCGGTAAAGCTAAATGTTCTTTGGTGGAATGGGAATTTTCTTTCAGAAAGGGAAAGCAGGGGAGTCGGAGGGTAGAGCTTATGATCGCTCGACCAATTGGAGGGATACCAAATGTTGTTTTTACGATGCTAGATAATTTCCCACGATCTTCTTCGATAGTTAGTGTTACTCGGCACAGAAACGATTCTAATAGGTAGCGATTTTATCACAGGAGGGTTTAAAATAATAAAGCCTGGGTCTTGGAGGATGATTAAAATCTTAGAATTGAGTAATGTTATGTGTTTTTTATGATTTAAAGTCCTAATTTTAAAATAAGTGCAAACAAAAGGTCATAAGTTGGACATGACTTATTCCAATGGTAATTCATTTTATTCCAGATTCCGCGCCTAAATACTGTGAGGAAGTGAAATAGAAAAGTGAAGCAATTGGCGCTCATGCATGTAATTATTACCGCAATATAACACATTTGATGGTCCTTCAAGAAATCTCTGTTGAAAATGTTAAGGAATAAGTAACTTCACGCCCATAACACAAGTAATATGTATGAGCCCACAAATAGTTTGTGTTAATGGATCTGCATTTTAGCTCGCAATAATTGGTATTTCTGTAAAAAGGATCAATTGGATATCCGTTAAGGTGTTTACGTGCAAAGGAAAATGAATCGAGTATTTGGTATACGTTATCGGTACGTGTATATCCTGGGTCTGAAAAAAGATATGCCCTGTAAATGCAATGGCTTTTTCTTTGACAATTCTATGTGCTTACCGCAAGACACGGAAAACATAACTAAGAGTAATCTAACGGTCAAGAGAGGTTTTTGATGGATACAATACCTAACCTTCGCAAAATTTCAAAGTCACCCCTACCGGCTGTCTTAAAAGACAATAAATAAATACTCTTACACCTGGATTACAACAAATCATCCTTCAATTCCACACACTTCTTGCCTCACTTCATTCCGTCCAGCAAGCCTTTTAAAGCCGTCCAGTGAGCAATATAGAAGTAAGAAATAACGGGGAAATTAAATAAAGGTGAATTTAGGAAAAAATGGATCGCCAAGAAAGTTCATGAAAAAAATGTAACATTTAGTTGAAAAAATCTACACAAAGATTCACTGATATAATGAGCTGTCAAATTATATACATGTATCTGCAAACAATCCTCCAATCCTCTTATTTTGTCATCATTAACTTCCATGGAGAAGATCATAGAGGACGCCTATTAACCCGAAGGTCGGTTTGATAGGTGATGTTAGAGTTCACCCGGTACTACGCCAAGCGGTGGGTGAAATTCACACATCAGGGTTGGGGGGGGGGCAATTCCTTTCCCTATGCCGCCTTTTGTTTCCCAGGAAGATCTGGTATCCGACAAATCACGGTGAAGGTGATCTAGCTTACATACGTCTCCGGGAATCACGGTTCCTTCATCAATAGTCAAACGCTGTACTCACTGGACTACCACTTCCCCGGAAAATATAATACATAAATAATATGTTAAGCATAACGGGAAATATGTCAAAAGTAACTTTTCATCAGGTCAAAATGGAGTGAAAGACGGCACTAAAGAACATTTTGTGTTGTAAGAAACAGGACCACTAGGAACAAGAAGCAAGGTAAACGAAACGAGTAGAATAGCAGAGGTAAATAAGGTAAGTCTCCTAACAGTAAAACGAGCTTGGATGTACGTTAGGAAACACTTCATTAAGCCGTGTACCAGGAGCAAGCTATTTCTCTCGAAGTGAAACAAGGATATTTACGGCAGTAAAAAGAAAGTATAATGAAAGCAATTGAATTGTTTTACAACGAAGATTGAATAGACCAAGTGAATCGCCAATGGAGTTCTATTAAGTTGGAGAACGAATTTGTAAGTCGAAAAAGCTAGGGAGAAGGAGAGGAAGAAAAAACTCATTGGATACACTCCAAGGCTAGTAGCCCCGTAAAAAAACAACATAATAAAGTATAATGAAAGGAAGAACGCATGGAATAAACTAAAGGAGAAGGCCACAGACGATATCTATTCATCAAATAATGGGATGTGTTTTTGTGCGTAGTTATAACAGAGTTAAACGTTTATCTTTGTAGAGAATATAGTTGGGAGCCGCAGAAAACTATTAATCGGACTGAATTTTTGCATTTTCATTATTAAGTAGTCCATCGGTCGAGATAGGTTTCTGATGGACTTAGGGACTTCCTATACTTCCAGGTTTTTTATAAACTCTGGCTTTACGCACTACTGTGCTCGTAAGCTCTTACTAAGTTTTTCCAATAATACATACAATACCTACTCTCAAAACTCTATATTACAATTAATAATTTATTTATTCCACATACCCTCCCTTCATCCCGTCCAACATGTCTCTTTTGTTCCTCCCTCCACCTAGTTTACCAATTTTCTCCCCTCACTCACAACCTACCATTGCCACTCATAAATCTCTGCATCCATTTTCTTTACATTTAAAGTTCTTCTAACAACCGTCCCTCTATCTTTGCCATGCCTAGTACTTATTTCTTCCTCCAATTTACCATTTTATTTCACTCTTTGTTTCATTTTGATCACACCATCAAATTTAAAAATCCAAACAAATGGAAAAATTAGTGCCCTCGAAATAGAAAATCCCTTTTTGTCCTGAATAATGTATAGCATTCCTTTTTATTTTAGATATAATTGTATAAATAAAAGATTGAAGAGGAGATACGATGTACCACAAATACAATTTAATTATACTGCAGAGAGGACGCTTTTTTCATGCAAACATCTTCATGGATAAGTAATGCTATGACTGATTTGTCTTTAATTTTTTGTTTGCTATTTTTGTTTGGCTAACAAAGCTATTCTGTTTTCTTCCAATCGCTTCGTCTCCTCACAGCTTGCCTTATTGATGTCTGTAATCCCTTGATTCTCCTAATTAATCCTTGGCCTTGCTACGTCCTATCCCCTCCCACGGTTCATTCCATTAGGGTCTTTGGTGAAGTATTGTGTCTTGCCATTTATTCAATTAGTTCTCCTCTTCTACGTCGCCAGCGTCTTTAATAAACGTCCCTCTTCACTCTTGAAGGGACTCAGATATAACACACAATTTGCTCCAATAAACTTCAGTATTTTTCTGTACCTGCAGCACATCCTGAGCGCTTTTAATCTTCTTAACTGCCATTTTGCTGCTGGGCGTACTTATACAAGTAAAAAAGTACACTTAGTGCATATATAGGTAGTAAAATTCATGAAGTATCTGTACTTCTAACAAGGCGATGGTATACTCGACCATGTCAATATTTCAATATTACAGCGTTGCAACGCTTGGAGATCTTCAGATAACATAACTTTGCTTCATGCAGTTAAATTATGCCATAATCAAGCATTGAAATGGCACTGAAAACTGTAAATGAGTATAGTTTGTCGGCCTCAGTGACGGCGGCGTAACGACTTCACCTGGAAACCCAGAAGCCGAAGGCTCGATTCCCGCATAGATAGATTTTTCCTCAGCGAATGCTCGCATGTTTGCAGCTATCCCTTCTTCATGTTAAAGCCTGATGTAAAAGGCCTAAACCTGGCTGTTTTCGAATTTATCCTAAATAAAAATCTCAGGCGCACACCATGATTACCATACTTGTTTACTATCTCCTAATAGAAAAAGTTGTTACTTTAAACAACATATTACTTACAGGGGAGTGAGGGAAGGGACGGTTGCGTTGAGACGTCCTCTTTAGAGTCAAATGGCATCAATTCCTCGCTAATAAACAGATTCATCTCTCAGTCCATTATGAATAATGTAAGAAATGGACCAAGTGGCATAGAAAAATGTTATAGTATCTCTTGATTTATTTATATTGAGTGATCCGTACGCTACTCACGCTCACGTTACTCCACAGGTTAGTCCTGTTTGAGCCACCGTCATAAACCACGCCATTTCCATTAAATCGAGAAAGGCCGTTACGCGAGCAACAATTTATTCTAAAAATGAACAAAACTAGACTTAAGAATATCAATCATTGCGAGTTGAAGGTGATTATACGCTCCTTGTTCATAAATTATCTAAACCTTTTTTTCTTAAAAAATGAGCGAGACTGACACTAAATGTCACTTCGCAAAGGTAAACGGTTAACGTTTTGGTAAACGGCATATCAATTATCAACTGTCTTATTGCGTAGCCTTTTTTATATGTCCTTGTAAAAGACCTGGTTTGTTCCTATTTTAAAGCCGCGCTTTCTAAGCTCAAGTCCGTAGGCTGCATCAGAATTACAGATATGGCTGTGATCATTTTCTGAAATAAGCTTGGAATTATCGCTCCTTGAATATCCACTAGATTTCTAAAAATATCTCTTTAAAAAAGTATGTACGCAATAGGTATTAAATATATATATATATATATATATATATATATATATATATATATATATATATATATATGTATATATATAATATATATAATATATAATATATATATATATATTATATTATATATTATATATAATAAATATATATATTATATATATAAACCATAAACACAGTCCATCCAAAAACCAACCTTAACCGGTATATTACCTAATAATAATAGCTATATATATATATATATAGAGAGAGAAAGAGAGAGAGAGTGACTGTTACGAATATGCAGTTCAATGGGCGTTACTTTCTGAAAAGTTTTAGAATTCTTTTCTAGTTTCCAGAGATTCGATACCCGGAATCTCTTACCATTATAAGACAGTGCATACTGACTTTCGATACAGGTTTTGACTCATTAATTTTGATATTCTGACACTCAGAGGGTTAGCGCCATCACGAATAATCATTGGTACCACCATCGTGCAGCTGAGCACACTGCTATAGCGATCTTATAGAAGAAGAGATAGTCACACTTATAGAAGAAGGGATATCGCACACGTAGTCCTCCATTCCTGCAGATCTAACCGTGCGAATATTCAGCGAACAACCATTCACAGTTATTAACCTAAACGTTAGCATTATAGATGAGGGTGAGGTCACCTACCCAACGTCAGGTGAAATTCAAAAATCAGGGTAGAGAGACCAGTTGCTTTCCCTGCACTGTTTACGACTTCCAAGGAATATGTGGTACCCGAAAAACCATAACGCTGAATTAAAAGTGAAGCAATAAAGCCACTCATCAGGTTCGGAAGTTATACCGAGTGCGAAAAGAATAGAATCAGGAACCTCACTCTTTCTGAATATAAATTCGTGGTGAAGACGTATCTCCCACCCTCTAAAACCCTCTCAAACCCACCATATTAACTCATACACCACTCCACCATCGCAATTCTGCTTATTCTTCAGCTCAGGGGCTCCCGGGCGGGTTTATGTGGCTGAAATAAGGCGCTGGATGAATAGTAAACAGGCAGAATGGGAATAACGGCATTGAGGTCTGGCTTCAAGCCAGAAAACGCTGTTTTTCACGGTTTTAGACTTACAACGCTGATTGAGAAGTCATGAACCAACTTAATCCGCTTATAAGAATTGATGTGTGATGTCTGAATTGGATTGCTTACTATGGACTTGTGCGTTGCTGCAGTAAGCGTCGAAAAGCAACGATATTCTTTAAATTAATCTAGTGATTTTCTTCGGCTGAGGATATATCGGTAAAAACTTGACATTCAGATACCAATGTTCAATCCTTGCAGGTTCAAACTCAATGTACTAATAATTGAAATTATTAATGAAAAATACTGAGATCGCATGACGCAATGTGCGATACGAAAATAATGCAATTAAATTTCCCGTGCCACTCCTATTGGTCGGAGAGGGATCAAACTACTTGGAGTAGGCGGGCATGATGCTAAGCTTTGCCGCGAAATCAGTCTCAGTACTCTCCGAGCTGTGGCAGCGGCAGGAAGTCAGCTATTGTAAACCTTTGCGCGGCGACCGTATCACGAAAAAAATGGAATCGACGATCGAGCAACGTTACGCTTTTACTAAGTTTTGTGATAAACTGAAAAAAACGTCTTGAGGAGACTATTAAAATGATTCGTGAGGCTTACAGGGATTCCACTCTGCCCTACTCATTAGTTTCGAGGTGGATAAAGGCCTTGAAGGAGGGCCGGGAAGAGGTTCACGATGTACAACGCTCTGGGTGGCCGTAAACCAGCAAAACCGACAACAATGCGGCACGTGTTCGACAGTTGTTGGACTCTGACCGTCGATTGAGCATCATAATGGTTGCCAAGGAAATGAACTTATCGTTTACTGTTGTATTTCGCATTGTTACTAAAGGGCTAGCGATGAGGAAAGTGTGCGCCAATCTCGAGCCCGAGGTGTTGTCAGACGGCCAAAAGACCAACCGAACAGAAATATAAAGTGAACTTTTGCTACGTATAGAAAATGAACCTGATTATTTGGACAACGTCATCACTGGTGATGAAACCTGGGTTTTTGAATACGACAGCTCTGAGTGGCACACCGACCAGTCCCAGAAGCCCAAAAAGGCAAGAATGAGCAAATCAAAAGTAAAAACACTACTCATTGTCCTTTTCGACAGAAAGGAGTGGTCCATAAGGACTTTGTTCTTGAAGGACAGACAGCTAACGTTGCCTACTAATTGGATGTGCTGAAAATACTCCGAAAAATGGTCATCAGGACGAGAAAAGACATCTTCGCTAACTTGCAACTCAATCACGACAACGCGCTGCAATTCCGCGAGTTCCTTGCCAGACATCAGGTGCCAATGCTGCCCCCCCCCCAATAGTCCTGACGTCGCTCCAGCAGACTTCTACCTAGTAGAGCTACAATATTAGAAATACGTAGGGAGACTACCCTTTCCGGTGTACCTCCCTTCAGGACAGCGTTGTTTATGCTCTGTATACAGCCTACAACACAGAAAGTGCAATCCACACAACCAACAATTCTCCCACAAGAAACACGATTTTGTAAAGAAGGATTAATGCGTCGTTCACTGGGTTTTAGAACAGAGAATTTGCATTCATTCAAAGCAAAACGAGGGGACAAATTCAAGACAGAGAAATAATTACGCTCAGCGTCAACTTTCATATTACTTGACTTTCACCGGTTTTACTAAACTATTTCATTAGTATAGGCAATGAATTCCCTTACGCATGAAAGTGCTGTACCCTGGAGGCGTTCTAATAATAAAATACGAGTATACCTTCAATCACGGAGAGGGAACGCCAAAACTAGATGGTGATCACATTCCAACCATTAAGTTCTTGCAAATGACAGATTGCCTATCTCACCCTGCTGACCGCTAGATACTTAAATTCATATTAAGTAAAATTTATGGGTATTATTCACTGATGTAGAGCATATCGAGAGACATTTCAACAGGCTAACAACCTCGCTCTGAGGGTAGTAATATATTAAAAGAATTTACGACTAAACGAAAAATAATCAACTATCTTCACACTTAAAACTCTTCCTTATGTTTAGAGACCGACCATCTCTTGACTCAGGGTGATAAGAGGACCAGGTGACGGCGGATAGGAACAGGTAAGAGCGAAGTAAAAGATGGAGGCATTCGCAGATTATTTAAGGTAGAAATTCAAAGTTTATTTTGAAGTCTGCCAATCTATCAGGCCTTATATTGTCTAACAAAAGTATAAGTTGAAATCCTGAATTCAAATTCAAAATTAAATATTTCTATTGAGTTTCGGGATTCGAAGAAAATATCAGATATTTCTTCCAATATAGCGATTCGTCTCCCAATTTCTACGAGAGTATTATTTTCTGTAATTACGATCATCTGCACAAATATTAGAGGAAATACTTTACATGAAGTCCTTGCAACATTTAAATATTGTGAAGACTAACCGATTAGCACCTCCATCCATTAGCACTCTTTAATAATGGGATCTAAGAAACTTAAGGGGGAATGCTTATTTCAATTAGTATACGGCAATTAACCTAATATTAAAAATTATGAACATAATTTAATCAGGCGTGACTTCGAGATAATTATTGATTCCCACGATTAAAATGATAACTTTAGTTTTCACGAGTTATATCGAACACAAACGCGTTTCCTCACTCTAAAATGACCGCCACAAATGTAATGTAAGCGATGATGCTACGAGGCTATTGCGAAACGTGTTTATTGTGTCAGTCACCAATGAAACTTGTAGAAACTAGAGTTAACACTTTAACTACTGCCTTAAAATTATATTTACATTAAACTAAGATTGAGAATAATCGCACGGGTTGAGTGAAAACAACTTCATAAAATCGCTGTCGCGATTTAATTTTCCATCATTAAATAATTTCTGCGGTTGCATCATGTCATCTGACTGCCATGTACATAGAAAAGCTAACATCGAAGACACCAAATAGAGTAGTATTTGCGGATCTTTGTGATCAACATGTGAACAGTAAAACCAGCCAAAGGCGAAATCGCAGGGGACTCCATGATTTTTCCGGGATGTGCAGGTTCTCCATCTTAAGACAAGACAAGATTTGATTAAAGAAATGTGACGGTCGTCCTTGTGACTTGTAAAAACATGAAAGTCATAACTTAATTTATTTCAATTAGACGATGTACCTTCAAAAACATAACAGGCTAGAACAAAGAAGTATTTTGAAGGGGTAGAAGAAGATATGAAAAAACGTCGGAATTTTATACCCGCCATTATCGGATTTAAATGCAACTCCCTCACAGATAATGTTATGCTGATTGCTTAGCGTCTTACAGAGGATTTTACCAGAGAAGAAAACCTTGAAAATACTTTCAATGATTCCTAGACATATAACCATATTTTTTTCTTTCCATCTTAGACAGGTTTTACTGTTCATCTATAAAACGGAAAGTTCGGTTGTTTACACTCTGATAATCTCTTAAACGTTCAAACCAAATAGGAGAATTTAAAAAATCGATGCAAAGGGCATCGAGAGGAGTCCTCTCGAGTTTGCATGATTTCATGACCGAGAAAGTGAGTCTCCTTACAACATCTATGACCTCAAAAAGATGGAGAAGTTACTCTTTCAAATTAATTTCGGATACGAAGGAACGAACGGCTAAATAGCTAAAGGACAGGAGGTTTTGAAGGACCAAAACCGAGAGGGAGGGAAGCTGGGAAACAATAAATGCGCAGTTATCCAAGATGGGTCACATTGTGTCACTTCGTTAGCCACCGGGGCGAGGAGGGGTGGGGGACAATCGGTGTTGACGGGAACGACCTCACGGACAGCGGAGGAATCGGCCTCCGGTGACCGAGCACAGGCCTCGCGGTCTCCATCCCAGTTCCGGAGGAGAGGAGAGACGCCCGTCCACCGTCGATAGAATTTATAGTTCACTTCCCCGGGGAATTAAGTCAGTGGATGGAGAGATGTGAAAGACGCTGTGGCACTCCCTCGAGATGGCCACCGGCGCGGCGGGAGAAGTGCATAGAAGGGAAGTGAGCGGTGGAGAACGTGAAAGAGCGGGGGGGGGGGGGGGAAGGTAGTGGAAAGGAAAACTGGACACCCGGAAGGACGAGATGTGTGAGATAAATGGCGCTCGGAGATAAAGAGGACTCGAAGGAGTGGGGTGGTGAAATTAAAATCCTTTCTGGGAGGGAGTAGGGTGAGAAATATCGCCGGGAATGAGCGGAAAAGATAAAAGAGGTGGGGTGGGATAGTCCGAGAGAGGGGTCTGGTGAGTAAGGAGCCTAAATCGGATGATATGTACATGGGGCATGAATGGGGCAAGGAAGGATACAGAAGAGAAAATAGAAAGGTGTTCGGGGCGGAAGGGGAAGAACAGGTGGAATCTCGAAGGAGAAAAGGGAGTGGGAAGGAGACCTTAAGAATTTCAGAAGGGGGACGCCGCAGGTCGGAGCGGAATGGAGACGAGATGAAATAGGTGCCCAGAAGACACGGCAGATGAGAAAGAAAGGGACGGAACAAGGGAAATAAGTGACCTTCATCTATCAAGGGGCGAATCTAAGATGGGTGAAGAGGGCATTGGAATGGCTATAAAATTTCTTTCTTTGACAGCACTTTACCACGCTTTTTTTCAAATTTTATGTCAGTACTTGAAAGAAAAGTTTCTGAGTCAATGTCTCTGGGCAGCATGCTTGGCAAAGCGTATACTACCAAAACCTGCCATCACAGACAAGAGGAATAGTTTCAATACATTAAAGGATTACATGGTGTGGGCAACGATAAGAATGAAGAAAATACATCAAAATAGAAAGGAGAAGAAGATAAAATTTTCCGGATGGTGATGTGGATGGGACAGCATATTAACGCATACAAGTATTATAGCAGATTGCGAATGTGACAGATAAACGGAAGACGACTTTGGATACGTTAAAGGACCCTGATTTATAGAACATAGAGTTTACGAGGATGTAGAGGAAAAATTGCGGAAAAAAATGAAGGTAATAGAACTATCTATATTAAAAGATTCGGTACTTTTCCACAGAATTTATTCCCTACAGAATTTATTTTGACAAAATAATTTTGGAGTCAAGTAAAAAATCTTTTAATATGGATATTAAACAGTTCAACACACTAAAACCGGAAACCGCAGAGTGCGAAAATACAACAGAACCATTTGGAATGGCTATCTTGTTACGGCAAAAACGGAAACGAAGGCCCAAGGACAGGTAATTCCTATTATTTCCTCAATTTTGCCACTCCACCCTCGTACATACCATGCTCTATAAATCAAGGCCCTTTAACGTAGCGAAAGTCATTGGGCCATTGATTGGTCAGCATATTCTTTTCTGGAGTGGAGCAGAAAAAACTGAGAGAACAAAATCTGTGAGAGCTGTTCCTGCATGAAAAAACGACACACGGAACACCTAATGGCAAGATGGTAAGCGATAAAATAATAAGAATAAAAATGCGAATGCATGGAACAAAATTGTAAGCATTAAGGGTACATGCCTCTAATTAGCATTAGCTGAGAAGAAGAGAGATATTGATGTGGAACTAGAAGTGGTAGATAGATGACTGTTCGGATCGACATTCATAGGCAATAATGTGTGAAACTTCATCGAAAGAGATGGAAGGAAAATAAATGATGAACTTGTAGGTCCTTGAGAGAAAAGATACAGAAAATGATAATGGCAAAAGATTTATTGATTTCCGTAGCGGTTAGGACTGTATTCTCATGAATAAAAAAATGTCACCATAAAGAAATTCACGAGTAGATAAATTCATCAAGAAATCTGAATTAAATCACAGACTATGCAACTGCAGTTCTGCGTTCAATCAAAGTGCAGCATGTAAGAGTAAAGGGGAGAACAGAATGTGGATCGAACTATCATCTAGTTGTTTCAAGGAGTGCCTTTCCATTTAAGGCTAAAGTACAATACGATGAGAAGAAACGAAGCAATAAAACCACTGTTACTGGCGATAGACAATATATGGCACATTGTTGTAGGAAGGAAATGTGAAATATTTCATATCAATAAATATTAGAGAAACAATAAATATTAATGCAACGAACACTCTAGAAAAGACTGTTCTCAGTCAATGAGGATTGAAATATTAAAGGGTTATAATGTTTCTAGCAATAATCGATAGTGGAAGCAGCTGAAGAAGCTTAAGGAAGGTAGATAGAAAATAACGGAAGAACGGTATGGATGACAATAGGAGTTGTGGAAGCACTGGAAGTTGTGGAAAATAAGAAGAGGCAATACAAGCAATTTGGATAATTTAAATCGGGACAAGAAATGCAATGAAAAGGTCAAAAAACCTTTTTTAATGTAAGGAAAAAGCACAAGAAAGTTTATTTTAGGAAAAACACCATTATCTGGGGTATAGAAAATCTGCATAATCCTGGAGAGTAATAATAAAAACTAAAATGACGAACAATCCTGCACATTGTTTATGTCTATGGTGCAATGGAAACGGCACATGGAAGAATTGTTAACAGAGAAAAGGAAGAGCAGATTAAAAGGAAATTTTTGGGATAGTAGTGGAGCCCATTTTAGAGAAGGAAGCGAAGCAGGTAATAAGGAATGCATTGTAAAGGAGGAGGATTAATAGAAAATACGAAGAAAACAGAGCTATTGGTTGAAGGAGGGGAGAGGAAATATATTAACCTGCCCCAAGGAGCCATAGAGGTAGTAAAACAGAGTATTTAGGTTCCATTATTCATGAATTCGCAACGAGTAAATATTATGTAGAATATAGAGTATTTCATGCTCGAGGATCAATAAAATGTTAAATGGAGGTTTATGGAGAGAAGTTATAGCTAAGGAAATGAGGAAGAAAATCCAGCAAGCAATTGTAGAGCGCCTACTGAGTTATAGGCTAGAGAGACTTTGAATGAATGCTAAAAAAGGTAAATACAAGTTATCAATATGGTGAATATAAGTTAAGGAGCCAGGATAGCCAAGTTAGAAGGGTAAAAATGAGGATACTAGGCAAGTAAATTATATAATTTAACCAGTGATACAAATAATTCAGATACGAGCTCTAGAAAAGGTCTATTCATGTTTGAAGGGTGGACGAGAATATAAAGCCAAGAACTCGTAGAATGTTACTCGTAGAATGATCATCATCGGGAGGAATGAAACGTGGATGGATGGCCTAAGTCTCAACATAGCAGACGTAGCTTAATAATGAAGGATCGAAGCTTACAAAAGGAAGATTGCTACGACCGAGATGACTGGAGGATGAGAATACAGGGTAGCCACCGAAAAGTGGAAGGTATTCAAAAGGAAGTAAGACATAACTATTATGAAAATCTTTCACACTTATTAATAATGGAGAAATATAATCTCAAAAATGTCCACAGTTAATTAACTATCCACGATGCTATTCACGTTGGGACGCAATGCCATGATGTGAAGATGCATGAGAAGTTGCGTTGGAAAACGACAGTAAAACTTTATTTGTATTTTCCTCGACGATATTGCGTCGCAACAAAACAACACTCGAGGAGAAAAAATTATTTGCTATCACCCAACTTTATTTGCGTTAGACTGCTTCAGTGGACACTTGCGAGAAGGAAAACTGTATCTTCTATTCGTGCGGAAATGATATCTAATAGCTAACTCCTCCGCTCCTAGAGATGGCACGCGGAAGGGGCCATCCTTCCCTCAGCTACTCACAGAATATCCTATTTACCGGGAAAACAAACGAAAAATGAACCATGTTAAGAATCTGGATTCGGTTATTCAATAGCTTTTGAGGGATTAAGTAGGTGGGAGAGAGGGTGCGGGAGGAAGGAATCCGAGGAATGAATGAGAATAAAAGGGACGAAGAAAACATTAGTTGAAGGAGAGCAGATAGATAAGGGATCCAGCGAGAGCGGGAAAAGTTTTTTGAGGCAGACAGGTAGAGGGAGGCGGGGGAAGGCGAGCGGTTTTGGCCCCGTGGGTGGAAGGAGCCCGTTTCAAGGGAGCGGGAGGGAAGCGTGGAATGGGTATATGTAGATTGCTATCGTTATTGACAGGGACAAGAAAGAGATCGGGGCTCGGAGGAACTGGGAGCACAACCCTATGTATAAACTTTCTTCACGATGTACGCAGCTTTGGCCTGGGTTTCCCCGACTTTATTCCATCTGTTCCCCCTTTTAAACCATTAAAAATACTGTCATCAACCTTACCAGAAAACCGTAATAAGAAACCAATAGATTGACTACAAGAGATGAAGAATTATGTCGGTGAAAAAATAACGAAATCGTGTTTGGTGGAAGAGAACACGGTTGACATTAGACTAGGACAACAAAAACTGAAAAAAATGTAAAAATGTCGTCACCGAGGAGGCAGGCTAACAGTAATCGGGAGGGAAGATAGAGTGAGCAAAAGATCCAAGGTAAAGAAGACATTCTACCATCAAAAGAAAAGTCTACGAATATCTAGCAACACCAGTTTGCAAGTTAGGAAACACTTCATTAAAGCATATTATATACACATTTACACCTATAGGTACGCATAAATAAAGACCGTGCTCCTTATAAATTTTAAGTGAGAGATGGGAAAAAAACTCGGAGGGGGAGGTTGGAAGCCAAGACCATCTGGTGCCACAGAAGAATGATGAAGATAGAATGGGCGAAGCAAATCTCCAATAAATATGCCCTACCCAGAGCGCAGGGCGAAAGGAGTTCGTTGTAAACGCTGCGAGGAAGAGATTCAAAATTATTGGATGTACAGCAATGCAATGGAATACCTGGCTGTAATCATATGGAAGAAAGAATGGATGGGAGAAACCAGAGCGTCAGAGTGGTATACCTACGACAAACGGATCATGGAAGAGGTAATAAGAAGTTATGTTGGAATGAGGGAACTACCTGGGAAGAGCTCGTGGAGAGCCACAGCGAAGCAATTTTTGCATTGATAACTGACTAGGACGAAAATATGTTTAATTCATTTTTAAATCTTGCAGGAGCCCGTGTTTATATTGGATTCTGGCCCCTACGTTTCTTCTCCTCAATGGAAGATTTCGAAAAGGTAATTGAATAATCTTCTCTGCGACCTTAATTATCCAATCATTCTAGCGAAGTGTCCTGCAGAGGATCAAACGAGTAGACGCAAGTGACGGAACCCAATATCAAAGAGGGTCCTAAAATAAAAACAGAGAAAGTTTCAATCGATTCCTTAAATTTGAGTATTTTCAAAAATTGTATGAAATCGATGTAATATTAAAAGTTAAAATAGAAAGGTCTATCCGGCGATAAAAACGACTCTTCGAAAGAAACCACTGTATAAACTTCATTAAAAATACCAGTCGGGCGTCAAAAAGATCGAATTTAACTCTTGCATTTCCTATTTTTCGAGTCGTCTTACCGATGTTTCAGGCCCCCCCACAGCTGAGTCCCAGCACAAAGATCGCTATTAGCAGCCTTTCAGTTTCAATGGATGGCTTAATTGAACTCAAGTAATCCCTAAGGATTGTTCACCCGCTCAACTCATACCGGCAATCGCACACAAACACACCAAGACGGGTCCCACGGCATCCCTCGCCTTTGAGGCCATCGAAATCACCCGCGCGGTGATAATGAAAAGACAAAACATTCGCCTGAGGGGGATGGGGGCGAGGAGAAGCGGAGACGTCTAAGTTAAAGAAGAAGAAAAAGAATAAGAACAAGTAGAATAAAGTGAACACATGGGGCAGCGATGAGTGGACAGGAGTTTCGAGTGAGAAGGCGGGTTGAGGATCGAGGTGTGGGAGGGTTTATACGCGTAGGCGGACACGGGGGGGAGAGGGGAGAAAGAAAGAGAGAGGCGACGACTGCCTTCGTGTTTCCACCACTCGCTTTAGTGCCCGCCTACCGTAAGGGGGTCACGGGGAAAGGGGGAGCGGGGTAAAAAGGAAGGGGGAGCCCAAGACGGGGTTGAAAGGAGCTCGGGGTGAAGTGGAGAGAGGGGGGGGAAGGGAAGGGAAAGAATTCCGGACAAACACATTCGCTGCCGTGGAGGCAAACGCCAGTGGAGGAGGAGACGACGGGTTGGCTAGAAGGCGGGCGGGTAATAGGGAATGGCCGGGAGATGCTAAGAGGGTATAATCTGCTCCTAGGGGTCCGGGAAACGGAATGGGGAGAAATTAGAGAGAGAAGTATTTGTACATGCATTCACTTGTGTATGCAGTTCTTTATGTAGACATACAGTATACGAACGGGACCGCCAGCCTGTAGACGGTGGCAAAAGACGGGATGGCGGGGTCGAGTTTTCCGAGGGGTCACGGGATGGGGGAGGAAATGGAGTGTGGGAGGAGAAGTTGGTCGGTGGAACGAGGAGGAGACTAGGGGGAGGGGTGTTCCACTGCTGGGGGAATGAGAGAGCGGAGGCCGCTGGTGGAAGCGCAGGGTCAACGAAAGGCAGATGAGGGCGAGATGCAGCCCCCATAACGCGTTTTCGATCAATTAAACTCGCAGCCGGAGAGGGACGAATGGGGGGTGGGGGCGGGGAGGAACGAAGAGATGGGGGGAAGGGGAAAGCCGGGGGTCGGTCGGAGCGCAGCGCGGGCGGCGAACCCGGTCGTCACAATGAACGATTTCCCGCTTGCACCGCGACTTGTCCCCCAGGCCACAAAAAATCCCCCGCTCCGAATCGCAGGCCATTACTCTTTTGTTCGCCGATAATTTGTTTACCATTCGCCGGGAACGTCGCGGAGGGGGAACGTCCCGATGACGCGTCCCGCGGGGCGAATACCTCCCCCGCCAAGCTCGCGAGTAGTCCTACGCAACGCAACGACGCCAGCAAAAGGCTCGGGTTCAGCGCGAGCAAAAATGAAAGTCGGCGCTTGCAATGGAAGATTCATTTTATTACTTTTCGCGGCTGCCAGTAGTAACTAGCCATACGTACCCTTAAAGGCGAGAGATAGTGTTTAAGAAAAGGCTGATTTTAGGCAACTTCTTTTACAGAGGCCGTGAAAGTAAGTAGTAGTTTAGCTAGCCTGTGTCATATAATATGTACATACTAGACTTTATCATGTATAGTGAGAGGTCACGAGATTTTATCTTGTTCTTTAGTCTTCAATCTGCAGATTATTTTTCTCTTTTTTCTCCATTTGGATCAATATTGTGCATTCCGTTTCATTTTATCATACTGCATTGTATATCATTATATATTTATCGTGGATGATGTACTCGTTGCCTTTATCATTATATATATGATATAGGCCTAATTATTAGTGATATGATAAAGCAAAGACTTTCATATGATATACCATAGGCATTATGAAAACATTATATCGAAAACATATGACGTTTTATTGAGTATGAACGGTTATAAATTCCATAAAAAGATGGAATAGAGCGAATTTCGCTCAATGAAACGAGTCCTCCAAAGTTTCTCCTCCTGACACTCGCCCTTGGAACGGTTTTCAGGGTTACGTGGAGACATAATTGAGGGTAAAAGAGACTTGTTCGTTAGAGGAGTGAGAGGTAGCAACGGCGTTTCTCGATCAAAATTTGTGTGCTCGACCTTGGTTTTGTTAAGATTAAAAACTACAGAAGGAAGGAGGGAGCACTTCAAATAAAGGAGTGCTGGCCGGATGGTCTAATCTGTCGAGAGAGAGACCGATCCGACACAGACACACGAAAAGACCAAGCGAGACTAAATAAAATAGCTCTCCACTTACACCAGACACCAAAGAGAGAATAACAATAAAGATGTTACACTACTTCCATTCATCGCATCAAAAATAAAAAGCAAGCGAAATGGACTGGAGACTAATCGCTTTAAATGACTGTTCTTACGTAAAGCGATTTGCGGACACAAAAAAAATCAAGGTCAAACATCCCAAGAATGTTAATAATGGCTACACATATTGAAATGAAATGAAACTATTGTACTTTGTGATTCCACACACTTTATTTTAAAACACGATCCAGGTTTCGAAGTTGAACGTCATCATCAGGTTCAACGTCGAAACCTGGGTCGTGTTTTTAAACTAAGTGTATGGTATTACAAATTCAATAATTTCATTTCAATATGTTATGCAAATTCCATTATTTAACGCTGGAGACAATAAATTTTAATAGCTACACTCTAAAAAGTGAATTCTTTAATTTATTTTTATTATAATTTTTAATTTTCCTCCGTGTTACAAGTAAAATTGAGAGCCGTGTACCATTTTTCTAAGTCTCCTTTGTTGTTTCTGCATCCTTGAGACACCAATGTTAGTTTACAACAATCCAGTCCCATCACCTTTCCTCTCTTAATATTTTTGTACATCCTGAGGGTTTAATTTTAGTTAAATCTGATAACTTAAATGCTTCCTGACAAGTATGTATGATTTTGTTATCAACCACTGTTCTTAACGACTCTCCTCTACTACTCCCTACTACTGTTTTCTATTTTACTCACATATTTCTGTTTTACTCGCACGAGTTTTTCTATTCTTGCACGTCCCTCCGTCCCGTTCATACGCCGACACTTGCACTTTCGTTCTTGAGACTTCAACTCATACGTCATCTTTAAATACTATCGGCCCCGGTGGCGGCAGGGTAACGTCCTCTTCTGCCAATCCCAGGTTCCTGGGTTCGATTCCCTCTTTGATGAGCTTTTTCTCCACCTAGGGCTTGGTTGTTCGTAACCGTGTCCATTCAAATCACTGTTAATAGTAAAGCTCAAAAAGTGCTGTTTTCGGACTACAGCTAAATAAATAAATACATCCGAAAGCGTTCAACGGTATTTATTTTCAGTCTTCACGATCAATTTGCTCTTCTCTTATCCACCTGTTCTGCCATTCTGCTCTACTTCATTCAACTATTACTAAACCAACGAACCACTTATCTTCCAGATTCGTCTTTCCCCGGGGCATCCAAACCGCATTCTTTCACAACCCACTTTTCCTTCCTCAACCCACTTTTCCTTCTTACCTATGTTTTTCTAAAAACACTTCTCAAATATTATTTGAGAAGTATTTATGTTGAGAAGTGCCCCACATCAGTTAGACGACATACGTTGAGTACATGTCCACATTGCTAAGTGAAGGTAATAACTACTGCAGTGAATGAAATTACTTCAGTGATCGTAATATTTTATTACCCTATTGTAATAAAACAATTAACAATAGCTATTATTACTTGAGTCTATACAAGCTCTAGTCTCTTTGTTAGAAGAAAATATTTGGAATTAGCATAGTTTTCTTCAAATCAATAAATATCCAAAATCCTATCGCATGGCGTTTATATGCTTATATAACGAATACAAATGCCACTTCGAATACCTTATTCTTTTTATCTCATGATAGTAGGTACACAGAGCGCGCGACGCCAATTTTGGATACTAAGCATTTACAAAATAACGTTGGACATTTGTAGCAGCGAGTACCCGCAATTGCATCTTTACCATTCATTAAGTTTTTCAGTCAGGAATCCCATTTACGAGATCGACAAGCGCAAAAACCCTCGAAATGAAAAGAAAACGCCGCGCAAAAGTAATTGAGCATCGGCGAACGAACGGACTCATTATAACAAATCTCCGCAACGTGATTCGCATAGGATTTCTAGCAGTTACTGGTCATAAATGTAAGAAAAAAGGGCTGCTTTGGTGTAAATAATGATCTCATGCGTTCGAAATGGAAGCCAGAGAATGTCATATGCTGGCAAACAACATGTGGACCAGGAAACAAAGAATTTTTATGGTTGGTGGTGGTGACTTCGATGGACTCATCAAAGCCAATCACATCGCAAATGGAGATAAATGAATGATGTTGCTCACGTGGAGGGCGTTCACCGACTCGGGACGAAGACGCCGGGCGAAGATTCCTTATCATATTTTCAATGATAGGTTTCTTAAGTAGCCATATAACGTGAAAGTATTTATAAATACGCAACGAATCATTTGGCGGGAGGGAATTGAAAAGCAACGAACCATCTCTCGAGATAGCATACATTTGCCAAAACATTATCAAGGTCCGAGTAATGATCCTTGGCGTGCGTGATGTACCCTACGTGAGATAGGCAAACATTTACTTATTAAAATCATTACCTAGGTGCATAAAAATAATGCATGAAATTCGCGATGATAGCATCTGGAATGGCAGACCTACATGAGGGAAACCTGAAGAAGGAAAAACCGGTAAAAATTCATACATAAAATTTGCAATGAATGTATTTGACATGATATAAATGAGAAACCTACGTGACGGAATCCTCAAGGCGGAAGAAGGAAAAAACCAGCGAAAACCTCAAATAATACAAGCATGTACATAATAAATGTATAGAGTATGTGCCGATGAAAAATAAATATCTTTGCTAAAACAAGCAGCATAATTTCTTTCCGGGGAAAAGCAATGATCTCTCACGACAGAAAACCGCACGAAATTAGTAAAAACTATGAGAAATTAAATGGGAATGAAAATTGTGTAGTTGTCACAGTTTAGTGCCATGGGATAGGCAGCCGTACCGTGTTTTCCGAAGGACGAACGAGTGAAGAAGAGTGTCTCACGCTATCCCTGTAGATGATTAACACCCTACTCCCCTCCTCACGATCCCCAAGGAAAACAAAATGACACGAGCGACTGAAGTCACAGCCGTACGCACGCGCCGGTCTTGCCTCGCTCCGATTGGAGGGAGCGACAGTGCCGTTGCGATGGCACGATGCGGGCGGGGCTGTCGAGGACGTCCCCCCGGGACATTGCCGAAATTGGGAGTGACCCAATGAGGAACGGGGCGGGGGGAGAAAAGCAAGCAATTTCCTCACCGAAGGCGCTTGCATTTCGAAGTTCAATAGAGCCGATTCCGGCATGGTCCTCTTCCGCAATCCACGTCGACCCGTTGCGTATCCTTGATTTTGGATACACGTGCGGCAAAACTTTCCGGAAGCGCGCGGAGAAGGATTCCTAAGGTCAGCGACTTCGGTCGAAAATCGAGATGATCGGAAAGAGAAATTTATGAAATGGATACGCCGCAATTTTAACCTTCAATTTCAACTGGATTGCCGAGTAAAGGAAAAGATGAAAAACTCAATCATCAACAAACAAACGTCCGTTCTCGATTGATCTCGCGGGTGTGATTTAGCCGTACGTCCGTGAATATTCTCGCGAATATTTTTCCATCAAACAACTCAAGGTTATCCGCACTTCCGCGGAGGAAAAAAAACACAGTTACGAACATCCAAATGACCAAGGCGGTCGTTATCTGGATGAGATGATAAGCAAAAGATTATTTTATTAATCGCCATTGTTTTTATTACTCATTCCACTCCCGTCAAGAGTCTAACTGAAGTTCCATTTTACAGACGGTTGGTAAATTCAAAACAGCCTAAGGTGTTAAGGCCCTTAAAATGAATTGATCTCTCTGAATGATGCTAGATTGATGAATATATGATTCATCCAATCTTTGCGACAAAGGAGGCGGTCAATGGGAATCTGGCGAAGAATTAGTCGCGAAAACTTTTATGTAGCATCGTAAAGAAAATTATATCAGGCTCGAATTTAAATTGGAGCGCCTTATTCCAAGTAGTAATTCCAGCGAAGTCCGGGAGATAAAATAATATGCTGTCCCATCTTACTCGCGAGTCAACCCACCGCGATTCTGTGAAAGGCTAACGACAGGATAACGAAACCTGATAATCCTTACACATATTTTAGAAAATAGTTACAGCTAATTAAGTGAAAATAACACGGATTGAGTAATAAAGTTTAGTAGTAATAACTTGAACGGCTTCAACAGAACTAACGGCTACTGAACCGAAACAATACGATTATGAGAAAGATTATAAAATATCATTAATTATTTTAAAGACGATGAAAGCTACCGTTTGAGCTATCTCCCAAAGAATGAAGATTACAATGAACCGTTATTCGAAATCTAGCGTTTTAAAATACGAAAACATTTTTCATTAATTCTTATCCACAGGTTCTAATGTCTTTGAAATAGACTACATTAAGTATCAACAAATTGAAAAATCAATCCTATACAAAATAAAAGCTAGTTATAGCCGCGTGGTTGAAGATCTGCATGTCTCTACAATCAATTCAATGGGGCACCCACCGGCTAGCATGGAGGATTTAGGTCTGATTGCTCACTTGGGCAGGGCCAGGCAGACTTAAGTGAGTAGGTCGATTTAATAATGGGTACATCCTTTTTGAAATTACGCAAGTTGTAATTATAAAAATAATTATATATGAAATATTTTAATTGTGTTATACATTTTCAATTCTGAATAAGTTATTCTTTTCGGAGATAATAAGCGAACGTCATTTTGTAAAGCTTCAACAATGTAATACCAGGCGCTTAAGAGAGGCAATCAGTAAGAATAATTCCTATCGCGTTTCGATTGGAAAAGAATACAAAAACGCTGATGTCACTAACATGATAAATGCCACCATAAAATGGAGACTAAAGACAAAAGAGAGGAAAAAATGAATGAGTAATTTCTACAAAAACAACTTAATTTACACCACATGGTTTCCACATTTAAAGACGTACATTGTAATACTGAGCCAGGGTTATGTGATGATTTTTGAAATGGAAAAAGCCGTTCGATTATTTCTACCACGCGACGGCCACTTCTGCCATTCATACCTCCGAAAGTCTCCCCGATGTGTAGTCAGCTGCTGGCAAAGTGTCCACAGAAACCATGACATGAAATTCCCTTCGCATTATACTATACAATGTATTCCGCCGCATGACCGTGAGATAGTTTTTACCAACTTTCCGGAGTTTTAAAGGGCTTGTTCTTAATCCACACGGTCGATTCCTTAATCTTATTAAAAGGTTTTCAATCTGTACCACAGCAATTAGTGCACATTTCTTTTTGTTCTATAGGACGACTGACAGTGAGGCAGGCGATTAC
This sequence comes from Hetaerina americana, assembly GCF_022747635.1. Lineage (NCBI taxonomy): Eukaryota > Metazoa > Arthropoda > Insecta > Odonata > Calopterygidae > Hetaerina > Hetaerina americana. The sequence goes on from NW_027286985.1 coordinate 76,377,886, forward strand.
CGCGGGCGGTCCGTGGACGGGGGGAAGCCGTCAGGCAGCCTATGTCCTGCTTATGCGTTGACTACCAGGGTTACCCGCCCAACTCCTCCGAACATCGCCTGGTTTTCCTCCGATCAGTCTCCTTATCTGAAGAAAGCAAATAGTAACAGCAGAAACCCACGGAGGCGATGAATAAAAAGCTACGAAAGTGGACTTCACTTCCCTGTTGCTGTGAGAAGTGGACGACGGGAGCTAATTAGAAAAAGTAAAGGCGTTGGACATGAGGTGCTGCAGAGTATGATGAAAATAAAATGGGAGGAGTAGCACATGAAAAGAATCGGAAGAGTTGACGCAGAGAGAGAATCCTTCGGGAGGACAGAAGAAGACGGGAACTAAATGGACACATTTTTAGGTGCGCTAGCTTACCGAAGAGCATAACTGAAGAAAACATAGATAAGAAAAATTACTTTTAAAGACCATAGATGAACTAGAGACTAATACAAGCTTGTAGCGGGTGGGATGGAAAAAGTCAACATAAGGCACTTTGAGGGTAGGATTTAATGTTGAGGTGCTTCAAACGTCACCTTAGTTTGACAACACGCGATGATGAATATGATAAGTTTTGGCAAAAGTGTAAAAGCAATTTGGCGAAGAGTTTTCGAGTTTTCCACCGGGTCATAACGCTAGTCATTGCCGACGCTTCGAATAATGAGTCTGCCACCAACTTCAAAGCGAACGTAAGAGCTAGAGACTTGTAGATACAGAGTTAGAACGTCATAGCGATAGGCATTCGAGTTATGTAACATAACTAACTACATAGATAGCTAATAGTCCGCTCTCGACCCCTATCCATGACAACTACCCTTCCAAGAACATATAAAAAACCTTAAAAAGGTGTTAAAATGAGAATTTTTTTCACATCCCACAGCTAAAACGTTCAATCCAGTGCTATATATGATTCGATCGTGTTTGTCTGCTGGGGCCCATTTAAATAAGCTTCAAAATTGGGAGAGAAAAAACAATAAAACGGAGAAAGAATATGTTTCGGTATGATTTTTTTTGTATAAACGCTCACAGAAAAACACAGCACGGAAAAAACAAAACCACGGGTAGTCGCTCGAAATCGCGAGTTTGATATCGGTGTAATTGAGGGACGGGAGAGAGCGCTTGTCTAAGGACTGCCCGAAGCGTCGACTACAAGTTTTGGCGGGCCTGGCCAAAGCTGGAGGCAAAACTGAAAGATATTAAAGTCATTTGAAGATGCAGCTCGCAGATCAGGGCGAACCTTTTTGTCCATAAAAATAAAGCCAATTTAATGGTACACATGAAGAACCTCATTAGCATAATATAATCCTCAAGATGATAACTTCGCGCAACAGTTAATTTAGAAATATTTCACAACAGTTTCACTTCTTCACATACACAAACACATAACCGGAGTATTTTATGGTAATGGTTATCATTCCCCGTTCCCTTCCATTCGGCAGCAATCTTCTCTACGCCAGGAACCATCTTAACTTAAGACAAGCGCGGTGGAATGAGAGAGATGGGGGATCGAGATGGTGCGGGGGCTAACGTACTGGCTTCCCACCATGAGGGCGCGGGTTCAAATCCCGGCGGTGTTGAATATTTTTCAGAGGTATCTCGATCCCTACTTGAGGTGCTTTGTGGAGGGCACTTTGAGTGAGTACGCCGTCCGTCGGATGGGACGTTAAACTGCGGACCCCTTGGCGCCTTTCGTAAAGAGTAGGCTAATGCCGACGCCGGGTTTCTCTCCACCCTTCATCCTTTCCTATCCATCCCCTATGGCGCAAATGACCTTAGCTGTCGGTCGCCTCCCCTCAAAACTACTACTACTATGAGAGAGATGGCGATGTGTGGGATGCTCGCAGGTGGTAACAGAAATCAAGAGTTGAAAGAAGAGGAGGGAAGAAACGAAAAAAACGACGAAAATTCTTTCCCGATGACAATTTTATTTTTATTTATTGTTTTCCTCCATCAAAGACGAGACGATCGAAGGCAATTCCTAAGATTTCCTAAGATTTTTACACCAGACTTTTCTGGAGATATACAAACTCCTTGTCCTCGCATCCATCACGGCCGCGACAGGTGATGGGAAAAAATTAAAACGTGGACGTGCGCGGGATGGGTGTGGGGTGGTGGTGTGGTGGGGGCGTGGGGTGGTCTGAGGGGGAGGGGTGAAAGGCGCTAGAATATTATTTCTGCGGTACGGGATCCGTCGCCCAAGCCTTGCAAATGGCATCCTCTGCCCATTCCTTGCGCCCTCTCGCCTTCTCTCCGTCCACCGCTTCCCCAGTCTCGTCCCTCCTCCTCCTCCCTCAACGATATTATTTATTATGAATACGAGACTGACCCCAAGGGTGGCCTTCCAGGGCGAACGCACCCGCGCGCACCTCCGAGCCAGTGTTCAAGGGTACCAAAAAAGACAGAAAGAAATACAGAGAGAAAAGAGAAAAAAATAAAAACTGGGTCCCAGAAGGTGAGAGACATTTCTGGTCGGTCGGAGTGCTTTTCGGGCTGGGGAGGGAGAAAGAAAGCTAGGGGATGACTAAGGGAAGGGGGAGGTTGGGGAGAAGGGGGGTATCTTGGAAGGGAGGTAGGGGGGAGGGTCGAGGAAACAGAGGAGTTGGAGGGGTGAGAAGGAGGGTGAAGGTCGATAAAGAAAGTCCTTCCTTATGACAAGGGTCGGCCGCAAGCTCTTTCTCTCCAGTCAAGGCATATACCTTCAGAGGGAGAGATGAGGAGAAAGAAAGGCAACGGAGGAAACAAGATAAAGCAGACATATAAATAACAACGGAGAGGAGGCGGGTAGAACAAGAAATAAATTCCAGCCTTTCGTTCAAAAATGAAAGTTTGGTCTTCCCAATCTGCCGCTGAAGACCTCACGACACATCACACGACCACTGTTTTCGTCACAATTTCCGTCATAAAGGACTTGCAATGAATGCCCCGAGGTTCTATGACATTTTACTCGCAGTGTGCATGATAAAACATAAAGGCGGAATATTTTCGATTAAATCCTCCTCTCTGTAACCATTCGGTGACTTTAGCGGCATCCGGAGGGTATCGCAACTGTAGTGCAGGGTGATGGAGCTTCCCTTCGGATTCGGTTCGGTCTTATATTTAACTAACAAAGGAATCTGTTCGTTACATCTGCTCTCCAAGAGTCACTGGAGTAAGTCTTGTGGACTAAAAGTGCGTTAATGTAAGGGGAAGTTCACGATGCTGAGCTTTTCCCATTTAAAAAAGACCTCCCCATCAACGGAGAAAGCACTCTGATTTAAAAAAATCTGTTGACTAAAAGTACGTATTCTTCATGTGCCGTTTCGAAAGAATTTGCTGTCGACACGGCGATGAGAGGACGACCAACTTCAGCAGCAAACGGAAGGTAATTGTGGTTGTTTCGCGGGCAATACGTATCAGCTACCATAGCACATTTGCAGAGATATGAAAAAGTTACGTTAATTTTCTAACCAAGATTTAAATGGTTAATAGACATTTGTGTGGCGATAAATTTTTTATTTGAACTAAGGAAGGTCCAAACCTGCGTCAAAAGAAATCAAAAAACAGTTTCTCATTTCAGTGTCACCTGATACTGTGGGAAGCCTCAAAGCCACGGCTCCATTTTGATCTCCAGTCGGTTGTAACGTATTTATTATACATAGCAGTTTAAGCATGCTGCCCTTTGAAGTTTTTGCTTAATATATATTTCAAAAGAATTGAAGTTCAATCTTTTTTATATATTTACCTCACATTATGTATAGCGTTATTTCTTCGGTAGGCATAGTGAAATTATATACGTTCAATCTAGTTAGAGTACAAGCGATTCAAATTTCTGGTTGTCAGAACCCAGTCGAGCGTAGATAGTACAAATAAAAGAACTGCCGAAGATCCTGAAGCGTAAATTTCACACGCCTTCGGACTTGTTTCGATGTGGATTCTACCTTCGCCTATCAAACCATCTTGCTGACTTTTCACTGTGGTTTTAGACATACGTTGGTTGACGGTGAGACATTCTCTCATCGCTAGAAATGTTTTACGGGAATATAGCTCATGACGCCATTTCTCACCTTCAATTGACACTTTACTATGTTTCAAGGGCAATATCACTCACTCGCGGATGTAGAAGAAAATATGGATATGTCTTTTGTACTTAAATGAAGGTCCTCATACGAAGTGCATATATCCGCCATTTTAGCCGGATTCCTTCTTGTAGTAATACCATTTTATGCACAGGTAAATATTTAACAAACCATAGACGTAAGGATATTCCTGTTCTATTAAACTTCGCCACACGCATTCCGCATAGCATGATATGACAAGTACTCAAAATTACAACATTAATATTTTTAAGCTCCACATAATTCGTACATCCTTCGATGCTGTGCGACATACTTAATCTTCCCCCCTCTTTCTCCCTGCCTTCATTATAATTACTTTCTTCAAGATCTCCCGCATTAGCTGTCACTATACGAGCCTACTACTACTACTCGTAACCTGCGTCCACTTTTCCTACCTTCCTCGAATTTATCTATAAGGTATCTATAAGGGGAATGAACTTTCTGCTGGATCCAGTGATACCTTAAAGAATTTCCGAGAATCGCCCCTTCCAATTGATCAGAGGCCTACGAATTTTAGTAGCTCATTTTCTCATTTCAGCCGAGGCTATTGAGACTAGTAATTGCTTAGGAAGATATTTGCCACATTCAACCTGGAAGGGCGGGGTCCCATCAAAGAAATCTTTCCATCATATATTAAGAAGAAGCGTGACTCAGGACGACGGAAAACATAGAAATGAAATTTGATTTTTAAAATGACCTTGGTATATCCTAATTTATAAATTGCGATCACAGAAAGGAGATTGGATTATATGGTAAACAAGAATATACAATAAAATAGAAAATAGGACCGCACCATTGATCTGCACTTGGGAAGCATAAACTTGCAGTAGAGCCGTTTCATGAGTGACAGTTAAAATATTCGAGATTTCATGCGCTATTTTTTCTCCAGGTTATGCCAAAACGACTTTTGAAAAATTTTCACTTCCAGAAACCTCTATGTGCGTACCCCAGGAAGTTCCACATCTCAGGAGAAGGTCTGAAATTTTCCCGTTAAACTCATACCTCTGACATGTTAATGCTTTTTCAATTATCTTTAGTCACCTCTGCGAATATTTAGCAATGATATTTTCTTATTTACCACAAAAATATTTTTTTCGTTGTCGCTTGGAGCAGCTTCGAGTACGCCGAGTTGTCTAACCTCTGCCTCTCTCAATGGTCTAAATTCGTGCGGCTAACCTTAAGTTATGGAATGAATTACTTCGCAACAACTCATAATATTACTCAGAGAGCAATCAAATTCATTCAAGCTTCTTGATACCTAATTACAGTGTGTTATGGACCAAGTCCTCATCTTCACATTCAGAGATTGCCGTCGTTAAATCGTAACCTTTAAGTTTTATTTGATTTTTCGCCGATCCTTTTTTACGATATTTGCATTTTGAGTAGTCATAGAGACAACCGGTTCAGACAAATCGTGGGCTACTTGAAGTATCTTCAGTATTTCATACTTTCTCATCGATCTCGTTCCATGGAGCTCGGCTGTTGGTATCTCCTAAGTTCAATCGGATTCTCCCGTCTTATTTTTTTATTTCTCCTCTCTCGAAAGAGGTTCCACATTCATACGTCGGATTTGGACATAATGGTAGCATCATTAATTGGCAATTACAGGGAGAGATGGGATAATTTGGCCGCATAATTTCAGTATCGTTTCATTAACGTCATTAAATTTACCCGATATCTTCTTCACCCTGTATCAAACCTGTTCAATTAGGGTTCGATAATTGAACAAAGGTAGAAAATGTATCCGAGAGGATTCCTTTGGTTGCTTGACGACCAGCCGATATTCCGCCATTACTTAAATGAATCCTGACTGATTTACGTGCATGTTGATCGGTCATTTATTTGATATGCACAAGGTATTTTGATTATTCATCCGTCATGAAAATGCCGTGATTCTTAAAACTTTCTAAGATTAATAAGACCAGCCGATTTGATGGTTCTTATTTAAAGATTCTATAGTGCATTAAAATAAACCCCAACAGAGTCGAAATGAAATTTCTTTAAAACGGGGATGATGGGGTTTTCAGACATTCCGGTCCCTTTTCTTGGTGAAATAAGGTCACATTTATTTGTAGTCCCGCTCCTTGAAAGAAGCACATTAAAATCGCCAAGAAAACTCGATAAAGTAATATCCTCTCTCATTTTTCCACGCTCACGAACTTCCCTATATGCGACCATGGATGGAAAAATTTCCCAATAAAATAAATGTTCTTGACAACTGAAGGGCAAAGCTGTAGACGTTGCACCAAGTAACCGTTGCAGTTTCGATTAACCATGGGAGTTGCATGCCTTTTTTTTCTACGGCGTACACGTTTGTCCGATGATCACAAAAATATTGAAACCAGGTTTTGGTCGGAGAAATATCTATAGGTCCTCCCGAAAGACAACTACTACTCCACCTTATTAACTTTGGCCGTTGAATTCTACTGAGTATTTATAAACTGTAAAATGCCCTTATCCGTCGCTTAAAAATGTATCTGCTTGAGAAAAATGCGAGAGAATGTAATAAAATTCATTCAGATAGTAACCTCCTCGCATGGCGGAATAACGCGTAATAATTAAATTTTTAAAACCTTTTTAATCACTTGTAGCTCTCCTCAGTTTTATTTCCATCCCAGTATTAGTCCACGTTACTTTTCAATATTATTTTATTGAAAAACGTTTTCTTTTTTCCATCTACTGAACCCAAATAAAGGAAAATGAACTAAATTTTATTCAACATATTATAGATCCACTGTCGCTGGATTTTTCATATATTTTCCCTATTGTCTATCTCGAAACCACCAGAGTCAAAATCAAGTTGCAAATCTTACAAAGAAATCTTAAAACTTCAATGTAATTACCTTACGTCGTTGCTGTCAGTAGCAAGCGGAACATGTATAACAGATTATGAAAGTGAACATCATTCTGCGTCGAATAACATCAGTTCCATGACTAGAGCATGATTTAATGGGGTAGACACCTATATCTTTGACGGAGACTATGCAATTCTAATACTATTTAATTTCGCAACTGAAACAAAGTATCGAACTTTTAATTAGACGCTTTCATTCATGCTTTTATTCTACTCAATGCGCGCAGCGTAATACAGTCTTCATGTATATTATATTCAGCGGATGTGCACAAACATGGGAACTTCTCAATAGTTTTTTTATTTTGCGCTCTCTCTTTCTGTCTTCGTTTTGACAAACAAAGTTCCCACCGGTTCCACGCAGATACCCCGGTAATTTATAGTATTAGGTTTCCGCCGAGTAGATCATGGCCGTGGACAAGTTGTTTAAAGTCCAGCGGAATACGGTGCCCAATTTATTTCGCCGTGGATTCCTGAATGAACCATGCCCATATTTGATTCAACATTCGAAACGAAGTTTTCTTCATTGAAAGACATGAGTGGGTCATTTTTTGCTCGAAAATACGATCGTGTAGATTTGGGCATCACGTTTTAAGCACTCCAAGAGTGAGGGTGAGTGAGTTCGGGTGTGCGCCAGGGGAACACGATACTGCAAAAAAAACATACGTACATGCATAAACACGGTACAGAAAACGGTAAAAAGCCACCAGGCGTCGGAGGGGGGAGAAAAGAACGGACGATTTTTTTTTAAATTCCTTCTTTATTAGCTTGTAATTGAAAGAGTCCCCACCTCCACCTTCCCTTTCTTTGTCACCGCCGTTAAAAAAAAATTAAATCAGATAAGCATCACTCGAAAAACTAGAGTCAATTCGTGAATCTGGGCGTCGCCATGATAAACAGTTTCTCTAGGACTTCTTAATCACATGAGATGATTAGCAACGCTAAAGACGAAACAAAAAGCACTAGAGATGTTGGCCAAATTCCACTTTATAACGCGGCTTCATGTCAACCCAATCAATACGAAGTCTTGAATACCTCAACAAAGCTACCAGTTTTAAAAAAAATCTTATTTTGTATGTATATTAATTGCAATTGTGAAATTACCTTACGTAAAAAATTCTTCCCGATTTAGACAACTTATTTCGTCGAACAATGTTCAGAATCAGGTAACGATTTTGCCAGCAGATGGATATTAATGCGCACAGGGACCCGTTTATAAAAGCTACAAGGCGACTTCCGTCCTCGGAAAAGTATTACATGTAATATAACACCTTCAGCTTCCCATATTGTTTAATAAAGGCAAGTTAAATGCAATGCACCATTTATTTACATCAGAAACTCCATTCGTTTCAATTACAAAGAGTTATACACATTGAATTGTAGCTTTGAGAAACGGGCTCCAAGTGTGTCGGCACATAGCTTTCCCTCCTGGGTGATAGAGGGCGCCTAACGACATTATGACTATCCAAGCACCCAATTCCTTCAGAAAGGATACCATCCTGTCTATAATAATGTAATAGAGAATGGGCTATTGCTAGGATCTGGTAAGGTTAGCATGTTGAAGAACGTGTGCCAAAACTGGCAGGGAAAGTGCCGTCACCGTTATCGGAAATTATGCACATGGGACGGGCACTGCAAATACCTTGTATACCCTACTTTCGATTACTTTTAAATGTCAGCGAAGAACCTCGGATACTGGAAGCCATAATGTGCGGCGTATGACTTATAAAGCTGGACCATCAAGAGAGGTGTATGGGAATGTTACATGGTTTAGTGGTCTCTGGAATGTGAACAGTGCTCATAGACATAGATAGTGATTCTACGAGTGATACTATGGGAGATAGATGCACTCTTAAGAGGATTGCCGTGTCTAAAACCGAAGAAGCACGGAGGGAAAAGTAGGTTGTTTACAAAGAGAAAAATAATTCATGCAAATGTGTCGGGAAAGGAAGCGAAGAAGTCATACGAATGGTGGAGGCAAGAAAAACTTCAGAATTATTTGAAAGGGATGTAAAAAGCTGTTTTGGAAATAAGTTAAAAGGGACAAGCAAAGAAAAGACAAATGATCCAATACAAGGAAAAGATGAAGAATAGGTGATATTGCCTGAGATGGATGTGGAATTGGGGGAATCGGTGAAACTGTGGAAAGGGGATCGGAATGGTTCGGTGGCTAACGTACAGGCAGATTTTTTCATTGGTATCCCGATCCCTACTTGAGGTGCTTTGTGGAGAGCACTTTGAGTGAGTACAACGTCCTTAGGATGGAAAGTTAAACTGCGGACCCCTTAGCGCCTTTCGACAAGAGAAGGCTAATGCCGGAACCGGGTTTCACTCCACTCTTCCTTTCCCATCCATCCCTAATGGCGCAAATGACCTTAGCTGTCGGTCGCCTCCCTTAAAACCACTACTACTATGAATATGGAGTTGGGACTTTTGTGGCGGGTATTTTGAAGATGTATATGACAGTAGCGTAGATAATGAATGTGGGACAAATTCAGACGATGGTGAAAATTATTTCATGGAAGTACATATCAGTTAAATGGAGGTTGAATTTGAGAAATAATTCATTTTTAACTACAATGAATATATGTGGAAAATGTAAGACAGAAATGTACATGAATGCGGCCGAAAGACGAAAATGTCGCGGAATAAAGTAAATAGATATTACGGATAGTAGGAAAAAATTCAGAATAACTTCGAAGGAAAGAAGATGTACGGTTTCAGGCGAACAAGGTGGAAATTCTTCATGGTGAAAGAAGACACTTTGCTTTTCCACATAGAATCTTTTTTATTACTAACTAGTTTCATTACAGTGTGTACTATCTTCAAGTGGACCTGAAGATGTTACGATGTAACGAAACCTAGGTCGTAATAAAAAAATTCTATGTAGAAAAGCAAAGTGTCTTCTTTCATCAATAAGGATTTCCACCATATTACGTCTGAAACTGTGCCCTTTATTAAGAGCGCCACTAACGCGACCTGAAGATGTTACGCCATAACGAAACCTAGGTCGAAATAAAAAAAATCTATGAGCAAAAGCGAAGTGTCTTATTTCATCATTAATAAGATACAGTTTGGAAAATAGATAAAAATGATAAAATATGAAGAGGTCGAGGGCCGAAAGTAATGCCTGGGACTAACACGGAGCTGGGAATGTTGGAGGGGGTAACTTGAGGGACGGTTAATAGTGGTATATAGTACGCATGAAAGAAACAAAACGTAATACGAAATGGTGATACGTTTAAGAATGTTGATAACAGGAAAAAAATAGCAACGGCAGTGAATATTTGAATAAATGAAATCTTCAGACGCAAACGATATAACAAGAAAAATAAATACGATTCATTAGTTTAATTTATGTCACCAAAATGTTCTCAAAACAAAAAGATTGGGGGAATGCATTAAATGTATCAGCGTATTAAGATAATGTCAGATGAAATGGAAGAAGTACAGATAAATTAGCTATTACACCGGGGATGTGTTCATTAGAATGTTGATAGAAAGAATACGGAAGATAAAAATCGATTACAGGTGAGGAATGAAATGCGGCTTTATGCCTGGCAGGGATCATGTTTGCTCGGAAAAGACAGTACTTGAGAATACATGGAATGGAAATGCGGGATGGAAATTTTATTGCACATTTTTCGAATTGGAGAAGACCTACAATATAATATACAGAGTTAAGCTATGTAAATTATTGAGATAAAATAGACAGAATCATCATCAATGGTAATACGAAGTATATACGTTATCTCGAAGGTAGGTTTTGGAGGGCCCCTATCAACTATTTTATTTTTCGTTTCCCGTGGGTTTCCTTTTGTCTGTCCAATGCCATTTCAACGTTAATTCTTCAGTACCCCTGCCTGATTTCTTGCCGTCCAAAATTTTTTTCTCTTCCTTTATCTAACATTATCCCTTCCATCACGACCTTCAACATTCCGACTACTTCTAAATATTTTCTTCAATATTTTTTCTATCTTCTTCGATTTTCATCTGGCATCAGCCACACTCTCCCTAACGTATTTAAAACGCCGCATATCGCTTTACTCTTTGTTGACTCAATTTTCCATTTGGAATGAACGGAAACTTACAGTAGGCTGGAAATCGATGCATGAATATAGAGGAGTGGAAGTGAATGGAACCTTGAGGGACTGGTTTGGAAATTAAGGATAGTGTGAAACAAGGATGCGTAATGACACCACGGCAGTTCAATGGATTTACGGATGTGCGAGAGATGGATAAGCTGATAAGGAAGGAGTAATGATTTGAAATACGAATGTACCCGTTCTTTTATACACCGTTTATACAATCTAGCTGGCCTAGAGTCAGCCAGCAATACTGAATCGTCGAAAGAATGTAGGTTGAATGCACTGGTAGCAGTTGAGTACGAAGTGTGCTATTTTGGCCGCGTAAAAATATGAATAGAAGGGAATCGAATCAACTACCAGATATAGAAGATGAATAAATCGTCGAAGAGAAAAAGGTGAAACGAGAAAATCATAAGTAAATTTTATCTAAGCGACTCACTAGTTAAACATTATTCGTACACTCAAGAACAGAAAAGCATACACGCAACAATGTGAAAATGTGGCACAGACGAAAATGGAATAAAAGGATAGGGCAGAATGTCCGAAATAATCAGAATGTAGCAAATGACCCGGGCTAACATTTAAAATTAGGCTTTTTTTGATTTTCTTTCACTAGTGGGATTTGAACTCTGTGACCTGAGATCATATTAGCGTAATACCCCCCTCAGGTTGAAGGTGTTACGCTGCCGTACTGCTATTAACAAACTAATGCATTTATGAAGTACAGAAATTAAGAAACAAAGTCATAGCATACAAAATACACGGAAGTCAATTAAGTAACTTTGAACAAGTTCTACTTTGGGGTCAATCATACGTCGAATCTTTCGTGGGCATCAGGAATTAGAAGTATGCTCGTTCGCCTTAAAAAAACATGGATTCAATGACAACTTCTAGGAAACTTTAATGGAAAATTAGGGTCAGGAGTCGTTTCACATCAATTAAGTCACATTCAGAAGGCTGTGGGCAAGCATTTGGGGATCCATTGGAGACAGCGAGATAAAGCAGGATCAACTCGTGAGGGCAAGTACAAAAAGATCTTCTTAATTAAGAGAGTTTTTGGAAAAACTAGCTTGTCTCATGCCAGTCAAGATAACAGCAAGCGAGAGAAATGTTAGTCTTCTAAAATGACACAAGACCAACGAGTTCACCCCTGACGGCGTGGGAATCATTAGGACTCCACAGTGACTCGGATTAATGGACATCCTGAAGAAAGAAAAAGAGACTCCAGGGCTGATAGGTGAACATACTCGTCTTCACCCGACCAGTTTGCAATAGTAATAATACCAATAATAAGCATCACTAATATTACATTAGAATAGTCTTGTCATCCGAAAGTCTATTTTTTCGACCACTTCAGAATGACTCACGACCGTGTAATAATAGGCTGGTGTCCCAACTAACGCTGCTATACGCCCTTGAAGCGCATTCCAAGGTATAACTTAGATTTACGAGATGTTATGGTGTGTTCGTATGCATGATGTTTCCACCTTGTTATGCTTGACAAAATAAGAATGCCCACAATTGTCAAAATCACACAAGTAACGCAAACCAACAAACACAGGCGAATTCAATTACACATCAGTGAAGGCTACGTTTGGAAACCTTGACAATTAAGACTAGAGAAAGCAAATTTATGTTTTCAATCCATAGCGCCCGTAACTCCCACGTCTCAAAAGAGAGCGCGCACGGGCAAGGAAGCGCAATAACTTCATCGAACATTTTGCAGAGCATAATAGTTTGAATCAGCGCTGACCGCATCGAGCATACCACAGATTCCGTTGATATTGGGCCGTGATTGCGATTCACGACACCTATACTACGGAACCATGGAGTTTCCGCTTCTAAAAGTTGTTTTTGCATCATGCGTGTTGTGCAACCCCTGCCTTACACTGTTACACTTTCCTTTACATATCTTCCCTCAAGCCACCACGAGTGTGGAATTAAACAGTATACATAGCAAATTCGCTCACTTTTTGAAGAACCATTACGAGCAAAAAGACATCGACACATTACTATCAACAGTCCAACAACAATTACAATTCCAATAACAATAATTTCTAATGGCTGATATTCTCTGCCACACGCCCTCGTGGCGGCTTAAGGGTTGGACTGTAGATGAAGATTAAGAGTGGTATAGGCTCATCACCCAATCGGTAATCATTGGGATTCGGTATTATTTATCACCGTGCTTTTATCAAGTCCCGTTAGCCCTACGTGATGACGTATTCTGTAGGCTCTAGGCCTTGTATCTGTCGTTATGCCTAGCAATATTGCTCGGGGGTATAATTAGTTCTTCAGTATCAGCGATAACCTTGTTTTATTTCAGTCGGTCGTTTGACGCGAGAGTATTTTGAATGATAATGAGAATTGGAGAATAATTTGGAAAGAATCGAAGACTCAAATGACTGACCTTCCTCTATATGATTAGGACGGTAGTGATCGCATGGGTGCCGCGAAACGCTAGGACGGGATTCAACGAACCACGGATCTAGTAATAAAGCATTTGGAGAACGCAAAAAAATAAATGGTCATAAAGAAGGATATGAAATAAGGAATGCATACAAGTTTCCACCAAGAGTCAAACACTCACGATCATGTACACGTATGCTCCCAAATACTCGCATTATCATATGTTCGTTTTTATTCATAAGCATTCGCATTAGATTCGGTTCATGATGAGATATTACATATAAGGTTCCCAGCTTGTCTCACCCCAAGAACACCCATTATTATAATTGTACGCGGAAAAGGAGATGTCAACATTTGCACGGTCGTCTTGATCCTCATGAAAATAACTCACGCTGTTTCGACGTGGAGCTATAAAGGAATCGGAGCGATGGCGGACCCACCCGGAAAAATGCCGCTGTCGCCTTACTCGCCTGAGCAGCGGCGACCGCGGAAGCCGTACACGTAATTAAAGGGGTGGTGGCTTGTGACACGTTTAGAGGATCCCCAACTAGACGGCCTATCTATTCTGAGTAACAAAAAGACTGCGATGCACAGAATAATAATTGGGAAGAATGAGTGCAAACGCACGGACTAACGATAATGTCGGTGGCAAGGGAGTTCAATCGGAAACGAATATTTCCCGGACCAACAAATGAAAAGGGAAGTTTTTTTATAAAAAAATATTACGTTCTCAATTGCTTTTAAGTCGTAAATGGAGCAAGAATGTCTAATGCTGTGAGAGAGACGGAGAAGAGGTTTATGTTAGATAAACGGAGATGGCATTGCGGATTTACAGAAGAATTATGGAGATAGAACGGGTAGCCCGAGTGACAAATGAACGCCCACGGAGAGTTAGTGGGGAGAGATTGTATCATTATATGGAAAATAACACAGCATAAATAACTGAAAGACTAATTGCACTCCTATGGCCGTATATACGAGGGTCATCCGGAAAGTAGTACCCGTTCGTGCCGCATGAAGTGCTGACGACGCGAGTAGCCGCTGGACGAGGTCAGATAGCTTCAGTGGCTTGTCTGCCTTCTCTGAGCCAAGTTGCGTGACGCTAGCATTGCCTGTGTTGTTTCTGTGATTGTTTACAATGTTTAAAAAAATTGAGAACGCCGCCAGTTGTGAAGTGAGGGCAGTGATTAAATTCCTCAATGCAAGAAACGTTCGCCCATGTGATATTCATCGCCAATTAAAGGAGGTGTATGGAGACAATGTAATGGACGAGTCGTCTGTTCGGCGGTGGTGTCGCAACTTCAACATGGGGAGGGGGAACACACACGACGATGAGCGTTCGGAGAGACCGTCTGTCATTACAGACCAACTGGTGAGCTCAGTTGACGAATTCGTGAGGAACGATCGGCGCGTCACAATTGATGACATCTGTGAGCATTTTCCCAATGTTTCTCGAACAATTGTTCATGAAATTGTTAAACACCATCTGCATTATGCAAAAATTTGTGCAAGATGGGTCCCTCGCGTATCTCAATGAGCTGGCGGCGAAGGACTATGCAGCAGGAATACAGAAACTTGTCACACGTTATGACAAATGCCTTAATTTGCTTGGAGATTATGTTGAGAAGTAGTTTAAAGTATCCTCTTTCAAATAAAATTTTTTATGTTTGTTAATATTTACTTTTGTGTCTTTATTTCACGAACGGGTACTACTTTCCGGATGACCCTCGTACTTATATAAGTCCTTAGTGGAAGGCGCAAATGCAAGGTAAGAATTTAAGAATTGCAGAAGAAGATTAAGGAGGAATCCCAAGGCTCAAGGTGATGAAAGACTTGGGTGCAGGAAAACCTGAAATGGAGTGGGAATGACCGGGATAATTAGCTTTGCAGTTAATAAGTAGTAACTCCATGTATGTCTTTAAACACACATTTTCTATGGATGGTGGGTATGTAAGGTGAGTACAATGCGAATGACGCTCATTTGATGTTATTTTACAGCAATGAGAATATTTGTACTTCTTTTTAATTCATTTAATGAATCTTTACCTAATTTAAATTACAGATTCAGGTGTGATGGGGTGGAAGTGTGCTATAATAACAGAGACAAAGACTATTACAATTTTCCACTAAATAAAGATTTATTCACGACTAGTTTCCAAGCAATTTTTCAAATGAAGCTCTCATTGTGCAGGCATAAAAAATATATGCATATATACATATATATATATATAAGCACATAATTATATTTATATATATATATTTATATATATAGATATCAAATATAGGAAGTGGGGAAATCAGGGTGTCTCCACGTGCTTGGAGGGGTTAGGTGAATGAGAATAACCGAAGCTCTGGGGATGGGAGAAAAAAGCAGGCAAAATTGGGGGTAGAGGATGAGGGTTTGTAGAGGAATGGGGAAAGACAAAGAAATCTAGTCAAAAGAAGTCTAGTTGGTTACGATGAGATGGTCTTTTCCTGTGATCTGAATATCTTATGGCGTCCACCGTCTCCCGTAGGTCTGCAGGGAAAGAGGGGTGGCGGTGTCCTGTGGTGTCGGGTGGGGTCCGTAGGCCGATCGGTCTCTTTCGTTGGGGATCGGTGTCTTCCTGCATCGGATCGGGACTAAGCCGTTGCGTGAACGGTCTTCAGTGAAATGGTCAGAGTAGTAGGGAAACAAAGGTTTTGCAAGGAGGAAAGAATGTATGACAGGGACGTTGAGCTAGGATGTTGAGAAAAGGCTCATTAAAACTTTGACGACTCTGTTCTGCAAAGAAACTGGTCATTGAAGGAAGATGATAGGGGTAGAGCGAGGGTTTTGAAATGTGAGCTTGGAGATTGACGGTAAAGGTGAAATGAACAGAAAGCAAAACAAACGAGGAAAACGGGGAGTGAATTGCTGGGAGATACCCAAAAGAAGGAGGAAAGACATGCAGATGGCTTCGATTGGCGATGAAGTGCTTAAGGCTGCGAGAGAGGGGCGAACGTTAGGCAAGCTAAGATGGGATAGACAGGTAGAATATGATAAATAGGTTGGACGGAATTGAAGAAGTGATAATGAAGAAGGGTTTATTGTGTCGGTCGTCAGGATGAGTTGTGTTGGGAGAGGCGATGAAATATCGTTGTATGATCAGTGTCCTCCTAAACCTACTTTAAACGATAGAATTATAATAATATAACAAGCACATTTATACATATTATGTATATTATAGTATAGGCACCACCGAATAAATCCTCCTGCTTATTTTAAAAAAAACGTACAAGATGTCCAGAGAAAACGATTAATGATTTGAAACGGGAGTTTGAAGTTTCTCATCCTCCAGGTGACAATACGATATTTCCAAGGCTGCCGGAGAAATTGGGAAAAATAGTTATGTAGCAGGACGGTAAAAGTACAAGAAAGTGCATTATACATATGGAGATGGAAGTAATTTCTGTATACATCAATAAGAACAAAAGATGTCAATCCCACAAATTACCCATCATATTATCAGTCTTTAGGCTGGGAAAAAATGGAACTTCAAAAAGTGCAAAAATCAGTGCGAATGGAGCTAGCAAAACGAGTCATAAATCACATCACGACGAAGGTTTGACGCATTTTCTACATTATAAAAAACTAATCAACTGTGTCATTAACATACATCAATTTAAAAATAATTGTAATAATTTAAAGCAAAATTTAAGATATCCTAAGTATCAAATCACCATTGTACTTTCGATGTCTTAATTAATGGGAGTACATGGTATGTTGCCTATTATTAGCGAGCTTTTAAAGAAAATTAGCTTGTGGTACGACACCTGTTTATCTTTAGCAGCAATGTAAATGTTCACATACACATCCTTTCATATTTCGACCATTAAAGTAATTTCAAAAACTTTAAACTGCAATTTGACCCATTTTGATATTATTTTTGTATATTAAAAGATAACTTATACGAATACCACAAACTAATCCTGAGATTAACCACAAGTTTTGATGACGCTTGATATTCTTCATACTTCTTACAAGGAATTTGAAATCCATACTTTGATGGAATAATAAAGACCATCACTATTTAAAAAAAAGCAGACTCAACATAAAAAAACAGAAGTACTACATACAAAATGACTGTCGAATTCAGAAGCCAAATAAGAATTTCGTCTCCTTAATATATAATAATATGAAAATAGTATGAAGCTGTTTTTCGAAAGAAAAAAAACGCGTTGAAACCAGAGCAAGGAGATTTTGCTGTATACACAATCCACTAAAGCATATGCAACTACTGGATTATCACGTCACTCAAAATCCTCCATGGGCGGAGAGATTGTGCCGTGATGGGCAGCGGAGAAATTAAAAGTGCGACACGATATCACAGCGATGGGTGTTTGGAGATACAAGTTGTTCACTATTTCAATGAAAGAGATATATTTTGTCGAGCCCCGCGATCAATCTCGATGGACTGCAAAGTTTGTCCGAATGATGTATTTAGTGAAAGGACATCTCGTTTAACTGACTACAAGATGTGGAGCAGTACCTCGAAATAACTGGTGAAATGTAATTATTAAGTTGCTCAAGACATGAATGCAGTGGTGTGCTGTGATTGGCTAAATTAGAAATATTTTCGCTCATTAACCTCAAACGATTTGGTTCAGAGGCTATATCATCTAAAACATGAGTTGAAAGCTGAACAGATTGAAAATAATCAATTTGGAATATTTGTAAATTCGTTGGGATCTGCAAAAAAACATGGCTCACTGAACACTCCACTTATTTTGGTGAAACGGAGAGCTTAGATAGGATGGAGAGGGTTAACTATACGGTAGTGATAAATGTGACCTAGCAACTCCAAACCTTGACAGCAGTTATCATACAGCAATCTTGCCCAGCGACAGTGGACATCGCTGCCACCAGAACCGCAAATACAACTGTCCTATGGATAAACTGACTTATGCTTACGTAAAATGTAAACATCTGGAGGGGTAAGAACAAATTTACTTTCATTCCCTGTAGTGGATCTAAAGAACAGCTAAAAGGTGAAGGGGCATTAACAGAGTAAAAAAAGCTAGTTTATTAATGTTCTTCAAAGAAAATTGAAAATCTTAATAAAATTTGAAACAAATAATACTAATTTAGAGACCGCAACACAACCAAAAGTACACTTTTTATTCTGCAAAGAAAGAAGGCATTCAAAATTAATATCGGAGAGATAATTAATATTAAATATGAATGTTACTTAAGTCAAAAATATTCCAAAATGAGGGGGTGGTGGGCTTCATGTCAATGTCAACACATGTATTACCATTGTGCACTATAGTTAATTAATTATCTGCATTAAAGACTAGCCTCAGCATACACGTAGGCTACCTATCATACGATAACAAAGAACGAAAGTCATTATGAACTAGGTACTCTAGACCAATGCCTGGGCAACTACGGCCTTCTGAACATCTCAAATTCCTTTTTAAAACCATATTTTCTCGATGTACAACAAATATTCTACCGTCGTTTTTTTAATTCATTGCCATTGAAACCAAAAGATCGCTCTTCCCTGCGCTATCAAGGATGATTGGAGCAAAGTCGCACGACCCGCCATCGAAAACTGCAATTGCTACGGAGGAAAATATCACTTGTCACAAAGCGATGGCGAAAACTCAAGGAAACGGAACCATGACCTCCCTCCAAGCCTCCTGCGGTTCGCGGTCAAATTTGCATTAGAAGCTCGTCCGCTTCCCGGTCTACCTCACCGATCTTATATTTATGATACAGCTCATCGTAGCATGACGGTATTTGTGATTCGTTTTTCCGCATTTTGGAGAAGAAAGTAAGTAAAAAAAAGAATACGGCATCAAATTTACATCAGAAGATTTACGCATGTTCAAATTCAAACATTGCTGACTCCTTCGCGCTTAGCACGAGAGCAAAAGTATATAAACGTGTAAAGGAGGAGTGCGTCAGTTTTTGTCCGATAATGACGAGAGAGTTGGGAGTGGCGATGCGCGTCTTGAAAGGGTTCTGGGAGAGTGGATGGGATTCTTGGCGACGGAGGAGGTTTGGGAAGCGGTGTGGAGAGGTAGGCTGGGGTGGGTAAAATAAGAGTAGGAGCTTAAAAGGGACGCTGGGGAGGGAAGGGAGATGATGCGGTGGGGGGAGGAATATGGGGGTCCCGGTAGTTGGGGAGTGGGGAGGTAAACAGGAACCTGTTGCCATCGATTCCCGCCACGACAGTCGGCGGGAGCGGACTAGCGTCAGAGGAACAACCCCTTTACGCCCCCCTCTCTCTCGGGTGGACCGCCCCTTTCTCCCCTCCACGTCTGTTCCATCATCCTTCTCTCCCCGCCCTGCCCTGCCTCCAGGCCTCTCCGAAATCCATTCCATTCCACTGCCAACCCATTCCTACCACCACCCCTACCTGGAAACCTCTCTCTCCGGACCGAAAAACATTAACCAAATCGCTTCTTTCCTGTCGACTTCCTCTCCCATACCTTATCCCTCCTCAGTTTTTCCTCTAGCTCTCTTCTTCTTTTCCTCCGACCCTCCTCCCTCCTCTGTCCTCTCCCTCTCTCTCTCACAAACGGGATCTCAATAAATCCTTCCCATTTTAAACCGGCGAAGTCCTTCGAGACCGACACATATACGAGAGTGCATACACTCGCACAACTCTAAATATCCGACGCCACTACACGGAGCTCTTCTGTCAACCTCACGCCAGCCCCTCCGCGCCCCGTCTTTGCATGACGTGGGGTAAGTAACGAAAGGATGTTTGTCCGCAGAGCTCGGAATAAGGATGGAGAAAGAGGAAAAAAATCACCTCGTTAGTTTTCGTACAGCGTACGAAATTCCCGAATGGGGTCCGTGAAAACATTGGTCCGCGGGGTGCTCCCCCCGCTGATATAAATCATGCAGGTTCTCAGGGTGGTTAATTATCCTCGTCCGCCACTTATGTGATCCACCCCTTTCCCTCCTTCCACATAACAAAAACCTTCTTACAGGACTCCGCGCTCGATCCTTTATCCGAATATTAATATGTTTATTACCTACCACCCAAGATCACTCATATTCCCCCCCGGCGGAGAACCGCTCCGCGATAATCCTGGACAATATGTCAGACTGTCATTTTAATAATTATTCATCCCCTCAGTAATCTGACGTAACCTTTCTTCAAGTCAATAGGTCACTAATTTTCGAATCAATTCTTGAGCGAGGTCAGGAGATAGGACAAGCGTCCACATGAAACAAACCCATTCGCGAGGTCACTCGATACACTTGTCTGCGCCACTCGTCCAGCAAAATGCTCGTGGGAATGTACCTGAGGAGTGGGCGGCGTGGCTCTATCGGACGTGACGTTTATACCCCTTGCTTGAATAATTGTGGTCAAATGCGAAGGGTGAGCAAGGAGGGACGACGGATGGCGAACGAGATTCCCCAATTTTGATCCTTTGATTTCACTTTAGCCTCGGTCTCATTACGTTTGTGAACTCGCATGCGTGGGCCGAACGAGTGAAAAAATTGATCGGCCCTAATGTCCATTTCTCCTCACACATCGCCTCCCCTCTGCACTGTCTGAATACTCTGATATAGTGCGGTGTTCTCATAATATCCTTAGTTTCTGGAGAAAAATCAAGAACTCCAGTCTTTTTAAGCAATATCTCGCTATTAAAAATACTTAACATTTTTTAGCAGAGGGTGCAGTGGGCCATTGACTGGAGGATTCGGGTTATATTCCCCGTGACTGCTCTGGGAATCCCCAGCTTCACCAAAGTTGTGCGACATTTTGGATACTAGATCCTCCTGGAAAACAGTAGGAGGCACAGGGATAGGAACCTCCCCCTCCCAATACACTGATATATATAATTCCAACGTCGATAGAGTTAGTGATAGGTGCGCTCTACCCTCACCTACCAAACCAACTTTTGGGTTATTTACCAAGGTGGTGACAATTCCCCCCAATCTCTCGGCGACCTGGAGTTAATGAAATCCTAGTTTCTCCGACAAAGACCTGTCTCTACGAGATGGATAGTCCTTCTAAGGCGCATATTCTTCTAATAAGTCAATCGATAATATAGAATATGCTCATGAAGCGATATGAAAACAGCAGCACTAAAGCGCGTGAGCAAATCGTAAGGTTGGATTGACGTGAGCCCACCAAGGTGGCACAGGTAAGTAACGCGATCAAATCAATTTTAAGAAACGGTACGGCTCTATTCGTCAAGTCACCTTAAACACTGAATAACCAACGTAGCACTTGACGCTAAAGAGACCAGATACAAATCACTGTCTGGTGACGAGTTCTCGACTGGCATGATTTTCAGCTCCACGAATTCCTTCATGAATGCACGGGATGAAAATTGTTAATCACGGCGTGAACAAACCTTACGTAGATCTCATATTTAAAATGTTTAATTAAGTATCAAAACACGTCATTCGGGAAAACCATTATCAACACCACATCAGACAGGTCTAATGGTGGTTTTGGACTGGAACACCAGACCGTGAATATTTATTAGGTATTTAGATAAAATGTTATCGGCAAGGCCCATCGATAAAAAAACTGTCATCTGAGATGATTATTTGTGAGCTTCATTCTAAGCATTGCCGACAAAATGTATCCCGAAAACCAATTAGTTTTCCGGGGAAAATAAATCATTTCAAACTTAAGGAATGGTATCATACGCTGATTTGGGAAATGATGTAGATTAGTTATGATTCATTACAATCACAAAGTAAATTCGACCATTTATCCTTAATAATGTTCTACAGTGCCAAAACCGAGGTCGGCGAAATGAATGTAGGGTAGAAATTTAATCAGTAATTTTAATTTTTCACTATGGACAAATTTCGTTCCAGGTGAGATTTTTTATATTATGTGTACAAGATTAATTCCATATGTACGATATAATTATGAATAAATGTTTCACATTCTAATAGGTTTCTCGACTCCCATTTATGCAAATGTGCGGATAGGTAAAGAAACTTTGCGAACGCGAGGTAAGCGCATAATGTCGGTCTTTATTTCAGTGACAGGTACTTCCCTACTCGGCGTCAACTTACCTTGAATAAATGAATCTACACACGCTTGAAACTTGATCATTCGATCAGACGGGATTGGAGCATTTCCAAGCAAGAGCTTCCAGCGAACTTCAATCCTTCCCTCTATTCATACGTCACTCCTCCTTGCTCGCCATTGCTTTTGAAATGGGAAGCTGCAGGAAAACGGTTTGGAAGTGCCACTGAAATGAAAGAGGGAGACGGACCGCTTCGCCCCTTATCACACCTGCTTACCCTCAGTGGGAGTTTGAAAATGCCAAGGTGGAACGGAAATATCCAGAAAGATAAGCGGCTGACTAAGATGCTAAAACCTTACTTTTAAAAGCCGTTGAGTAAAAGAGAGAGAGAGATAAAAACTAATTCTGAGAAATCAATGCACGCCCTTAACATACACAAAAGCCAAACGCAAATACTCGATATTTATACGCTGATTTCCATCATGCTTTGGAACGCCTCGGGTAATAATGGAAGTGAAACATTTGAGACCATGGAGGGTTCTGGTGATAAAAAAACGGATGCACGGACGTCTCAGTGGATTTATGAACCACGCGAAAATAATTGAGGATGGGATGGGGGGCCTCAACTTGTAGTAACCGGACCCATGGACGGGTCCTCCGGCACTCTTGCGCACGTCCAGAATCCCAGAAAAAGAAAGGGTAATTACAAAAAAACTGATTATCGTAAAGGAAGTATGAAAAAATACAGGCAAAAATATGAAAAAAAAAATGTTTTCATCTCCGTCACTTGTGAGGGCCGCCCGGTTCTCTTGATATTTTTTCGCGTTGGCCAGCGCGTATTAAATCGCCGCGCCCATCTTATCATTTGAAGATTTCCTCGGAGTGTGAAATGTTTGCAACTCCACCATCCGACAGTTTAAATGGGAGCAGAAAGCGATAGGAGACAATTAGAAGGCGAGGACGCACGAACCATCTGCTCCCTCTCGAGAAGGGAGGGAGATTTCCGATAATTTTACCAAATTTAGTCAGTTTTTCAAACCGATTCACGAGAATCGTTTGTTAGAAAGCTAAAGTCGTGAAGATTTTTTTTCTATTTGCTCCCTCTTATTATCAATCTTTCCCGAAGTACCCCTCACTACTTTACTTTTCGAACAACTCTACGATAAATAGAACTTTTAATTTTTGATAAATTAAAATGTAACTCAAAGCTCTGAAACGGAGTGACTACAGGAACATAGCTACAATTGGAAGCCAACCACACCGTTGTTAAATAATCGTCCACGGTACGCTTATCGTGATGAAAGCAGAGAAAATGCAACTTCTGGCACGTTTTCTGAAATTATTTATTCGTGAATGGGTATCCAATTTAGAGGAGAGTCGATGCATCTCTCTTCTGGACAAATAAGACTGTTACCAAGAGGTAACCTAAGGAATAATATATGAATGCAATAAACACTGAGATATCTGAAAGCGAGCTCCGGCAGAATATTCTGTCAACATAGCTGGGAAAGAATGCACATTAATTTATCCTACATAACCAAACGGGCAACATGGTAGCCCGGTGGCTAAAGAATTCGATGGCTGTCCCGTGGAACATGAATCGATTGAAATAAATGAGATTCTGACTAAAATATATTTTTTTTAAACTAGCTGAAATTTCTCTTAATTCACACGGGTTAGTCCCAAAAATCATTATTTAATTTTATTTATGCGTATTCAATTGAGAAAAGGGTCAATGTATCTCGCTTTTGAACAGCATTTTACGCCAGAGATAACGTAATGAATAATATTTCCGATGACTGTGCGCTGATTTATCGGTGGAATACTCTGTTAACTTCGTTGAGAAGGAATGCACATTAATTTACCCTTTTTAATTAATCGGGTAACATGGTAGCCTACTGGTTTAAGAATTCGACGGCTGCCGCACGGCGGTGAATTAATTCATTAGCACAGCGACTTAAACTTATAAAACACTAGCTGGAAATTCACGTATTTTGACACGTTATTCCCATACTTCATTTTTTATTAGTTCGTTCCCCATAAACTTCCGACAAAGAGAAACTCTGGAACCATCAAACCTCAGATAAACCACTCTTTTTTCTAGAGAAAACGCGTATTGCATATAAACTAATGAGGTGCAATATTTATTCAGCTAGAATAATTTTGAATGTCCTGGTTAGCAACGGTTACGTAAATATAACTCGTAGCATTGAAGAGGACAAGAGTGATGACATTACATAGAATGGACTAATTTACATTACAAAGATTTTCATTTTTATGTCATTCAATCCTTTCTCCTGTCTTGCTTCTATTTCGCGGCATTGAAGTGGTGGAATCTGTGATAATCTCGCATAGATACCAACTTGAAACACCAGGAAATTTTCCAGGTAAAGTTAAATTCTCGATCATAAAATGCAATTACAGAGCAAATCATTATCACTGATAAAGCATCCAGTGTTTTAGTCGTAATATAAGACATTTTAACGATTAGGCATTTTAGCATCCACGTTAGTGAAGGGGCGTATGGCGATTTGATATTTCTAACCTACATGTAGCATTTACTAACATGCACTCTTGTGGGGGTACTACTGACACAACCCAAGAGTTTTCTAAGCTGTATGGGATTTTTTTTCGTCATTTTTCAAGAATTCATCGTAAAACCTATCAGAAGGTCAACTTTTAACTTTCCGATTCTTCTGCAAGAAGGTTAAACATTTTTGCGCATACACGTACACATAAGCACTCCATTTTAAGCACATAGATTCAAATCATTCATAATAACTAAACACAACTAATAGGATATATTCTATTGTTTCAGGCTTCACTTCGTGGAAGTAATTAATATCCATTATTGAAATAGAAAGAAAGACTCGTACTTTTCCACAGATTTTCCAGAGAAAGACTCGTACTTTTCCACAGAAAATCTGTGGAAAAGTACGAGTCTTTCTTTCTATTTCAATAATGGACAACTAATAGGTTCCAAGAATGCTCACTCTGCCAACGTCAAATCTAGTATAAATAACAGCTTTCCGACAAAATTACCTCTCTGCATAAGCCACCAAGTACTTTTTATGAACATATCCACTCAACTTTGCCAAAATTTCATGTTCTGGCGTCTTTGGAGTAGAATAGCCATCAGAGCGGATGTCACCAACTATTTTTTGAGTCTCAATCACTAGATCGGCAACAGTCATGTATTCATCCTAAATTAATCCACTTAAGTGACCTAATTTCACTGATTCTTGAATGGAAGCTGACTTCTATACACATACTACGAGATATATATATATAAATTAATATTAAATAACTCGTATATATAAATATGATGGTGGGTCAGTTATGCTCGAAGGCAAAATTAAACTCATACAAAACTATGCTTTTACATAATAATCAGTTTACCGCCCCGTTTGAGATACTATCGTGTATGGCAGGGATATGGTTATATACCCAGCTAAAGATATCATGGAAGCAATTAGACACTTGATGAAAGTTAATTATGAGGGAAACGGTGCACCGGAGATCAACCGCACCAGAGCGACTAAGTGTCCGGGAGCGAGTTTTTATACCCTTTATTGATGATCTGCATGCATACGGTGGATTAATTCTTTATCTTGTCCGGAGATCCAATTGCACTCGATTTTCACTCAAATAAGTCGAGATGGCGTCACACGCCAGTTAGAAGATGATTTGCCTGATAAGGGACTTCTGAGAACAGGCCATCCAGGTAAGATTGTGCGATTTTTGTATTCCAATATCGACCGGCAATATCGGCCATATCGACAGTATTATCCATGTCGTCAAAAAAATTATAGGATATTGGACGCATTTTAGAAACAATACAAAAATTTATCAAATACGAAACTTTATTGTGAAAAGTGACTTAACGTTTGTATGTGTTATATAAACTGATCTAACTACTATGGACAACATGCTGCCCCCTAGAGAAACGCGAGCAAACTACCACAGGCAGTCTCTATGCTGAAGTGATTTTTTTCAAAGCGCCAAAATTTTTGAGTTTGTTCCATATTATTTAACTGAATAAAACTACCGATCCTCAATAAGCTCCTTCCCAAAGTTTTTACCATCGATCTGGTCGATATAAAAACAATATTGCCATTATGTGATTCACATTTCGTAATACTCACGGGGCTACATTCTTAACCCCGGAATGATTGGTCTTTTCGGGAGAAAAATGGGAGAACGGCCGGCCGATGGAGGGTACACCGCAGGGCAATGCAACAATTCTTGAGAGTAAAAATCATCCACTGGGATCCCTGCCAAGGCAAATGATTTTTACACTGAAATTGTTACATTATAATGCATATTAGCGTCGTAATGTTACTGTCGCGGAACCTCCCGCAGTTTCTTGGAACAACACAGTTGATAGCGAATGTCAATAGCTACGAAATGGATGGGGTATATACTCCCACCAGCGGTCTGCTGCCCCCCCAATGAAATAAAAAAATACTGGGATAAGCAACTGTTAGAGATATCCCAACCCCGAAAACTTACGCAGTTTCATCATTAATTTCCAAAAAAATACATCACCAAAAAGGTTTTCCGTGAAAAAACTAATATGTAAAGAAATCGCATCTACATTCGATGTAGACTCGATTACCACCAGGGTGCGAAATATGATTATATGATAATAGGATAATACAGATTTCCATTTAATCTTCAGGATTGCCGTTTAGATCCTATAGTTAGAACGCTGTCTTATTTACGAGGAAACAAGGCCGTAAATAAATGCTTCGGATGAGGTAACACAGGGAGGGGGGGGGAGGGAAGTTGTAATGAGGTGCTGCCATTCACCCTTCGCCTACCAGCTGTGGGGAGAAAGGTATGATTTCCCCCATTCCCATGCATTTAAAAAGGAGCGGATGGACGAAATGATATGAAAGTATACATTTTTAGCAGCAGAATAACCTGACGAACACAGTCGTGTTCTCACTCACACAGTTGATAATTCCAAGCTCCGAAGGAAAAGTGGAAAGGAGAAGACGTTAAGTTTAACGATTTATAAGCATGATAATGGTTTCCCATTTGGGTGATCATGTATTATGACAGAAGCCTGAAAAGTCAAATATAAAAGTTATAGTGACCAAAAAACCGACAGCCGAAACACTAACAACTGCGCTAGTACACGGACATTGAACACAAGCTTGTTTTCTACTGCCAACTAAACGCGGAGATGATCAAAAGGTCTTAACGTGGTCCTTTCTATACTTGGTAAGCTCTAAGATAGCGATGCTGCAAGAAGTCTTCTTCTTCAACGTTTGCGCGCAGTTCACGCAACATTGTAAACCAAACCTACATCCCGAAGATTGATTTAACAGGGGTAGTAGAGCACACACGGGCCACGACCATGGATATTCATTAACACCCGGGCGTTGAAGTCACCGCTATTAACCAAATGAATTACGAAAACCCTTTATCACAATCCTTTCAATTTCACATTATCGTAACTTCAACAGGACGCGGCTTTCAATCCCATCGCGAATTGTTGGTGCCAGCTACCCATGTATGTGATCGCACACTGTGCTCTTGGGGAAAATCGCATTTTGAAGAGCGAGTGCGAACTAATTACTTTTGCTGGAATGAAGCTGAAAACAATCAAATGAATTAAACACATTCCCAAATTTAATCTGTTAAAATCGACTATATTCTTGTTTGCCATTTAGTACCCTGACCAATATTTCACCTTGCATTGTCTCAGGCTGAATAAAAGTCCACATAAATAATTACCCAAGAGAAAAATTAAATATTTTCTTCGAGACCCGCTTCTCTTTTCTCAATAAACAGTGGCAAATCGAAATCGTATCTTCCTCTGCCTGCTTCATCGTGTTGGCAAATAGATTTTGCGACAATACTGGATTAAAAACTCAAAAAAGATCGTCTTACGCGAGAACATAGAAATCGTGGTTGTCAATAAAATAACTGCTCAATGCGCAATTGCGAGTTTTCATTTCCTGCCTCTTTTGCGTTTGTATCCACCATATATTGTATAAGATCCGTTTAGTTATAACTGTGATCCTGTTACTTCAATAATTTGTTAAGTAATAAGAACCGCCCATGAGATCCGACGTGATGAATCCTTGCTCCCATAGATACAATAAGTATGAAGTCCCTTAAAATAATTGTATTTGCTAAAGCTTACACGAATGCTCTTACGACGGCCATAAATCTAAGACAGATTGATGTATCCGATTATGGAAGTAAATGGAGAGAAAAAACTTACTGATTATGGGATGCATCATTACAATGACTTTCTCCAAAATGTAGTCATTTTATACAAGCTGGTGGTAGATACTTATTTTTCCCCTCATAGTTCAACAACAGTACTGCACGAATTTTGCTATTATTTTCCCATAAATTTTCGCATTTTTTTCCATAAAAACTCGCAACAAGAAATTCATTATTTTCAATCACCTTATTGTGTCAAAAATATCCCAGGAGTCATGCTTCTTTATTTTTCATTTTATCACCTATTTTGTATTTCCAGTTTTTTTCTGATTTAAAACTTTTTGTACTTATAATTAATTTCTGACTTAAAACTATTTCTCTGTTATTCAAATATTAATATATTTTTGTTTTCATTAATTATTTAGAAACCGTAGCATGAGGCAATATTCCTTTTCAGTCAAGGATTTGGTACCCCAAGTTTTATAATAAACTACTATTACAATGTTTCAAAATCGATTCTCCCAGCAGAGTCGCTAAAAACTACACTTAATCAAATGATTAGCCTATGCGCATAATATGGAATCCAGTTGGATCAGTAAACATATCAACGAAAATTGAGTACTATCAGTGTCTTAAAAATAAGTAATGTTTCAAAAAAGAGTACTAAAACTGGTTATTAGGTTAAAGATCATCAAGCGATTGCGACATTAATATTCAACACCATAAGACAGCTATTATCGGAGCACGATTCCAGATACCATGAAGCATTTTGGACATGACGAAGAAGAAATGAAGCTGGTCGTTCGGTAACGATAGGACGGTAGCTTTAAGTGTAGGCGGAACGATTACCCAATTAAGAACCATTAAGCAGCCACCTTTGATTAAAATGTCCTCCTCTTCCCTCACGCAAGGTTTTTAATTATAATCATTCATGTGGCTGCCAACCATGAAGAAAATGGGCGTACAACTTGGACGAATCATAATTTTTTGCATTATAAGAATATGGCTGACACTGTTGCAGAGCATTTTTCAGCTGTCAGTTATGTAAATAGATTTTTGACATAATTTATCGGGAGGACATTGCCATCGCAGGCGGGGATTTTCCCCGCATAATCATATCAATCTGCCAAAACATTATGCCTCTTTACAAAGCAGAATTTAATGATTATATTGTGACAACATTGCTACTCAATGCTATCTATGAGCAGAGACTTTTTGTGACAACCCTTTAATTTCCTTCAATATATCGGTTAACGCTTTGTTATTCGAATATAATAAAAAATATACATTTCACAAATATTATTTAAATTTTTACAATGCCAATACTACTCGAAAGACTTAAATGATCAACTAACAGTAATAAGACCCCCATGCTTGATCGAATTTTTCAATTACTTAAGTATCGACCTTCGAAGTAATCTTCATAATTTTTCCACGTTACCAATACAATTTTGACTAACGTCCGCTGCTTGCAACAATAAATTTTCAGAGCCAAACACCAATTGTATTCACAAGCATGTCAGCACATGCCTTAAATGCCACACCAGCCCGTAAATATAGCAATAGTGGGAATTTTTCTCATTCAAACAAATTGTCTTCCTATTTCCATCCTCTCCAATGACTTCATTCCATTTCTCTATCTTACCTTATTACAGTTTTTTTCTAGGCAAATGATTTCAACGTTGCTCTCAAATTAAATTCTACCCGGAAAACTCTCTCCTTAAGATGCCCATTTAAAGACAATGCACATTATGATTTTAGGTGAGTGGTCAGAGCAGAAGGAAAAATGTAGAACTATGAAGGAGAAAGGATAAGGAGGAAATTAGGTCGTCTACCGGTTAAGGTAGGTTTTTGGATGGGCACAGCCATTAAATAAAACATTTTGTGACTCCTAACAAAACACAAAATCTAGCATCCTACTCTACATCAGACCCCTCTTCATCTCTGAGTACTTTCTTCCTCCCTTCATCCCGTTCAACATGCCTATCCTGTTCCTTCCCTCTCCTCGTTTGCCTAACATTCTCCCCTCTATTACAGTTTTCAACATCTCACTGCCGGTCAATACCACCTTCATCCACTCTAAGGAGGAAATAGGAATGTATAAATATCTTCCATTAATGTGAACTTTATCTTTCAAACTTACCTTTTTTAAAATAAAATCACTAGAATAACACTACCTTTCATTTCCTCTATCGGAATTCTTCCGACCTGATCTGCCCGACTGAATTATGGGGGGATATGATGATATTGTGAGGATAATCTCCAACACCCTCATGTCTTTACGGCTCTAGGCGACCATTTAGACGGTAAGTCAGAGTTGGAGCCAATTCACCTCTGACTTTATTACCCTCATTGCCATACTTCCACACGTGAATCCATTTACGTGGTAAATATTCCTGTATTTTTCCATTTACTACCGCTTCATATTTCTGCCAATATCAACGCAAACCTAAGCCGTGGTTTCACGTATTCGTGAGCTCATCTGCTTCTGTGTTTATCTGCTGCATGCTTTCGTGCGCTGCAATTGGATAAACATTTGTCGGCCATCTTCATTCATTAATTACTTCAACCGAAATCAAAGGCATAAGAAAATTAATACGAGGAAGTCTTGTACAGAAAGAACTAAAGCGGACGGTCGCGAGTGGGATTTATTAACCAAATAAGAAACGTGGCGAAGTGCTTCAGAAAAAAATTTGAAGTAGTAAAAACCCAGGGTACTCCAAAAACCAACGATTTTGGTCCGGTGCTCTCGGGTACTAAGGTGAACAGGAGGTAAAATAACACTAGCATAAAGTTGTTATGATAAAGCAAGTATCGTATAAATATTATTAGAGGAAATAGACTGAAAATCACTGCAAGAGCGAGGGTAAAATTATATACTTCATCTCTGTCATAACTTCGAGCCAGGTATATTTAGCAATGGTGTTGAAAGTGTATTATTAGCGCTATCGTACTACGATAGGAGAGATCCTAAAATTAATTTATTAAGACCAAAAGTAGAGCCAATAGACTTAAGATGTCCTTTTTCCCACAAACTATAAGGAACAACTGTAGGAAACCGCGCTTAAGGAAAAAAGTCCCTCCTTTTTTCATTCTTAGTATTCTAGTATGTTATCATTATTTTATCCAAACTTAGTTTATTTGCTTTCTGATACGTTTGAGCAAGGTAAAATATAGTTGATAACTTAATTAACTAATGAAACAATCTATTTTAATAGCTGCGTTATACCTTCTGATTCAGTATTGAAATACAAAGTCTAGGATGTGGCGTAGTATGTCTTGTAAAGTGAAGTATTGCATGTCTAATGTCTTTACGGCCAGCTCAATGAGAGACCGGCTTCGGCATCCGTCAAGTATACTGAGTCATGCATGTAATACGGTCTCAATTCCGAAATATTTCGGTTACTACTTATTCTTCCTAATAACTCAGTACCACATGTAATAATAAAATGTTCGCTCATTTGACATCTTGAGCCGTATTCTTTGCCACGAACTTATCCAAATATTTGAATTACTAGCACTGCACCGCGTTCGATTCCAATAAGACGTCTCCTTTGTCCATGATGCGTCAGCCATTCTGAGATATAACGTCAGTACTTACAGCGCCGAATTCGGTGATTTCAGTCTCAAACAGAATGCAACAGATATGCGAATGCGATGCAAACAATCTTCCTGTTCGCAATATCTGGCGAGGAAAAATAAAGAACACTGAAAATGAAATACTATAGAGTCATTTTTCGTAGTAGCCCTACACGAAACATTAGGACTGCATATAAAAATATACATGCAATTTCGATTAGGTGGAATTTTATATCCATTATCTGTAAGTGTCTGCCAGCCATTGAATGCCATAATAACGAGCATTTTCACGCTTCCTCCAATCCTCGGCTTCCCGGTGATTCCATTAAGACTTTGGGAAATTATAGTGCGGCCAATGGGTTGATCAGAACCATGTATATATAAACGCAAACTCTCTCTGTACCTGTCAATTATTTCACCCTTCTCGGCTCTGAGGACCCATTCATCAATGGCAGTCCTAATGACCTCAACAGACCAGTGCGTCGGTAAATTCTTACCATGTATAGCAATATATAAACTTGAAGTGATAAATCAACATAACTCTGAATAGTATAGCCACCAAACGGCTCAAATTTACCAGCAAAGGAACGCGGATGGAAATAATGGGGCAACCGTGCATTTCGATGAATATTGATTGAAACACTAGACTCACTGAAATTACTCGAGCCAAAACCGCATTCTCTTTAATCACCACCATAAAAATCTCAATATCCATTACCAATAGAAATTATGTGCACTCGTGAAAACACAATTCGCTTAGAACGAATATCAAATGGTCACAGTTATTCGATAGTCCAATGCATGAAATACAGGTATTACCAAGCTTTCGAGGTGTAAATTGGTGTTATAATTTCACCTTTCTTCTAAAAAGAACTGTCGCAGACACGCGAACACATTGACGATAAAATTTGAACAAGCTGCCTTATCTCAGGTTACAGTTTTCATGAGTTCACAAATAAATGCACTCCAACCGAAAGAATGCTGATTTCGAAGTGAACGATCGCCTTTCCCCGCATCGGGAAATGCTGCCCTCGGGGGACGACAGGGGTGGACTGAGTCTGCCCTTTTCATAACGAACTTACCACGGATCCAACACCAATACATATAAGCGCCTATCAAAAGTACCAATCAAGTTCTCAAACATACCGCGTCATTACACATCATATTAGGGATATTTGATCTGAAAACTGGTGCTCCCGATTGCTCGAACAACGAAAGCACGTCATATTTAAAAAGGTTTTTGTTAGAAATGAAGCAAATCAGCTTTTCACCGTGAACACACAACCACATTACAGGCGAATATTTTCATCCAGCAAATTGCAAAATATACGGCTATTACAAGGTTTTATGTTTACCCTATGAATTTACGAACATTTACCAAAACATTTGATTAGTATTTATTGATCTACAAACATTAATGATATATTACAAAGCTATAGTTTGCCCGAAAGCGGTAGATAGG
The DNA here is from genome assembly GCF_022747635.1 of Hetaerina americana. Lineage (NCBI taxonomy): Eukaryota > Metazoa > Arthropoda > Insecta > Odonata > Calopterygidae > Hetaerina > Hetaerina americana. Next base: position 76,411,558 of record NW_027286985.1, read on the forward strand.
AAAGATCCCTTAATACTTTTAATCAGACACTAATTCGCGCGTATAGTGTATTCAGAAAAAGAGATCAGGGCAATGTAAGTGAATTTCTATGTTTATTACGTTATAAAATGTACACAAATGCAAACTTGGGGGAAAATAGGACACAATTTTTTGAATCGCACGTCATCGGTGTCATTGTACATAAGGGTTCAAGTCTATGCCTTTATTCTAGTTAAGGGTTGAATTCATCGCTTTGAAATTCGCTTTGGAGGTCGACAGTAACAAGCCGATCCTATGTTTTATATCCCATTTTTCTTCCAACACTATTGTCTGTCTAGTAACCACCGTGAATAAACGGCCGGAAGGCCAGAAGTACATGTAGACCGCTGGCCAGCTCGCAGGCTCCTCAGCGCCAAAACAATTAGTACCACCTGTAACATGATTTTAAAGGTGCTATTCTTCCATTTTGTATATTTTTTAAAAGATCAGTTTACTCATAAAGTAGAGCGTCCCATTTAGAAAGATAATAAAGATAAAAATATGCTGTTTTCATTTTTCCGATATCCATAAAAAGAAGGTAATTTCTCTTTCCGAAGCCTCAATCGGCATTCTTTTTTCGTCTGATGGCACTTATTAATGGAACATTTCCTGGTCCTCAGTATTGTGTCACCATTATCAATTAAGCAGGTGCGACAACCTCCTAGAGGAAAATGTTGGGCAAGTAAAATGAAGGAAGGGCTTGGATACCTTAGACGGAACGGTAAAAAGTATGTGGAGTTGACAAATTATTTTGCGTAATGATGGGGGATACAGTGTTTAGCGGTGTTTCAGTAAGGCCCTACAATTTCAGCAGTGTCTAGTTTCAGGGTCTAAATTCGCGGTTAAATTACAGCCAATAATCAAGTAAGAAAACGTCAAAATTTCACCCTTCCTTTGGCTGAGATTCTTCGTAACTATTGCGAACTCCTATGATTAATTTCTTTTGATATCCAACGACCATCATTTACAATACATGTACGCAAATCGGTACACGTTGATCAAGAACCGGTAAGGCCTTCTCTATCTCGTTCCGAGGCCCTGGACTTCCTCGCTCGGTCGCCCCTCTCTACCGAGCGCCGCGTGACCGTAGCTTGGTGAATCCCGAGTGTCGAGAGAGCGTTCTCGTGGGATTTGGACAGGGCCCTCCGGCCAGTAGCCGAACATCTATCCTCTAGTCCGCCACACCGCCATAAAAACGGCTGGAAATGAAAAAAAAAGAACGGCAGCGGTGCGAGGAGGTAGAGAAGAGAGATATGGTAGAATGACTGCTTTGCGTGAGTTATTGACCACGACCCGATTGACCCAACATTTGTCCACGTCACCGAGTGAGAGGTGGAGGGAGTGGACCGCGAATGTCAGGGAGGACAGCGGCCGTCCTAAGGGATTGCTGCCCGCGGAGGGGCCCCTCCTCTGCAAATCAATCTCGCAGCCCTCCGCTCACGCAAGATATGGGCAGGCACACGACGCCCGCGTCCCCCCGCTGAGGTCATCCCTCCCTACGGACTCATCATGACCTCATTGCCTTCTGAGAGGTCACTGGAGCTTGAGTCCTCGTGCTCTTGACTGTGTAGTCCGCGAACTTTACCGTGGGCATCTGAACTTTAGTTTCAACATTATTTCACCCATACCTTCAGCTTTTCACGTCACACCGAATAGCATAGCGTTCGCCCGTCGCGGATCAGCTGATCATGTAACCTGGGGTGAATAAATATAAATTCCTGCATGAACTAAAATTCACGAACTGCAATCAAAATTTGTAGTGTCTTCGTAGGTACAAAGTCTACATCATCACACGTAGATTCAAAATAGATTAGTCATAAAATTTCTCAATTTAAGCAGCAGTTTCATAGCTTCAAATTGCGGATTGTAACAAGTCTTGAAGTTAATTTTCAATACGTATGAGCGCATATTTATGGGCCACAAAACTCGATCAAAGCAATGATAACTTGGTATTTATGCCAGGGATTATTATTCCCAAATTTAACTGATTAATGAATATATATATAACTATTGATCATATTCAAGCCATATTATTATTTTTTCTATATGAGGAAGAAGTTAAATGCAAAGTGTGCTGATCCCATCATGTATACCACTCAAACCGAGGCAATATTTTGTAAACAAAATAGTGAAATTCATGACGTTGCGAGTCCCTAAAAACGTCTGTAAAATAAGTTATTGCCCCCTTCTTTGGGAGTACTCCTTTTGTCGCAAGGGAAACGATGCGACATACACTTTACATTAATGACGCTTATACATTTGAAATGGCAGCGTTGAATCTTAAAATATTTTAGACGCAATTTCATGCTTATTAAGTATGCATACCGGGCTAAATCTCGGGGAGGGTGTGGTGAAAGCAATTAGGTCACACTTTCGCTTAGCAACTCAAGCAACGACATGAATATTCCGGTAGGGCTGTTATCATAAAATATTTTTCATCCTTTTTCATTTTATATTTATTTGTCGCTGAAGAATAATCACCTGCAGAGCAGACACACAATACTACCAGGATAAGAGAGGGTTGATGAGTAATTACTCCTGCTTAGATGGGGGTCTATTCGTCAATTGAAACGTCAACGGAATCATTAAACAAAGTATATCCTGCTGTTACAAAAATGCACGTAATTCTCCACACTCATTTGACTGTATCCAAAATTATCTCTATGTTATTTATCCTAAGGATGTAAAAATAAATGAATCACTTTTTAATACTCTTTAATTCATTATTAATGACCCTAAGCAACACCCTCCGACTCTATCACTTTGCGAATCTCGATTACTTCAGCCAGAGTTATCAGGCTTTTGCCATCGGAAGGATTTAAACATGTTTTAACATGAGCTGACTGACATTATCATTACCATTAAATTAATCATATTATCACCGTATTTCAATCTGAAGATTTGTTCACCTCATCTCTCCATTCTTCTTATTCTAATGCTAGCGCCATTATGACCTGAGGGCTCTTCCGTCAAACACTGTATACGAGTCCTAACTTGGCCTTGGCCTCGTATATTTGGCCTAACTTGGTGCTGCTGGGTATTCGTTCACCGTCGGGCCTTCCCTTCTACAATGATCCTCACAAAGTCATTATGGCTCAGGGTGTGGCCAATATATCTTACCTTCCTAGCCTTATTTTGTTCCATATTGTTTTTTCCTTCTCTACTCTTTAATACACTTATACTGTCATTTGACTATCACTTTGATATACAGCATCGGCCTCCAATGCTAATTTTTGCATTTTCCTATACTTCTCTGATCTGATTTTCCAACGATTCATGTTTCTGACCCGTGCCACACCTCACACAAATACTCCCACGCCATTCCCCATTGTTAGCAACTTTATATTCTTTCAGGATGGTGATTACCTTTTCATGATAAACGCTTTCTTAGCATTGATATGCGTTCGGATTCTTTCATCTTATGGTATGCTACTGCCAATGTTGATGAAATATTCCACTTGATATCATTTTTTTGCTATTTAACGCGACATTTATCTGCTTTTTCTTTTGCTCTCAAGCGTATTTAATCTGTGAAGGTATATTCCATGATGCCTGCAGGTCCTCTGAATAATTTAGCTATCACAGCGATGTCTTATCTTAGCGCGCTTTATTTATTTTCGCATCTAATTTCCCTAAGCCTTTCATTTGCATTGTGATGATTTGGATTTTGCATTTGGTTGATTATTCTCCTACCGCTGTTATGCATGCTTACTGAAAGTTTCGAGTATTTTGAACACTTGTTCCAACCGGCATCATCAAAGGTTGTCGACAAGTCCACGAACGCACATACTATGGCTTGTTGAAGTGCATAATTTTATTCTTCCGGTAACGTCAGGTGATATATCATCCTCTCTCCTTTCTCTGTTCTTACTAAATCCAAATCGGTCTCCCAACTGACTGTCGACAATTTTCGTCCATTTCTTTAGACAGGCTATTTGTATTAGTAATTTGAAAGACATGTAACTTTATGTTGAACGTTTGTCCGCCTCACAATTCTCGGTTGTTGTATCATTCGGTATTTTAATCGTTGACTTAGATGTAATATTATTTCCAGCAAGAACAATTTAATGGAACGTCTAATTTTAATTAATCCCCAGTAGAAATGGTTTTGACATCACCTGCCTGTCCTACATCTCAAACAGGACGTTTGCCTTCGTGTGAGCCAACTGCGAGTACGAAAAAATAATATACTTTGGAATATCAAACCTGATTCATAGAGTAAGATTTTTATTTTTTTTCTTTGTTGATGCCAAGCCTCAGGCATGTGGATAAAACCCCCAGACTGGCCCTTGGTGGTCCCAGATTTTTACTACCCAAATTACCGAGCACTCCAAACACACACCGTCTGCCCAATTACTGGGCAGGAGGTCATGGCACCCTCCAGGGCCATCCGCTTGAAAGGATTCGTAATTGTATTCACTCAGTCGTATTTACGCGCCCACCCAACTAAAATACCCTTCCCAAGGCTTACGGGTCTCTTTACGTTCTCTCTTTGACGGTTCGTGCATGCAAGCAAGCATATTAAAAGGCAGTAAAGCAACCGACGTGTACACTGAGTTCCATCTACGTGGCCCCTCGGGGCTTAGACTTGCCATTTCCCGGGTCGGGCTTCGTTAATATTCGCCGGGCCGTCATCCCGATATCGCTGGTCCGGTTTCCTTGGGAGGTGACGGCGGCGGAAGGAGGGTCGTCCTCCGTCGGATTTTGTGGCAGGGAGGGAGGGGTCGGAGCGGGCCACTCCACGGCATTCATCCACGGGGTGCCACCAGGCTTCACTTCCACCGCTAATCCATCATTTTGGGAATTTAATCAGCGTCATCCAGTCCACCCCATAAGAAAAACTCATTAACTTCGGGTCGGCGACTCACCGCTATCCGCCACACGCCCCTGTCATCCCGTCCGCCCGATTTGCAAACTCGGGAAGGACGGCATTTGTTTTAAGTGCCGTATTTTCGCAAAGAATCAAGCGCGAGCAATGTCTTTCACGAATTTGCTGAGACAACGGTAAGTAGGTGGGAATATTTTACGGGAACGCCGAACAGGTGGTAAGCTTCAGTGAATAATAAGGAAAGAAGGAAATATTTGGGTTCTCATATGGGTTACCCTCCTTTCCATTTTACCCTTTCCCGTTCGAGTGATCGTCTATTTGATCTGATGAGTGATATCTGTCAGGTCGGATTTTCAAATACTGATCGTGGAACTATTAACTCCCGGCCAAGCAGTGAACTGACTAATCATGACGAAGGCGACTCAGACAGAAACAAGTTTGAGATTGACGGGTAAAGAAAAGTGCTAAGATAAACTTATAATTACAGAGTCGCGGACTTTTATATCGCAATTTTCATTATTTGCTAATTGGACAACTAAATCGCAATCAACACACACTAATTTTTTCACCACAAAAACCAGTCAAAGCGAATCTCCTCACGACACCAAAATTATTGGAGCTAGGTGGAAATATCTATTTATATTCGTACAGTTCGCTTAGGAGAAAAATATCGTCATGGTAAGACATTGCAATGGTGAGCACAAAAAATGATTTGCGATCGCGCCCTAGATTTCCAGAAGAAGTATAATTACAGAGTCGCGGACTTTTATATCGCAATTTCCATTATTAGCTAATTGGACAACTGAAACGCTATAAACACACTTTAATTTTTTTTTACCACAGAACCCAGTCAAAGCGGATCTCCTCACGATACCAAAATTATTGGAGCTGGGTGGAAATATCTATGAATATTCATACAGTTTGCTACGGAGGAAAAGATCGTCATGGTAAGATATTAAAAAGGTGAGCGCAAAAAATGATTTGTGATCGCGCCCTAGATTTCAAGAAGAAGTAGAATAAGAATAACTGCCAGACCGAAAGTTAAAATATAGCCTAGTATCTAACGGGCATTGGAAACATATGTCACCAAAAACTTATTTCGAACCCCAACTACCACGTGGAAATGGGTAATATATATAAGACTCAATGCATAAAAATGCAGATTGGTCGTGTTTAAAATGTCAATTTTCTGCGCACGATAAGAGACCGTAAAAGTTATCATACGCTGTAAAAAGTTGGCCTTGCTGTGATAATACTTTAGACAGGGTCACCCAACTCGAAGTTATTTTCGTTCTCTGTAAATCCAACACCATACTTCCTCGATCTGCAGGATTCTCATAAAAGCATGAATACTTCATTGATTAAAATTCACATAAATATGAACATACCAGTAAATACATTTTCAGCCAATCTAATACCAACATACGATTTCTATTTTATTCCGATTTTAGAATAGGATAAATGCTGCATATTTTTTACGCAAAGCTTATTGGCACACATAATTCATTCACGGTACAGTGAGCTTATTTATTTCAATAATCATTAATGAGATAATCTTGAGCTCTGTTTCGTCCTCTCTGATCAATCAATTTCCTTCACTTGAGGCAGTTTTTTTCTCCAAATCTTATGTCGTATCTATTTCAAATGAAGAAAGTCTCTCCATTTTCGGATTTCAGTTTACTTTAGAGATCACCAGTGTTTTCAGTTTTATTTAGTGTCCAATTTAGTAAGCTTCTACTATAACCGCATTCATATATCACGAGTTGACGTGTTGAATATTCTACAATACAAATGCGAGTCAAGGTATTATAGAGCGGGCACCCAGCTGATAAATATCCCTGTGAAGATGAATGCGACGAATGTGAAGCGTTGAAATTTCAATGATAAAACTATCTCAGCCGCTTGGAAGAGAAACTTGTAACGGACTAACCACAACAATCAACGCGAACCGTTGGTTTCATAGGTGAACTCCATCTTTTTGTTCGGCTCTATTACTTCTGTTCTCTCGCCGGCGATTTATCAGGAAGCTCTGGTATTCGAAAAATCGCACGGCTGAGGAGAAGATGTTGGTGTAAAGGTCACCCGGATTGGAAGCCGGGCCCTCTGGTGTGTAACCGAGCTCTCAACTTACGCTACCTTCGTCCATTCTCGCCAGTTTTAACTAGATCGTGAGCAAATTAAATTATCCTTTGTGGGGTGCTCTTTTTTAAAGTTCTTTGAGTTTTCATCGAACATGTAAATTCAAAGATACAGATCCATTATACCTGAATAATATATTTAATTGAATAATGTATGCCGCGCTAGGTTTCTCCTAAGTTTTTCGCATCTATTTAAAAAATTACGGCGGTTTATTTTCATCACATTTACGTAAGAAGGCCGTGATGACGGCCTTTTACAAAATGGTTCAACTTGGGGAAAGTAGCCTCGCAATTAGTTCTAGGAGAAGAATCCTTAAAGAGTGAACATGTCACCACTACGTCAAATAGTGTAAAATTAACAAGTTTCGAAGAAAAATAGATAAATGTTATACAAGTAAAATATCGCACCTTATACATCCAATTTCACTATTTTTAATTTTTCCAATCCGTGGACCTGAAATTCTTGGATCAGGAAATAAATACCACAGTATGATTTTTTTGGCTGACTCCCGTATATTTTTCAATAGATTCATATGCCTCAGTGAAATTCTACTGGTGATCACGGTTTCTTTTTCAAAAAACAAAAAAATTCCAAAAAGAGTAATTAAAAGATGTTCGGTCAAACGGGCATGAAACACTTGTATTCAAAGACTAGGTCACGTAAAATCGTCGCGCAGCAGTTCAAATCAATAACAAATAAAATAGGGCATAAATTAAAAGCCAAGGCTGGAGCATTACTTCTTTAATTCGATCATATTCAGACGGCAGGTATCTCCGACCGCTGACCCGTGCACGAAATCCATAGTTAATCGTGTACACTTTCCTTGAAACGAGTTCCTCTGGTGCTTTTAATTCTTAATTATTCAATTCTCTCCACTGTTAGATTTCTTATACTATTACACATTGATGAGCATTTATCACTCATTATGCAACGTCCGAGAATTTGCGGTGAATATGCTAGGATTGTAAATGCACTCTACTTCTCCGAAGGGCTCAATGCCGCCTTCGGGTTCAGCATGTCGACGCTGGGAATAGCATAAAGGGATGCCCCAAATGTCCAAATGAGAATTTCAGAAAGGATGGGTCCGAAGAGGAAAGGGTCATAGAAAGAACTGGACTGAATGACAATGAAAGAGGCGTAGAGTAAATTTAAATAGGATTCTGAGTGAGAAAACTTCTTTTTACAAAGCGATAGGGAATCGCGCTTTTAAAAAGCAAGAATCAATTCACGTGGTGCTTTGATGGATAGTTTCGGAAAATGAGTGGATTTTGTGCAGACGAAAGGAAACCTGAACACCTAAACAGAGCAAGCAACAACATTACAATATTACTATATTAGAAGTCATCATGAATTTCCAAAGCCTCTTTGACTTAATTTTTTAGCTTTGAGCACAAATTTCAAATTGATTTTTCGGCAACATATTCCCAAAAAAAGAGCACACGCATTTCCTCAAAAGTTTATCTCCAAGAAACTGCGGGGGATGCCGCAACAGTAACTTTCTGACGGAATAATCCTCTAATATTTATTTCAATGCAAAAATTTCCACCATTCAGTAAAAATCATACGCCTAGGCCGGAATTCGAACCCGGATCCCTTGATGTCCGGCCGTGGGCTTTAGCCAGTTAAGCTATCGAGGCGACCTCTTGCACCCTGAAAGTATTGCATTGAAATGCATATTAGCGGATGGCTCCGTCAAAATATTACTTTTGCGGCATCTCCCGCAGTTTCTTGGAATATGTCAAATGTACAGGCTTCCTGTAAAACACCATTAGGGTTTAAAGTTACCTTTAACCTCGTGTTCTGTGGCACATCGCGCAAGACTACGACTGCCTGTGAAATTGTATGTACGGTATTTCGCCACAATATCTTGATCCTTTAAAGGCCTCAAAATTTTGGAGTGTAACAGGTCGCCTCGACAGCTAAACTGGCTAAAGCACTCGACCGGACATCGAGGGATACGGGTTCGAATCCTGGTCAAGGCGAATGACTGAAGTTTATCTCCCAAAACTCCTCGCCCATGTTGAACGCTATCACAGAACTTAACTCCAGGCATGGTGGTAATACATCCGAGAGATAAGACATTATATTACGAAGTCTTGGTAAAAATTAATTCCATCCTCGCACAATATGTCTGCCCAGTTAGATGAATAACAAGGCTAATTGAGAAGGGAAGGAATTAAGACAGGATTTAAAGTAATCTTCGCTATGAAAATGACAGAATACACGTTCAAATCATAGTAATTCCATACCCCACGAAAATATGCTATATTCTTAAACAACGCGTGTCATCTTAAACGTTTCGCAACAACATTAACTGTTAAAGGTAGATTTGCTAATTAAATAATTAATCTGGCTCTTTTGAGCGCCGAAAAAACGTCGAGGTCGCAGACACATGGAAGCTATCTTATTTCCATCTTAGGCGTTAAACTCTTAAGGTCGAATCTGGCATCATTACATAATAACGATTATTAAATTTATACTGATGTGTCCTCAAACGTGTCAGATGAATAGTTAAGAGAAAAGAAGGACCGCCTTTACAACAACGCCTCAGGGAGTGAAGCAAGGTAGTGTTGGCAGAGAAAGTTTTAAAACACTCCTTTTTCCGTTCTGTTTTTAACGTTCCCCCGTCATTCTAGTCCAACTGTATCATAAAAGCTGACGGTAATATTTCAAAGAAATAATGCTGAAAGTTTGGGTCCTTTGGTCCCACTTACACCAAATGGACGCATTTCCAAGTTTCTTCGGCCAAGATGAACTTATTGAACGTCTTTTTTTCCAAAGAATAGGAACAAAACCACTAGTTCCATGAGCCCACGCGAATTTTCATTGAGATAGTTATCGAGTATCCAAAGGAAGACCACGTTATGAGATGCAATAATAAATCTCTTCCAGTTTAACGCTCTACTTAGGCTTATTTCAAGCCAGAGTGTCCTTGGAGTGCGAGTCTCGTGCAAGAATAATTCGATAATTATTCCCTATACTTCCTCCACTGAAATACCGTTTCCAGGAATATCACCATGGTTACAGAACCTCTCTGAGGAGTCATATCACCGAAGATAAGGGGGTTAGGGAAGGGGATAAAGAAATTTTTTTCCATAAAACTATAGTGAATAAATCCTATATAGTACCACCTGAGAAAAACACAACACGATTTGTTCAGAATTTCGAGTCATATTCCCGGATACATCTTCTCATCATACGCTCATTAGTCTGAGTACCACAATAATATTATTCCCACACTTCCCTAATATCATGCATCAAAATTCGTAAGATTGTATATTAATATTAATGTCTACCTAGATAGTAAGTATCAACGTATTGTAAGATTCAACAAAAAGTACGTGGTGAAAGAGCACCATTGCCTGCAGGTGCTGGAACATGAAATGAACGTCATTTCCATGCTTGGAAGAAGCTGGAGAACACGTTTATGATTAAGAATGGGGCTCTATGGAGCAGTGCCGTGGTCCATCAGAAGGCCAGAATGAACCTATAAGAATGGGTGTTTTTGTGAGCTCTGTCTGCAGGCGGATTCTAAAGATCAATTGGACAGATGAAATGAGAAACGAAGCATACACCAAGGTAAAAAATGTCACCCTGAGCACTAAAAGAAAAAGAGCCAGATGGCTTAAAAAGATCGGATTTGTTAGGATCGTAAATTGGATTTGTCATGAGCATAATTAAAAGAAGGATAAAAAGGAAGGTCGCACGAGGGAGAACAAGAGGAAAATGCAGACAATAAGAGGGATAGGTGGAAGAAGCTCTAGAATATCGCAGAATCAACATTATTTAGTAAACAACGATGGAACACCAAAATCCATCTGCGGATTGCAAACAATGTCCTATATATAAATTATATATATATATATAAATTATATATATAAATTATATATATATAATTATAAATTATATATATAAATTATATATATATATAATTATAAATTATATATATAAATTATATATATATATATAATTATAAATTATATATATATACATATACATACACTCTTATATACGAGGGTCATCCGGAAAGTAGTACCCGTTCGTGAAATAAAGACACAAAAGTAAATATTAACAAAAAAAAAATTTTTTTTGAAAGAGGATACTTTAAACTACTTCTCAACATAATCTCAAAGCAAATTAAGGCATTTGTCATAACGTGTGACAAGTTTCTGTATTCCTGCTGCATAGTCCTTCGCCGCCAGCTCATTGAGATACGCGAGGGACCCATCTTGCACAAATTTTTGCATAATGCAGATGGTGTTTAACAATTTCATGAACAATTGTTCGAGAAACATTGGGAAAATGCTCACAGATGTCATCAATTGTGACGCGCCGATCGTTCCTCACGAATTCGTCAACTGAGCTCACCAGTTGGTCTGTAATGACAGACGGTCTCCCCGAACGCTCATCGTCGTGTGTGTTCCCCCTCCCCATGTTGAAGTTGCGACACCACCGCCGAACAGACGACTCGTCCATTACATTGTCTCCATACACCTCCTTTAATTGGCGATGAATATCACATGGGCGAACGTTTCTTGCATTGAGGAATTTAATCACTGCCCTCACTTCACAACTGGCGGCGTTCTCAATTTTTTTAAACATTGTAAACAATCACAGAAACAACACAGGCAATGCTAGCGTCACGCAACTTGGCTCAGAGAAGGCAGACAAGCCACTGAAGCTATCTGACCTCGTCCAGCGGCTACTCGCGTCGTCAGCACTTCATGCGGCACGAACGGGTACTACTTTCCGGATGACCCTCGTACATCTTATTCACCTAAATTCAAAAGTTTATTAGTCATGATATTATCAAAATCTAATGAATTCACCTTCCAGAGAAAGTATTTCTCTACGCATTATTGATTTGCTTCCACTAATTGTAATCAGTATTAACACCACAGTGATCAACCAGACGGTTGGTTTGATTATATCAGTAAGTACAAGAAAAAGAGAAATTTTCGCATATTAACAAGAATTCGAACAATAATTTCCAAACACAGATTGTCAGTAGCATTACCGAGCGGATAATAGTTTCGGGTGCGCCGTGAGAAGAAATTTGGATTCAAAAGGAATTATGACACAGGATGGAACGAGGAAAATAATCCTCAGGCTTAAGGGTTTTATCTGGGAAAACTATTTTTTGTAAAAATTGCTTTCTGTGAAAATGAAATTACGAAGTTTGATTTTTTCCGAGACTATGACATACTCCATGTATTTTCTCGCTCTAATTGCCACACTCAAGTTATTCCACAAGGCTCACTAATATATTTGAAAGACGATCATCCCTAACTGATTAGATTAGACGATCATCACCCAAACCTAATTATGGCCCAACTGATTAAGGGACCATCAGCGATGAGCGTGAGCATACGGTGGGCATTGACCTGGCATTGCGCTGGAAACAGACGATAGCTCTCGGAGATGTTCATTCCGTGATTATTCAGAACCGTTAAGATCTTAAGTTCATGTAAATCGCCAGACATTAGGGCCTGAAACCCTGAGTATATTTTACAAAAGTACATGATCGAGTAAGACGATAAATTTGATTCTTATTTTCAACAAAAAAATTAATCGTCTTGGGATGTGCGTGTTTAAAAAAAAGTTAACTGAATTTTCATACTCCATATATGTTTAATTCTTCAAACATATTAAACATATTTTAAAACGAAGAATATTGGGCATTAAAATAGCATTGGTGAATAGACATTTTCCATCTTACTTAAAACTTGCAAGTTTCTTTTTTCAGGTTCATGTTAGACAATCAAATGCACAAACGCCTTTTTTAAAAAAAAAACAGCCCAATTTCCATGTTTTGGATTAAAATATAAAAGCAGACATTCGGTTAATTTATATAGAGAGCTTGTCTCATTAGGCTGACCAGGTCAACCAACGTGACTATACCATTTGAATCCCGCTCCCACATTTTGTATTGGTGGTTATTGTGGGCCTAATTCCTCGTTCTAATGCGGCAAAATTATCCCTCAGCTGTTAGAGGGCTGTAAATTTAAAATAAAGTCACATAAATATTTGATCAACGTTGCTGGTGAGAGAGAAGTGGATTTAAAAGTGCAAATGTGTGGTCAAATCACTTTAACATCAATTATCGACAATTTAGGTAAAAGCGTTAAATAAGCTAGAATTTGCATAAAAAACGATGAGAGCTCCATCATAATCGCCACATTAATCTCCGCAGGCTTCCTCACGGATTGAATAACAAGTGTCATAACGACAAGAGTGGAAATGGAATGGGTTGAAAATATATTTTCAGCATCTCAAAACTCCCTTTTTTTGTCAGATAACGCCGGAGGAAACTGTAACATTTGACGAGATAAAATGTTATTTGTACAAGGGCAAGCGCCATCAAAGGTTTCCTACTCGATTGAGTAAACCAACAAGTATTTCGCACAACTCGATTTAGGGACTAATTTTGCATCCAGAATCTCATAACATTAAAAATCGTGTATTACATTATCGCTGTACAAATAATTTCACAAGCTCATCACATGAAGAGGAATAGTGGCATATGGTGAAGTAGGGAAACGAAAATAACGGTTTATGAACGGTTCTACGTAAGTTGTGCGCGGCAATATTTTTTTGTGAGACAAGGTTGGCGAAAATCTTGAACAGTGATATGCAATTACTCAATTGCCTATATTTTTACGCAAAGGTTTTAAAGAAAATAGCGCAAATGTATACTCAAGAAAAAGTTTATTTTGAGCGATGAATTTCTACCACATAAAAGCCAAGGGTTTTGGGATTTCTACCCTTCCAAAAATCGCGATTGTAAAACTAGAACAATAGGTATATGAGCAATTACCACTTAATTCCTCTTCTGACGTGTGCGCGCGTAACCCTTTAAGTACACGCGACAAATTGGATGGTATGAATGCAAAACAAGTTGGTAAGGGGAGAGATTTTTTCCAATCCCATACTTTTTCCAGTTTCTCTGCCGCAATCGAGAGAATGACTTTTTGTTCATCAAGGTTACTTCAAAGATAATGTCAATGTTTCTTCACTGCATTCATGCATGCAATAAAATTCGTTTCAAAATCCATTACACAAGACATTTTTTGCGAGTAGCGAGGTATAATTTGGTTAGGATATCAATGACTGGAGAAATTTCCTTAAAAAAGTGTAGCATTAAAAATGTTTTTCCTTCTATAGTCTGCCATTTCGCAGGGATAAAAATATTATTCATCTTAATTCCAGGTCACTCTGTCCACGTCCAAAGTTTCCATCGGGTTACTTCCAGAATTTTATAAGCCCTAGTACCTTACAGTCAAAGGATTTCCGGCCGGGCTATTATAGACGGAATGGTCCTTGAGCGTCGCGAAAATGAAGAGTAAAATTTTAACGGCACGGATTTCATTGGCATTCGTGAATTCTAAAAAATTGAACAATGCTTGTTACGGCCGCCATCAATAATTGTCTCCATTAAATTAATTAATTGCCTTTATTGCCTTAATTAAAAGATGTGTTTTGGGCTTATACAGCTTGATTAATTAATTAAATTTAAGGGACTCCAAAAGCCGTAAGACTATTTATGGAGAACGCCTTAACGTCATAAAAATTCTTTCTGACCTTTCACACCTGGGAGGAAATCTACCGTTCTCAAAGTTCTCTTCGAAGGGCTTTGGCAATATCACTCCCTCGTCATTCCTTCATCCTCGATTGCCTTTCTTAGATATGATCCACGGTTGCAAGGTTTTTTTTTAAATTAAGATATAAGATGTGCGTAAGTGCGCAGTTAGCATACATTTTAGTTTTTATTTACACAACCAAAGGCATAACAATATGCATCTATGGAAGCTTCTCTCGTCCCTCTTCAAACTAAATTTCAGGAAACCGGCTGAGGGTTGAAAATTGTCGTTTCGGTGGATTTTATGTCCAGAAAGGTTGCTGCTCCCCGGTCCACGTGGGTGACATTAACGAACCCCTTCCACGAAAAGTTGCACAGAAAACTTCATTCCACTTATGAAAGGTCAGAAAGAATTTTTTAAACGCAACACGTTCTCCCCAAATTATCTTACAGCTTTCGGAATCTATTATGCGCAATTAAACTTAATTGCCTGCCGGAGATAACAAATTACCCGACGAAGTCTGGGTAAAATTTGAAACAGCCCCTTGATACAGGGCCTATTCAGAGAATTTAAAAAAAAACCATACAACTACTCTTAAGATGGAATTGAGAAGTGAAATAATCAAATTTGTCCCGTTTGGGCCAATAGCAACATCATGAAAATAAAGTGATCATGGAATTGGAATTGACAAGTGGACTGGAGCGTGTTTTCGTCAGGTTCGTTTCGTTTGGAGGCGAATAGTCTGGGCATCAAGTAACGTGGGAATACGAAAAGGAATGAGACTGCTTCATGTACGTTCAAATTAAGATATCCCCCAGCACCAAAGGAGTGTAATCCGAGCGTAAACTCTGCGGTAACGTAAAAATGACGTCGTGATGAAGCTTGAGAGGTGTGAGAATGGGTTTTATTCATCGGCAGATTATGCCAACATTTCGCGGAGAAAGTGGATTATGAACGGGTCAAGGTGATGAGCTAAATTAATTTCCAAGCAACTTACAGCCCAACGCCACATTCATTTGATGAGCAAAAACTATTCAATTTATTGTCCCTAAAAAAATGATCAAACTCTAGGGTGGAGACCATTGGACAGATCACAAGAATCTACCAACATAATTCTTAAACTCCAAGGTTAGATTTTATAGTTCAGGGTAGAGCTCACATTAAAATACTCTAGCTATCACTAGGCAAACACGCTCCCCGACATGGAGGTCAGTTGTGCGTTAATAGGGAAGTGAAAGAAAATAAAGAGTAGCAAATCGAAAGAGGAATCGTTAAATATAGATGGCAGCAGTGAAAAATGGATCCTACATGAATTCATCATCATCATCATTATGTCCTGAATACTTATTGGACAATATGCTGTCCAAGATCTGTACCTTGACCATTTGTCAAATCAATGGCACTTCGCATTACGGGGCAATTGCCCAAACCATTAACGTATCTTAATTCGTTAACATTCCAAAAGGAAATTCCAAAAAATGGTGATGTTCTGCAAGTTTCGATATCCATAAAGGAATGAACTCAGACCGAAACAATTTTACTATTACTTCAATTACTTTACATAAAACTAAAAATTAGGGCAAACTTAATTTTTCATGCTACACACCTGATGAGTAATCACCCCTGCCGGTGGCCTCTACGGCAGCATGTATTGAGATAGAAGTACCATTAAACACCTCAGCAATTAACTAAGTCATCAATGCTTAGCTCCACCAAGCAGTAGGTAACGTCCTCAAAGTTACATTCAATTTTATCACGCAAATAAATGAGATTTCCAAATTAGTGAAAATCATCGAGCAACATTAAACACATACTTGCTGGAGCATCCATATAAGGCACGGCATTTATTTTTTTCTTGGAATTATTAATTATTTAGGAGAATTAAGCCTAAATATTTAAGCTGTTACGAGCAAAATTCTACAGCTACATAATGCAACAATTTTAAAATGTAAAAACCATTCGCCATGACTGAGGTTCCGCAGTTAGGTCAGTTGCTTTCCCGACACAAGTAATACTCGTCTGGAATAATCGATTTGCTGAGATAAGTTAACAAGACGAGGCAAACTGTGTCATTGGTTTAGCTATACTAAAAGGTCGAATATTTGTCTAATGGAAGATATTTCTACAGGCGGACGAGATAAGAGCTTATAAACATGAACCCTTCCCATCAATGCCAATAAAAATGTATCCTCCACGCCAAGAGTTTCGACTCGGAGAGCAGTCAGGCGACAGCAGACGATTATATTGAGCGATGAAACCAGAGACGGCGGTGACGCGAGTTCCCTGGGTGGGAGTCGAAACCGCGACCCACGTTGCAGCCCACAATGCACGCAACAGCGGACCACCCACGTCCCTTCTCCGCGCCCCCCCACCCATGAACCAAATGCATCCACCCATTCCTCTCTAAGACGCTGCATCCGGAGAAGAAGGGGTGCCAACCGATGCGATTTTTAACAAGAGTAAAGGCGTCGCCACCAGGCTACACCAAGTGTGCGTAGACCGCGGCGGATATTGCCATTGAATTAGGCCGGAATACCAGCATATCTCATTCTTCTTAACTTCCCCTTTGTAATATAACACAAATAGAATAGAATAGCAACATTTAAAAGGACACTCACACGGTAAATTGTTCGAGCTTTCGGCCCTCTCAGAGGCCTTCTTCAAGAGAGACTGAAAATATGATGTTGCTTTGGAGAGGGGAAAAAGGTATGGGCGGGGAGGGGAGGTGTGGAGGGAATGCTGGGAGGGAAATTAAAGGTGGCGGTTAAGGGTGGGAATTTTGAAAGAACGGAAAGCTAATATGTAGGCGGATTCACGAGTTCTCACCTCTATATTGTTGGCTGAATCAGGTAGGGATTCTAGGATGCTGAGAGCAAAACACTGGTCGAATGAAAGGTTGTGGGAATTGGCGTGTGAAGGGATAGGAAGAGAAGAGAGTGAGGCAGAATTGCAGGAGTACCGGTGATTATTCATTCGGATGGATAAGGGGGTAATGCATTCGCCTATGTAAAAGGAAGTGCAATGTTTGCATGATAAAAGATAAATAATATTTTTTGAGAGGCAATTAGCGTGGGAACGAGGTGAGGGGGCAATGAGGGGATGTAGGGAGAGGGGAGTAGGCATAATAAGAGGGCAGGTTTTACATCGGGGGCGGTTGCAAGTCGGGGAAATATTGGGATATTTGTCACGGGGGGGGGCGCCAAAGGGTTGGTGGATTAAAATTAAATGATGTCGGTAATTTTATGCACCTAAACGGTGCATGTATGAATGTCCTAGGCTTAACTCCTTTACTCCCGCCCAAAATGTAAAGCGCGAGAAGAATATAACGGGTATGTCATTCGCGTCCTTAAAGTTTAGGAAATGTATCCTACACTTTTTGAACAATCAATCGTTTCTGAACAATTCAATTTAAGAAAGAGAGTAGACTACGAAACTAATCGCCAATAATGCTACTTCATGATCATGCAAGACTACTTTCAAGCGTATGCGGTAGAAAAAAAAGCATTCAAAGGGAGGGCTACATGGGGCTATTTTTGTTTTAAAATATAACTTTAACAACACATGCTTAGCTTGAGACATTACTGGACACTTAACACCTATGAACGCAATACAGGGTCATTTCTGGGGCAGACACTGTTATAATACGTAAATGGTTGTTAACCAACACACTTGAGGCCCTAGGAGAGATAAAACTTGGTTGATATTCTCAGACTCTTGGGTTATCAAGAGTCACGACCCTATTTTCTTTACCAGTAGCCAAAACCTTTAATTTATGTCCAACAACCATTAGACATTTGGAGGTCATTGAGGGCCTTTAGGAACACATGCAGCTGTTACAAAGCCAATAAGGGTACTATCTTCGCTCCGTCACGTTTTGGATACTCTCATCACGGAATCCACCAAACGTTCCCAAATTTTGAGTTAAAAACTTCAGCTCTAGTTTAAACTGTACTTGTAACAGTTGAAAGGTCTAATTTTAAGGTCGCGTACAAAAGTTAAGGGCGCGTAAAATGTATTGGGAAGTTAGGATAACAAAAAATGGATGCAGTCAATTAAAGCGTGAGCTGCATTCCATTCTCGAGGGATTTGTAAATATAACTTTGAATCGCTCCATAGGTACCCATTGCTCCCAGAAATGAAGTGCCTTCCAGATTTTTTAAATGCCGCCTAACTGTACTTTGTAATTCGATACTCCGCATATGTTTAAGTCTTTCTTGCCGCTATCCAAAATGATGATCTCGGCATACGTTTGGTATAACATTGAATTTAATACTTCCAATGAAAAATAAAAAAAAATGCCCGAGGCAATCCTTACGTAGGATTGCCTCGGCACAATTTTTTTTCTCTCCCTAAGAGGCAACCTAAAACTTTCCTGACTTAATGGAATAATTTACTCTTATTTTTTATGGATGCAGATGGCAATAAAGTTATTATATTTATTTTATCTCTAAAAGATAAGTGTAGAGGCCAGGATTGCCAATTTCGCGAATTGTAGCCAAACTGGCTACTTTTTTTCCCTCGAACGGCGCCAAGTTACCTGGGTTGACGATAAATTAGCTCCTTGATCTCGGAACACGCTCATATTTCATTTTCGCCAAATTTTGGCTCTGTTACAGATAACGCTTCTAAACCTCTGCTTCGTCGCAGAGAGCTTGGAAGGCCGCTTTTCTTCCCCTTGGTAATTCCTTCCCTGCAGTGTGAGCCATCCTGAAATTTGATGAGGGGGATCTCGCGTTGCTCACTGCTCGTCGGGGCCCATACCCAAGTGCATTCTGATTTTTTCAACCTTGTCTCACTTGGGCAATTATTTCCTCTGAGGCCAGGGGTTAGGGATGCCAGGAATTATGATGCCAACACGTTTGTAATTACCTCGCTCTCTCGATGCCATTCAAAAAACGTAGCGGATAATTGTGGACGTAAACGGGTAAATATCCTGTTGACCAACGTATCATAGGGCATTTATGACCGATTCATGATAAATTGCTTGTAAAAAATTGGATGACAATCCTAAATTTAAGCCTATAATCACGCTTACGCTTATAGTGGAGAAACAAATTCGTCTTCGATCCTTTTACAACTTAATTTTAAGAGGGAGTTAACATTCATCGACGAAATGAAATTAGATATCGATCATTTTCATGGATATTATCTGATGATGTTATCGACGGGAATGAAAAAGGTAAACAGACTATCGGTAAGTTAACTGCCCTCATTTCTGCATCCAGTGATAGGTATATGGTTTATATATGGCATATTGTTACGGGCACTATTCTAAACCTACGGAATATCGTAATAATTGAAAAATCTATTGCTAAATCAATGCAGTCGTTCGGTGTAATTTAAGCCACCCGATTGGTATGTACCATGATGTTTTTTAATAATGCCACAATATCTTTAGTTATTTTTAATATTAACATCCATGAAACATACTTCTACAAGCTTTCGATGGAAACCAAACATAATTGTCGCCACCGACAGATGCCACGAACGAAGGAACACGGGCAAAGCAATAAATGGTTTTGATTTTCGCGTTGGATCCCTATCCAATCTCACAAAATGCTTCTAAATAATTCAACGTGGAATTTGCTACACATACTAGCACATTTAATCCGCTCGCATTATATAAGAAAATCAAATGGGTTTCTTTACTCTTTCCTGTAGCTACTTATTCAAATTTTACAGAAAAATCATTTTTTCCCAGAGATTTGATTGCGCGACAACTTTTAGCTACGTTCAGCAAAGTTAATGTAATTGCTGCAAAAAATGAGGGAATATTCGATTATGAATTGTTTACCAAGTTGGAGAATAAATTATGGCGATTTTTGGCTACTCTGTATCATCCTCTGGCTACTGACCTGGTAAAAAATTAGCAGCCACGCTGAGGACTTCTGAAATTCATTGTTAAGACAAATAAGCGAATCATAAGTTTACTTTCAAAGGATGATGAAAGCACGAAGCGAATACCAGAGAGGACGTCGAAGAATACGAACGGTTAATGTATAAAATTAACCAAACTAATGAATCTGAAATGCATAATCGCAGCTTAATCCAAAAACTGCAAACAACTAAATTAGTTTATCTAGTGCTTGTCTATATATCAAATCAGATAAATAAACTGCTTTCCCGCCTCCTACTTCATTCTCACCAACCATCATAGCATCGTTAATCTAAGAATTGCTGAAATGCGGTATGCGGCGCCGATTGCTTCTTGCACATTGCATCATACTTAATAAATAACTAGATAAATATTCCTGGGCACAACTATTACGCATAATTGGATGAAATTAGACACATATTATTTATAAAAAATTCTGAATATACATTGCGTGCAGCTAAAATAATACACTGATATATCCACCATAGTGTAATCCTAATTTTAACTACTGAAATTTAATAATAATTAATAAATAATAAATAATTTTCATGAGCATAGGCTATAGAGGCCATGATTAGTAGACTAACATATTTACAACGCCGTAAACCACGAAACCTGGAGAATTGAGCATGGTGCTATAAGTATTACCAGAAAGAAGCAATAATTTATCTTTCCGCTGGTAAAAAAATAAAATCCTTGTGCGTCAATAAGCAAAATAAGATACAATTCGTACAATCAAGTATATAATTTTATGATAAATTCTTTTATTTTTAAAGTATTTATAATGAAATAATGTGTTATATTAATATAAAAAATTATTCCAGGTTCTGGTCGACCAATTCTCGTTTACTAAATAGCTTTCCATGTGAATATAGGGCCTTCTATGTGTTTAACATTTATCAGGCTGGTTTGTAAACAAGGAAAAAAGCAGTTGCTTCTCACAAAATCCGAGCCTAATTACTCATAAGAATAATCATCTTCTTTAATATTACGAATCATTACACAAATATTTGCTAAATACTACACTTTTAAATTTTAAATTCCAAAATTGTCCATATAAAGTGCAAAATTTAATATTGTTTAAACTTGCTAAGCTTGAATGATCTAATCATTTGTTTTACTGTTCGTGAAAATGTTACATAAAATGTTTCGTACAGCGCATATTATACTGGAGGTGCACTCCACACAAAATCCCAATCACGCACGCTCAAAGAGCAGACAGCACCGAAAAATTAGTGTATCGTTAAGTTACACTTTTCGTTGAAATTCAGTCATCAGTCGATTTTATAAGAGTATATGATACTTCCCCATTTTACTACGCATGAAGACTAGTAAGAGCACAATTTGAAATATAACGGACAAAAAACTGATTCCTCGACCCTACTCCAATCTAATTCCTCTTATCTGCACTACCTATTATACACGCTATGGATAAATAAGTAGCATATTAATTGGATATGAATACCTAAAGAAGCGAGACGAGTACATTTTGTCCTAAAACTGCATATCGCAACAGCCCAGTCAGTCATTTTAAATGCCATGGAGATGGAGAAATTTTCATACACGAAATGTCAAATGATTTCAAACTAGACAGGTTAATTGTACTTCACTCCCTCCCTAACATTTTGAAACTACGACAAAAACAGCAGCAAACACAGAAGGATCACGCGACCTGCGCTCAGATCGAAACAAGACAGCCGCTACGCGTCTTAATCCGGGTGAGAATAAGAACCGACGAATATTTTACCACATGGTTAAACGCAGGAAAGGATTATGAAACGCGTTGAAATCTCCCCTCAGGGGAAACCAGCAACCACTTGCGGAAACTAAATGAGGGGGTTCAACGAGGTATTACGAAATAAATAACTACCATCCACATAACGGGGGATATCTCGACGTTCATTTACGATTGTAAAATGATTTATGCAAAAAATAATCAATCTTTTAAATAACAAGCCACAGCCAGAATGGCCAACATCTTGTGGATACCTAGGGCGCGGTGGTTGCGGAGTACTGCAGTTCCTTCTTGGTTGCGATAGGTGTTCTCCTCTGCTTTCCAATCTCCAGGTGTCAATCCGTCATTAGTGAGAATGCGAGTGCCCTGTCGGTCTTGAAAGGTTGAGTTCTTGATTACGCCGTCATGAACAGGCGACCTCTGTAGAATCATTTGCTGCACAATCGAGAGATTCAACATGAAAGGAAAAACGCAGGGGGGTCAAGTGGATTGAAACGTACGCGTTTCTAACTGGCACATTCCGCGAAAGGAAAAGGGTGCGTTAATTGGCCGTCGGAAGATCTTAGTCGATGGCGCGAGGTTCTCTCAATGTCTTGCTCGGTACGCCGGCAAGGGAAGAAAAATGAACAAGAAGGAAGCCATCATCGGTAATAATTCGATTCAAACCACTTTTTATACGGGGTTTTTTATCACTTATTTTTTCCGGATTTTCCCTTTCCAGTTTCTTCTCTTCCTACGAGTATGGATATTCAAATGTTGGGAAAAATCATTTGAAGGGAGCAGGGTTCTAAGTCTGTTGCCAAATGCTCACGTGTTCAAGGAAATGAAATGTGGGTTGGGAATGATATATTACGTCGCAAAGTAAGATGGATTTCCATGTTTACTTACTTATATGTATTTCGCATTTAAAATTGAAAGAGCTGTATATTAAACCCGCATTCGTCAATCTAGTCAACCTTTTTTTAAAGCAAAGACAATAGATTTGAATGCTTGAGATCTTAAATAATACTTATAACCGGATTTTTACTCATCACCAGCTATAGAGCGACATGCCTAAATCGAAACACATTAATGGCATAAGTTAATGCGACACATGTATCCCAGTTAATTGAAGAAATGGGCTTCGGACTCCCAAGATATGTGTAATGTCCTAAATGAAAAGCATTGGAGCGGTCACACTCAGATGAACCGAAATCACTCAATTTGAAAGCAACAGTCCGCAATATTATGCTTAACACGGTCAAATTCTCTTAAGTTCCAACAAAATTTCCTGAGGAATACGGGAAATGAGTCCGAATGACTGGGGGCGCGAAACGAATACCTGCAGTCATCCAGAAATTTCAAAGACAGAGTCAAACGGAAGGACTTTCGAGGATGTGGAGAATATTTTTGTCCCTCGGTTAACGTAGAAGGATTAGAATTAGGAACAATTGATGCTGGATGTTGGCAAAAGGGAGGTAAAACTACAGCAAGAGTCAAATGTGAATTAGCAAAACATTAGGATCAATATAAAGTGGAATATAAGAAACTGCACCACCTGCATAACAGCACTGCACAACATGAAAAGAGTAAAAAACAATCCAAAGCGGGAATCACTTCGACATCGTCGAGTTACCTTTAAAAAGAAGCCTCATTTGTCAGCCAAAGATAGATAGATACGCGTCTTTATTCAGGCGAAATTGAGGCCATGAGTTCCCTTCTTCCATTTAATCCTAAATTCCATTTAAGCGGCAGATATCATTGAGTCACGCCAAAAGGAAGTACCATTACATTCGTACAACATTAGCGCAAGTTTATACGAACGCTATGACGGGAAAGGAAAAGTCGTACCGCTCTTTAGTGTCATATTTTTATGGGTCAACCCCGTATTTAATTACCTACTCGCGGAGTACGAGAGTTGTCCCATTGGATGCGATAGATCAATTAAAGATCGGTAAAAAAATAAATGAATTTCTCCATTTAGGAGCAATCACAAATCATCCCGCAAAAAAAAGTAGAATAATGCCATTATCCAATCCGAATATTTAAACATAATAATAATAGCTATTCCAGTTATCTACATTAGTGGCCAACTCTCTCGCTTTTCAACTTGTTAATTACGATTCAAAGCGCCCTTCAGACATAACGCGACTCCGCAAATGGAAAATCTATCAATTGTAGGGACAGCTATAACGGCATTAGCGGGAATACAAGTAAGCTTGCTAGAAACACGAATATTTCATTTGATAAAACCCTGAAGTATATTTCAAATGCGACGTTATCAAGTCAATAAATATTAGAAGAGTGAAAACACATAGCAAATGGCAAAAGTATATGGATAGAAAACATCAAAGTGGTCAATATATGCATTGCCTTACAGAAACATTTGGATGCTGACACATTAGTTGGATTAACAATAATAACAAACCAAATATTTCCCAAATTATTCAAGTTTTCAAAATTGGTCCTCAACAATTTCTACTTTTCACATGTTTTTTTCAACTAAAATTTTGCTCGGAAGAACTTAAGTCGATAAATTTGAAAGGAATAGAGATTCTCATTTACGAAATTCATAATAAAGAACGATGCTTGGAAGTATGGGGAGACGTTTGCGTACGACGTATGAGAATTTAACTCGCTAACAGAAATCAATTTCGAAATTGATGACAACTGCGAAACATTTTCCGACCAACCTAAAAAAATAAGCATAATGACACTTTTTTTACGCGCCCTACCGCGAGCCAGACAACGCCCTGTTCCAGGAGACACGAAAATAAAACAAGAACTCAACGTCAAACATCACGCAGACGGAAAATGTGGAAATAAGCACATAGGGCGGTTCTTTCGAATTCCGATCGTGAAGAGGACACCTTTGCCACGAGCATTCCTTCCCAAGAAGAAGTGTGAAGGAGGGAGACGAACGAGGTGTTTGTCTTGATAGGGGAATGCCCAGTATTGGAAGGAGAGTGCAATTAAAGATGAGGAGGGCGAGAGGGCGAAAGACGGTAAGGGATGTGAGAAGGAAACGGAGAGTTCTCTCTTCTCTGAGCTTCGAGTTTAGATGGAAGGAATTACACCTGCGGGACCACACATTGCCTCTCGCTCCCCCTAAACCAACCTCTCTCGATCGGTCAATTCGCCGCAACGGAGTTGGAATTTTCCTAGGAACGAACAAACCAATTCATAAGCCCCTGATAGGAGAAGTAACCGCGCTCGCTCAACGGAGGAATTTCCGTATGTAATGTTTTGGTCGACTCAGAAGACTTTATATAAGCACCCCAATATAATCTTGCACGGGAAAAGCAGTCCCACAAATTACCGGAAGTGTTTCATACCGTCCTGCGGATAGTGGAGTTGGTAAGCGGGGTCGGTCGAGTTGACAGTATTGAAACTTGTTTTTCACTTTTTACCACGCTCGAAAATAAAATGTGGAGAGGTACATCAGTCCTTGAAATGAGATGAAGGAAATTCAGCCATTCAAATCAAGCGTTAAACGGCAAAGAGATCGAGCCTCATGCTATAAAGCTATTTGTGACTAAGTACTAAACGAAGAGGAATTCGCGAGTCACGCGGACAAAATTCACCCAAATTGTGACCGAATTTAAACCCTATGGTTGTTATATGATATTTTTGCACTTATTTTTCAAATGGAAAGTGCAAATGCATAGTTTTTCCTTATTTCACTGCGCATCCACGACGTGTCGACGGGTGTAACTCAGAAAAGTGGATCATCGAAAAGCCAGAACGTAGAAGATAAAAAGTCTTCGAACACCGCGCTAGAGGGGAATGGATTAGGCGAAGTAACAAGCGAGGAAACCTAAAGCAGAAAAAATGAGGAGAAGAATTTTCGCCTTTGTCCAGAGCACCACGCAGCGCTAAAGACAAAAACTAAAAATTGGATGGATGGCTTAAAGCCTGATGAAACATAGATTGTTAAGGAACATAATAGAGAGAGAGAAGTAAATCCCACGAGGAAGGCGAAGGGACCAATTTATCGGCCAAATAAAGACGAAAAACCAACGGTACGTTCAAGAACTATCATTGGAAAGCATAGAGTGGAGGAAGAGAATCGACCATTAATCGGATCAAAGGTCTAATGAATAAACATTTTAATACACAGAAATATTTCTCCAGACAACCCGGTCTTCTATTTGTTTGGAAAGCAAAGCTCTGGACGCTTATATTAAAGCCATCCTGCGTCCGCCGTCCCTCACAACCGCAATATACCGTAGTTATGCATAAAACTTAGCTTCATACTAAATTCACACGTCAAAACATTCGACCTTCATGGAAAAACGCAGCCAACGGACACCATATTTTTCCAAGGTCAGATATTGCTCTTTCCTGTTCAAACATTATTCTTCAAAACTGATTCTCAAGAGGTGGTGCTTAATTATCCTATCGCCTCAACGACTAGCACACCAAATTTCCTTTTCCAATGCACCTAAAATTTTTAAATATATTATTTATTTATTTATTTTAGCACCCTGCGAGCCACCGCCGGGGTGTGCGGCAAGGGGTGAATACACACCAGACTAATTTTGACCAAAATATGATCCTACCGATGCCGGACAGTGTTATTATGATCACTTACCGTTCGTGGAAAAAATGGCATCTTAAATCCATCTAATCTACACTTAATCTCTCTAATTGTATGGACATTATCTTCCCTACCGCATTCCGATGGGAGTAATAATACATTTTCAACACACCGCTAAAGAGAGGTCCTTCCAATTTATGCAGGAGATTTAATCTGTAATTAAACCTTCGCTCCGTGAGTGATTCCCAGCCTAGCTCCTCTAATATTTGGATACGCTACTAAGTTTATCATAACAACGTTTTACAAATCAAGCTCCTCTACGTTCTGCGCGATCCAATTCGGTACTAAAATCAATCAATAAACAATTCAGCCAATTTGGCCAGGCTTCTTTTCCGCCAAGCATCCAGTTACTTTAGACGATTCGACAAACGAATCCGCGACAGCCCAGCCCGGACGCTTGTCAAGCATTCATCGTTCTTGCAAAATTAACCATCATTTCGGATACAAGAACGAGGATGGTAAAGATAGAAAGTGCCATTAATATTCTAGCCCCCTGATTTCTAGGCAGCGTCACCGTTACCCATGTTTGGAAGTTGTATTTCCACCTGCCATTGACGTCAACTCAAAACTTTCTTCCAAGTCGGTGACAATTTTCCATGAGTTCATCACTTCTACGCATGATGAGCCCAGCATTATCATGATATAATATAAATCCCACAACGCTTGTATGAAAATGTTTAGCTTCTTTAAATTCGGTTTACTCTTCTTCGAACGCTAACCATCTTATTTCTGCCTTCCTGAAAAGCAATGATAAATGAGAAAAAACGTTTCCTTGGAAGTTGTGAATTTCAGAATATCTCTTGGAAGACTAAACTGACGCCTCACCCCTGTTAAAACTTACGAAGGGCCTTAAATAGATCTTAATAGAATCGCAGGTGTATTTCATTCCTAATAAAATCTATGAATCCAAATGGTCCCGCTCAGCCAATTCATGTGAAAATAAATGCGAAGCGGTGTTCTTGGGCTACCGTTTACTGGCAGGGTAGCTAGAATATTATGCGGATAACAATAAACATCCATTATTTTCTGACAACTTATTTCATAAACTGATGGTCTGGCGTCCACAAAAGACCAGGAAAATATTATAAAGGGGAATTTGAACATTTCACTAAGTTCACGGGGTAAATGTAATTAAATGATTTACAAATTCCCAAGAAACTGCGGGAGATACCGCAACAGTAACTTTTAACGGAGTCATCCGCTAATGTGCATTTCAATACAACAATTTCAGAGTGTAAAAATCATTCGCCTTGACTGGGATCCCAGTCAAGGCGAATGATTTTTACACTCTGAAATTGTTGCATTTAAATGATTTACGTTTGAAGTTATCTAAATTTCTTTTTAATAAAATAAAAATTGTTTACTGTTTACATTAGCTGGAAAAATCTGCAGTATACAACAGCTTACTCAAACGTGGACCAGGTTAAGAATACGAAATGTCGATTTTATTCGGTGTAAACAGCCACATGAGGAGTGTTTGAGGTAACAACAGAAGAAATAGGATGAAGACTGAGTTGGTCTTGAGAGAGTGATATTTGTATTTTTCAGTACCCTGAAATCCACTGCTAGGGTGTGTGGCTGGGAGTGACACACACACATATGCACATTAGGATGATTTTGACCCAATTATTTTAACTCCAATAGCGGTCGGGTAATGTTATCCTGATCCCTTATTGTTCGTGGAAAAAATGACGACTTAAAGTTATCTATTCTACACTTAATCTCTCTAATTCTATTGAAATTATCTCACCTACCTACCTGTAAGTACGATGGTGGTAATAATACATTTTCAACATTTAGAGTATCGGTAATAGACAATTATGAAAGGATGCTTCGTTGATTTGGTCATATTGAGAGAGTTTGTGAAAGCCAAATCAGTTAAAAGTAACGTGAGCGAAGAGTAAATGATATGAGAAGAAGGGATAGACCGAGAAAATGAATAGTGAAATGATGGCTGATGGGGAGGGGTTTCTCACGTCAAAAAACTATCACGACGAAAAACATTATGATTTATCAGTCTCAATAACACATGAGCAACTACTAATTAGTACGGCGAAACAGGACGGCGGCACAAGTAGTATTCAATGACACGGAAGCGTGAAGGAAATTAATATGAGGAAGTGAGAGTACCGAAAAATATTGTAATCAGAAATGTCTTGGCTTCGCCACCCCCGAATAAAGTGTGGTGGAGATTTTTTTAGATTATTTTCTAGCCATAAAAATTACCTTCCAGAAAAGATATTTTGCACTATTAGCATGCTAGTATGGCGTTGATTAGCAACTAAATGCCCTCTTTTGGACGGGGAAAACATTTAATGCGGTAGGACAATGGGATCGGATGTAAGAAAACAAGGGGCCGATGTCAATTGGAGGGAAGAAGGTGAATGAGTAACATTGCAGTCTTCGCGTCCGAGCGGATGAACAATCTGGGATGTAAGGAGAACACGCGAATGCGCAGTAGCGTTTCAAAGCGAGTGAAACTGGTTTTGGCTGCGTTGACGGTTTGGAATCACTTAGGCAGGAGACCTGAAAGGGATGACGATTGCTACATAGGAGGTTCTCCCAAGATTTATGAAAGATGATGATGATTACACCCGAGTCCTTAAAGATAGGAAAATTCTCTCTAAATCGACAAGCTTCGTATTTATTATATCCTTTGATCAACGAACGAAAAAGCAATTACTCCTCCATCTATGGGATGACTAAAATTTCAAAGGTGCGATTGCTTTTTCCAGCCTGGCGGCACTTGAGGAAGACAACATGTTATATAAAAATAGCGATTGAATGTGGTAAACGTTACCTTGTAAAAGAGAAAAAAAATTATTTAACAAGCCAGGGATATTAGAAAATTGACAAGAGTATATAAAAAAGTGTTTGTTTAAAAACAAGAGCGTGATACCGAATGAAATACATCCTTAGTATATTATTTCGAAAGCATAATTTATTTTTGCACGCGCCATACCTGATTTAATGAAAATATATCGAAAGTGCTCCAAAGCACTTCAAGGAAAGGGCTCACATAAAAAATCATCGCGTTATTAGTAAATTTGAACAAATTACCCAGGTTGTACCTTACGTGACATTGACTGTGGGAAGAATAGACGCACGTAGCCTTGATACGAAGATTGGTGTTACACCGTTCACACATTTGCGGGATGGGAGAAGATGATGGGAAATTTATTGTGCCATTACATAGAGCCCTGCAAGCCACCATTGGGGTGGGTGTCATTACACATCAGAATGCTTTTGACACAAAATACTTTTCCCCCGACCGCGGTCGGAAAATATTATTCTGATCCCTTACCGTTCGTGGAAAATTCACATCTTAAATTTATCAGCTCCACCCTTAATCTCTCTAATGTTATTTACATGATCTCTCATACTATCGTATGTTGGAGCTAATAATAAATTTTCAACATTATCGCTTAAGAGACATCTAATTCATGCACGAGATTTCATCTGTAATTTCTCCTTCGCTCCTTGAAAGATTCCCAAACTAACTAATCTAATAACTTTGATACGGTACCAAGTTTATCATAACTAAATTCTAAAAATCTAGCACATCTACGCTGCACGAGATCCAATTCATCAATGATGCCAACTTCCTATATACTTGCAGCAGGATTTAAATGAGGCCTGTCTACCTAAAGATAACGTTGCTCCTTAACCTGCAGGTCACATTTCCCCAATACTCTTCTAATCAATCCTAATTTATTTAGCTTGTCCACGCATTCCACGGGTAACGTCTTAATATATATTTAATCGAGGGTACACTCCTTCGGTAGTCCTGATGTGGTATGCGTTCCGGAATGGAACTGCTCTAATTTCAAAAATTCATCACTACGCAATTTTTTCAGTTTAATTATAAATGCCAAGTGTCGCACCAACGTTGTATAGCATTGAGGTCATATGCTAAAGCTACTTTATCTTCGAGATAATGTATTTCTCTGAAAACCACTGCGTCACCGGAAAATAAATGTACCTTACTTTTAACCACACAGTTAATAATTTCCATGATATTTCAAATTTTTAGAAATATACTGCCCAAAATATTATTTAAGAAATAAGAAGAGGCTTTTTTTGTGAATTCTGACTCAGTTGTTTCAAGTATTAACAGATGTTGCCTTGTGCCAATACTGGGTGTTTATTATTACAATCAGCTGTTTGTCAGAATATATTTCCACTATTCGAATTATGTAACTTCCCCTATGGAAAGTAACCTCTAAATCACATTTAATGTAGTGTATCCTTGATGTGGGGTCATCCCATACCACACACTCTGAAGGATGTCTGAAGGAGATCATATGGATGCAGTCAGCCGAAATACTACAGAGTAGTTCTCCTACCTCCTCTCAAACTACAAAATTAATCTCTTTATTTGATACACATTTATATGGCATATGAGGTTCTGCGGAGTCATCCCGATACAAGGATCGCCCATACTATTATGTATCGACAAGGCAAAAAAATTGAAGTTCAAGAGGTTTCGACAGTGACCACACGCAAAATTTACCCTTTCATTCGCGGACTGAAGTACGTTTCTTCGATCCAGACCCAACGGAATATTACAACGGATTTCAATGATTAATTTTCAAGTTTGAAATCCACTCGGCAAATGAATTTATTAAACAGTAAGTTTCGAACACGTAAAAGGACACACACATTTCAGGAACTTTCTGAAATGCGAGGGTCCTTTTACGGGTTTAAGAATTAAAATTTTTTGTTCTATTGTGTCGCCGAAACGAGAGAAAATTGATCTCGTGTGTGCTTTTACATCATCGATGTAAATATATAGTACTTTTATAGGATCCGCTTTAACCAGCTTATTATTTCCCTCCGACGCATCAATTTTGTTTTAAATTTATTCTACGGACTTATTAAACGAGGTACGTGTGTTAATAATATATAAACTGTATTCATACACAAAAGAGAAAATGGCAAATCTAACCCCACCATTCAAAAGAACGGAAATAATACATGAAAATGATTATTATTTCATCCATTTTTATTTTATTTGATCCAAAAAATTTGAAAAAAATCGGAATTTTTTTGGGCAAAAAAATGTATTTTCATGATTTTTTTCAAATTTTTTAAAACGAAGGGTAGCTCAGGTAAACTATTTTTCGAAAAAAAACATTTTTTGCGACAGGAGACCCCTGGGGCCACCCAAGGGAGCTAAAAATTTGGCTAAAGGGGTTTCTAAATATTTACTTTCGAGTGTCCAATCCCAAATAAGAATCCAGACGAGCGCAGATTTTACCAGCTTATCCCGCTATAGCCTTTATTCGCGTTGGATCCCGAATAATATGACAAAAGCTCAAAAAGATGCTCGTGTCAATTGGTGCAAATCAATGCTCAACAAATACAACCGCGGTGCATCAAAAGCTATGCATAACATCTACAGATGACGAATCTTGGATCTACTATGTGGATCTACTTGGATCCTGTATGTGTACGAGCCCGAAACAAAACAGCAATCCACTCAATGGGTCTTTCAAGACGAGCATAATCCGACCAAAGTCAATCGTGCATGAAGCACATTGACGCAAATGATCGCCTGTTTCTTCGGAATAACTGGACATGTTGTAACCGCACCATTATACAACGCAGACCCGTGAATTCTGAATCAAACATTTATTTTCCAGAAGTGCTTGTTCAAATACGGAAAAAGAAGCGGAAACGAAGGATCATTCTTCATCATGACAGTGCAAGCTCTCACAGATCGGCTACAACAGCTACCTATTTGACCGGCCAAAACGTCGAATTGATGGGTCATCCTCCGTACAGCCCTGATTTAGCATTAAATCAATCCTTTTTATTCCCGCTTATCAAGAAAAAATTGCGTTGCCAACGTTTTTCGGCGCTTGAAGAAGCCGTTGATGCATTCGAAAACCATGTTTTGTAGGTTCCTCAATCGGAGTGGAAAAAGTGTCACGAAATTGGTTCGAGTGCATGCGAAAGGGTATTGATTATCATGGAGAATACTTCGAAAACCAATAAAGCCAGTTTCAATAAGAAATCACTGTCTTTTAATTACTATGCTCAACATATAAATAATACCAATTCTCTTCTGTTTGTGTATATGTATATATGCATATATGTATATGTATATATAGTATATACAGATATATAATACATATATATAATACATATATATAATACATATACACATACATATACACAAACACGTATTCAATGAGATAGAGGAAGATAAGATGTCACCGGAAAAATTCTGAGAACATTGGGAATAAATATGAATTAAATTCCGAATGGGAGTGTAGAGATATGTGAGGAGCGGGAGAGGGCTCGGTAAGAGGGGGGGAATAAGATGAAGAATTTTGAATAGCACGAATTGTGGTAAAAAGTACTAAGAGCTGTTGAAGGCGATAGAATATGGAAAGAACTGTTCCCAGAGAGCATGTTTTTAGTTCTCCGCTGTGTTTTCTATGGCTTCCGGAGGCTGTCAAGCATATAGTATCTCCTCAAAGCACCTGTCATAGTTTACCAAAGTCAAGGTAATATTTTTAGCTATCATACTGCCCGGCCTCCACTCCGAGAAACCATTAATTTTACGAGTTCTTCTTGTGTTTCCCGTCTCTGCACGCTTCGCCGATTCATCAAGATCACGGAATAGGTCATCGTCTCTTCTTACCACCCGGCGTCCTCATGTATTATAATTTACTAAAATTTCCCGTCCGTGGAGCGATGAAGAGGATTGGGTGGAGTAATGAATGACGGAAAGAAACTTTTAAAAGGATTCGGTATCATTGCAGTTAGATGGTTCTCTGGGCAAGAATATTAAAAAATTTGCCTTCGAAATCATTCCCCGTCCACCCAATTCTGCATATTTTAACCCCACCTTTCTTCTTTTTACCCTTTCTGCCAACATCTCCATTCGCATTTCCTTCTCAGTCACCTCTCTAAATCTCATTCTTCGCCTCTCTGTCTCTATCGACTGTTTTCCCTTTCCTGTTATTGCGCTGTTGTCACGTCTTCCCCTCGTCTTCCTCCAAGAAACTGAGCTCAATTTTGAGGGATAGAATCAATAAAAATTTACCCCAACTGTTATTTAAAATGAGATCGATAAAAATGAAAAGAGTTCGCGTGAAAATACCGTCCAAATATTGTATTGTCTCTTTGAACGCATTGCGAATACGAAATGTAAATTTATCGGCAAAGCGTCCGGTCTACAGAACGATACACAGAACGTTTAGGTAAATAAGCAAGGATTCCTTCTCCAATGTTGCCATACGTTTGGTTTAAACCTCCTGTGAACAAAACACAAAAAAAGGTTTCTGAGGCGCACGTAGTTTTTTAACTAGGTTCTTAAAAGTGTTTTATAGCTGCTACCGTTAAAATTAAGGTACTATATCCATATTCACAGGTTAATTTGAAGTTTATAGTAGCTTTTTGTGTTTCGACCTTCATCTCCATGTAAGAAGTATAAAACAGCGGGCCTTCAGATTCCGAATATAGGGCTCAGAGACTCAGAAATTACTTCCCACAATAAGTCAGTCGCTGAAGTTTACTGTCTTGCTTTTCTAGACGGGTCAACGAAAAATTGTTTTCAAATATAGTCTTTAACGATGTCAATTTCAAATTTTACCAACAATGACTCTGTAATAACAGTCCATTGCTTGAATAAATACTTGCATAAACGTAGCGGGCATTAAGTTGACATAAAAGTAAAACCAAGGACCAAAATATATGTGGTACGCATGGCATAGCGTATAGTCACGACCAGAATTATGAATGAATGACGCGAGCGTGAGTGAAGTATTTCTTAACTTAGACACCGCAAAGTACGTACCCACAGTACGCGTACATCGGCAGCTCACCCATGAAGCCACCGTGGGGACCAATGGTGAGTAAAAAAATTTCCATCATTTGAATTATTATACTTTCCATCAGTAACTAACATTCGATTTTGATAGTTCATGCCTGATATAAAATCACCCCCTGCCACACACCCTAGTGGTGGTTTGTGGGGTATCATGTATATTAGCAATCAGGAAGAGGGAATTTAGAATTTATATAACGCCATAAATATTTAAATATGAGGTTGGGGTGAAACGTTCCCGGCCTGACCTATAGGTGGCGCTAAGAGATCTAATTTTTGGCCTATATTCTATAGTGATTTCCACATTTTTCGGGCTACGTCCGCGTATGTCATTTAAATGCACAACAGTTTCGTATACATAACAGTCATATATTCCATAGTGTTATATCTCACTATCTGGTCTATTGATTTTCAAGTCGATTGCTTTGTTAACATACAATTTGAGAGATGACTACACAAGACGCCTCGATTGCTTACGTGAAAATGGAAAAATCTGAGAAGCGTGCGGTCGCCAAATATTTTATTCTATTTAAACACCACTTCAAATTAAAGAAGAACAGGGTTCCACACTGAAAGACTCTTCTCCATCATATTCAATGGTCAAACAGCGGGTTTATGAATTTAAGAAAGGTCACACGAGCACTTCTGACGAACCACGTTCTGGACGGCCCGATGAGGTCACAATTCCCGAGATGATTGAAAAAATTCATAAAATGGTGTTCAAGGACCGTAGGTTAAAAGTAATTTAGATAGCTGAGACTACTAGGATGTCAACTGAACGTGAGCGCAATATTTTGGACGGACATTTGGGCATGGAAAAGATCCGTGCTGGGTGGGTGCTGTGTTTGCTAAGGCACGATCAAAAATGTACTCGGAAAACTGGTTCAATCGAAAATTTGGTGCTTTACAAGCGAAACTCCAACTAATATTTGGCGTCGATATATAACTGTGGGTGAAACTTGGATCCACCACTACACTCCTGAAAGTAAACAGTCGTCGAAACAATGGATCGGACACGGTGAGCTAACGCCAAAGAAGGCCTAAACAATATAATTGTAGAGTAAAGTTATGGCGACTGTTTCTTTAGATGGGAAAGGAAATATTTTAACGGATAACCTGGAAAAGGGTTGGACTATCATAGGTGAATACTATGCAGAGCTTATTGCTATGTTTAAAGGAAGAGTTGAAAAATAAACGACCTCACTTAGCGAAGAAAAAAATATTGTTTCACCATCACAACTCAGCTACCCATTCGTCGGTCGTTGTGATGGTTAAAATCTTTGAATTTCCCCAATTCGCCATATTCAACAAATGTAGCTCCCAGTGAATATCATCTGATTCCTAACCTTAAGAAATGGCTCTAAGGTAAAACTTTTGACTGCAAATAGGAAATCATCGATGCTGTAAATGAGGGGCTTGACGAATCGAATTATAAAAATGGTATCACTAATTAAGAACAATGGTATGAAAAATGTATTGATCTCAATGGAGATAATGTTGAAAAATAACGTGCAAAAAAACGAAAAAAGCCGTCTTTCTTGGTCATGTAGGAAATATATCACTCCACCCTCACAGGAGGGCGGGGTGATAAAAAGGTTTTCTCTGTCTCTCTTTTCTAGTTTTTTCCTGCATTTGTCGCCATTCAACATCCCAGTGCCTCCTTCCTTTCACCTCTTGCTTATGTCTCCGAATTTTTATAGCCACTCCTTTCAACCCCTAGCTCATTTTAAGTTTTCTTATACCCCTTTCTCCATCCTCCGTGAGCAAGGATCCCCATCCCCCGATCCAAGCCCATCCTCTTTCGTCACGAGTTTCTAAAACATCCAACGATGTGTTCAATTGTGTCTTATGATATTCTCCCTTTCATTTATTCTATCAAGTTCCAATGTCATTGATGAAAGCGCAAACGTAATCATTTTCAATTTATTTCCTCATGAAGTAGTTGGGAAAAGCTAGAGAGGAATGAGAAAAGACTTGATCGTTTTGGCAAGTATGCATGGAGAATTTAATGACACGACTAATATCGAGTCCTCTCCAAAGTCACCACGCTCCCTCATCTTGAATTCTCTGACCTCGCTGTCCTCAGCCATTATCCTCTCCGAGGGACTTGCAATGTAGGTGACTTCTAATTACGAGAACGAGGGGAGTTAGCGAGAGAGATCGGACAATTTCCGAGATTCTAAGGAATCGCCGACGTGTTAAGTTGCGAGCAACTGGGACAGAAGCACGGCAAAAATATTGACAGGAGGTTGATAGGATTGGAAGGGGATCATTTTCCTTTTCTTGCTTAATTTTATTATTCTCTAAATAAAAATTGTTAAAATTGTTATATTGCAAAATTATTCTCATTAGAGTTCCCACGCACGAATATTCAATAGTTAGTAAATGTTGAATCGCAACGTTATTTTATTTTTGTTCTTATCATCCTATATCCTATTTGTTAAAAAACAAAATTGTAAAAGTGTTCTCACCTATGTTCTCATGAATGTTAATCAATTTTTACAATGGTAAAATTTCAAAATTATTTTAGTTTTCAATCTTACAATTCATTTGTCAAAAGCTATTAAACTGCATAAGAGTTCTCGTTTATGTTCACAAGTATACGATTGTCTCAGTACTCGAATACCCTTCTTCTTTCTTATATTCTGTAGGATGCGCAGGCCTTGACCAAATAAAGATTTTCTAGTTCACTTTGCCCCTGGAAGGGTGGAACGCATTCGGACGACGCTGGGCGACCCCATATCCCATGAAGACTGGCTGCAATCGAAGTTGCCGAATCGGGACTTCTCACCTCTGATTATGGCAGGTTCGCTACCTTCCCTCCCTTTCCTTGTTCCCCTTGCCAACCATGAAAACCGGCCAAAAAAGTGACGTCACTCGGAAGACGTCGCGGTGGCCATGGGCGATGTATTGTATTTTTGTAGCTCGTCTTCAGTCAGAATCCTCCATTAATTTATTTAAATGGTATCTCTCCAACTCCGGAGCCATCAACCAACGTCTCTCCGCCAAGACAGATCCCGCCACCTTTCCAGTCAAATCCTTCCCCTCCGCAAGGCTTCGCTCCTATTGGCCCACCATCCCACCCTGAAGTTGACCCTGCTACGGACACACCCTGATGTATCCAGACACGCAATTTTGTCCGTTTATTTAGTTGACTGCACGTATGCGCGCGTGGCCGTGTCATTTCGAGGCTCGAGGGAAGATAAGGGACTGGGACCCTCGCCTTGAGAATCGTAGCTGGATAGGGCGCCTACCCCGAAACCGCTTTTGACGTTTCCGGCTCACTTGCCAACCTCCCCTCTTCACCCTCCTCGGAGGACAACTGGAGTACTACACGTGTCGGCCCCAACGTCCTCCCTCCCTCTCACCTCCGCACGCCGCGACGCTGACCTTCCACATCTCAAATCTCCGCGTTTTATTTGGCGTGGCACTGATAACGGAGGCGGGAAGAGGAGAACCTCGGTTTCGGTGCCCAGACGGGGGAAACATACGCACGTGTCGGCACGTGCGCTAAGGTCATATTTCTGGAGGCTCGCGTGGGCTATGGCTGAAATAGGACAGCTGTTGATGCTGCCAAGGACTTCGTGGGAAATTCGCAAAGGGTCATGGAAATTTAAACCTCTCTACCTTCTTCATTTACGGAGTTCACACATATTGGGTCTTCGTTCGAGGCGATCTGCATCCTCCCTTAAGGAAACCAGCCTTCGGGCTGCCTGGTGGTGAGCTAGGTGATGTGGTCCACTATGGAATTAATGACAGCCCGGCCCTCGAGCAAAACAAGTTGCAAACCCTGGTAAGTCGTTTGCTGGCTTTATTTATTCATGTTACATCTAATCAGACTATATATATATATATATATATATATATATATATATATATATATATATATATATATATATATATACATTCCAACACGAAATCCCGCCAAACGGCGAATAAATACTCATATATACAGAAACAGATATAAGGAAAAGGGATAGGAACACATATAAAGGACGAACACAATAGAGGTGGGGAAGGCGGAATCGAACGGATCACAAGAGTAAAAATATTTCCTCAACCGGGACTCGAACACCGGATCTTTCCACTTGCCGGGCGGATGCTCTTAACCACTTGAGCTATCGAGGATAGTCAATTTACCCTGAAGTCCGTGGGTCTAATATGTCGCCAAGCGCCCCGATTCTTTCAGCCAAGAGATGGCGTCAGGGGGCAGTTTCACCCACCAAAGGAGAAATAGACAATACACAAGGAAAGGAAAGGACAGTGGGTTAGAATTCATACAACATCATACAGGAAAGGAACAGTGCGTTTCGTGGCACGCATAGCCAGAAGAAAGAGATGAGCCACATTGGCCAAATACACATTCCAACACGAAATCCCGCCAAACGGCGAATAAATACTCATATATACAGAAACAGATATAAGGAAAAGGGATAGGAACACATATAAAGGACGAACACAATAGAGGTGGGGAAGGCGGAATCGAACGGATCACAAGAGTAAAAATATTTCCTCAACCGGGACTCGAACACCGGATCTTTCCACTTGCCGGGCGGATGCTCTTAACCTACTTAATATATATATATATATATATATATATATATATATATATATATATATATATATATATATATAATGGGCTGACACAACATAACACAAATAGAACGGGCGGAATTCCGGTTTTTCCAAAACGCCAGCCACCACCGAACAATCCCAACACCCCCCCTCCCTCCGACAATGCCCATGACATTGTAAACCTTTCAAACACCAGCCTTTCAGACAATGAAATATCCGTTCTTAGCAAAGGCCTATCCTTCTCCCCTACACCAAAAATAAACCACATAAACATACTCACTGATACCCTCAATTTCTGCCGAAACCTTCGATGGCGCGCCTTCTGGAAATCACAAAGTAAACCTTTCAGTAACCTAAAAACCAATCCCGCACTTGACAAATTCCGCCCGGCTTCAACTCATGAGCCAAAACCCCTTCCTAGTAACCATCCTGTCGAAATTTTTATACGTCTTCTCATCGAAAAAGTTTCCAATCAATCCTTCAGAAAACATCTCAGACCGAAAAATAACCTCTCCATGAACGAACGTCATGCCCTAAAAACCCTACAGTCCAATCCTAACATCGTTGTTACCTCCGCCGATAAAGGCTCCTCTGTTGTAATTCTAAACACCAATGATTATATTTCCAAAGCCCTCGCTCACCTGAACGATACATCCACCTATACCACTCTAACCAAAAACCCAACACAAACTTTCCAAACCGAAATTCGGTCTTTTCTCCTCCACTCCGGACCAGAAGAAGGCCTCACCTCCCAAGACATATCCCTACTTTAACCCCCAAACCCCAGAACACCCCAGTTTTATCTCCTCCCAAAAATACACAAACCCAACATCCCCTGTCGTCCTATAGTTTCCAGTTACAATTCTCCCACCGAAAGAATCTCCGCATTCCTTGACCACCACCTACAACCACTTGTACTCTCCTTGCCCTCCTTCACGAAAGACACGTACCACTTCCTCGACCGTCTAAATTCCGTCTCTATTCCCTCCACACCCAACCTACTTATGGCCACCATCGACGTTACCTCACTTTACACTTCTATTCCCCATGCAGAAGGTTTATCCTCCCTCCGGCATTATCTTTCTCTGCGCCCCCTACCCCAGCGCCCCTCAACGGAATTTCTCCTCAATCTTGCCACTTTCGTCCTAACAAAAAATGCATTCACTTTCCAAAATTGTTTTTACCTACAGACAAAAGGTACAGCGATGGGAACGAGGATGGCACCATCATACGCCAATCTCTTCATGGGCCATCTCGAAGAGACCTTCCTGTCACAGCAACCCCTTCAACCTCTTTTCTGGGTCCGCTACATAGACGATATTTTTATTCTCTGGACACATGGCTCTGAATCTCTCAACAACTTCTTATCCGCCTTAAATTCATCTTTCACGGTTAAATTCACCTCTTCCATTTCAGACTCCACCATCACCTTTCTTGACACAGACATCTCACTTCAATACAACAAATTCACTACTTCAGTACACATCAAAGCCACTAACCATCAGCAATACCTACACCACACAAGCTGTCATCCTCAACACACGAAACGCTCGATTCCTAACTCTCTCTCTATCCGCGGACACCGAATTTGCAACACCACAGCCACTCTCAACAAATACCTTGCCAATCTACACCTTGCACTCCTCAAACGCGGTTACCCAGAAAAGTTGCTACGAAATAAAATCCACCGTTCCACCCGACCACACACACCACACAATAACAAGCCCACATCTGA
Organism: Hetaerina americana; assembly: GCF_022747635.1. Classification (NCBI taxonomy): domain Eukaryota; kingdom Metazoa; phylum Arthropoda; class Insecta; order Odonata; family Calopterygidae; genus Hetaerina; species Hetaerina americana. The sequence goes on from NW_027286985.1 coordinate 76,452,462, forward strand.
CGCAGGACTCAACCTTTGCACCACCTATTACCCCGGATCACACAGACTGAAAACCCTCCTTAAAGAACTGTTTCCAATTTTACATGACAATGACGCGACCTCATCCTTACTACCTCAATGCCCATCTATCGCATACAGACGACCCGCCAATCTCAAAAACCTTCTGAGATCCACCAACCCTTTGGCGCCCCCCCGTGACAAATTTCCCAATATTTCCCCAACTTGCAACCGCCCCCGATGTAAAACCTGTCCTCTTATTATGCCTACTCCCCTCTCCCTACATCCCCTCATAGCCCCCCCACCTCGTTCCCACGCTAATTGCCTCTCAAAAAATATTATTTATCTTTTATCATGCAAACATTGCACTTCTTTCTACATAGGTGAATGCATTACCCCCTTATCCATTCGAATGAATAATCACCGGTACTCCTGCAATTCTGCCTCACTCTCTTCTCTTCCTATCCCTTCACACGCCAATTCCCACAACCTTTCATTCGACCAGTGTTTTTCCCTCAGCATCCTAGAATCCCTACCTGATTCAGCTACCAACATAGAGGTGAGAACTCGTGAATCCGCCTACATACTATCCTTCCGTTCCTTTAAAATTCCCACCCTTAACCGCCATATTTAATTTCCCTCCCAGCATTCCCTCCACACCTCCCCTCCACACCTCCCCTCCACGCCCATAACTCTTTCCCCTCTCCTGATCCATAGCATATTTTCAGTCTCTCTTGAAGAAGGCCCCTGAGAGGGCCGAAAGCTCGAACAATTTACCGTGTAAGTGTTCTTTTATACGTGTCTATTCTGTTCTATTTGTGTTATGTTGTGTCAGCCCATTATTGTGCCGCTCGTATGAGTTTTTTCGTACAATCGTTATATATATATATATATATATATATATATATATATATATATATATATATATATATATATATATACACACACACACACATATATATATATACACACACACACACATATATATATACACACACACACACATATATATATAAGTAACTCACCCGCACATGATATTATCATATTCGTTCAAAGAAGGGGGAATATAATTGAATTGAATACATAGCACTAATTGATTCAAGTTCATAGTTTAGGAAAACCTATATAAAATTGACAAGAGGAGTCGATTAAATCAAAGCAAGCCAATTAATTAGGGAAAACTCTTACCTTCAACTTCCCACGGAACACCAAACTTACGGGGACATGCGTTTACATTTTGTCTGCTGTAGACGAATGTAAGGAAAATGTTATTGAAAAATTTAGGAAGTAGGGTTAATTCACAATAGAAAGGTCACATTTTGAATACGCGCCAAGTAATTGAGGAAGGCTTATTTAAGTGTTGATTAATGACTTCGATTCACCTCATTGCTCAAAAATTGTTACCCCGAGAAAATTGATGTTTGCTTTCGTGTTCGCGTGAGTGACCTTTAAAAAACTAATACAAGGAGCAAGGGAAACAAAGAATTTTAGAAAAACAGAGTACTCGAGTTTCCTGTTTTTCGCCAAAGAGGGGATAATCACGACCCACCTATAATTCAGTGAGTTAGACAACCTGTAAAAAATGAGATAAATATGTTTGTACATTTTAGGCTATAAATGTTTGTTCTTCGCTGCAAGAATGGCGTCCATGGCATACAATAGGTCAAACTAAATACTTCAGGCGTGATTTCTTGGATGTTTTCATAACCATAATGAAAAGAACTCACTAACTTTTAATAAATTTAGTCAGTAGTAACGCGACGTGTAATACTGTGGCGTAGAATATTTATGCTAAGATTACGCAATTATGCAACATTGAATTTTAATGCAACAATTTAATTTTCAACTACTCAACAAAATAGAGACACATTGCAAAGCTTCTTCACATTGTGGAAAGGCTGAAAATCTTATTAATTAACAATTAGCAACTTTATTGCCAACCTTTATCAGTAACCCCTCGGAATCCTAACGCCCACCTGGCACACAAGCTAGAGGACTAGAGGTAGTTTGCAGGCTAAGCAGGTGATAATCCGCACATTAAACATAGAATATTTTTAGGAATCGGCGCAATTTTTTTGAAACAGAATTGGGAAATGAATTACTCTCGCGATAAATGACGACGGGAGCAGAAATTAACCCGTACGTGGACACACATTCACCTCACTTCCCATAAGCCCATCTCTAACCCCAAAGTGAAAATCCAACCCCCAACATTCTAGGATAAGGTAATCATTTTCTTGACGGGGTGACAGGGTGGACTGGTATGGGGAGATGCACGTCACGCCCGTTAACCCTCATATTTCTTTTCCTTTCACCGCTGCCATCGTTTCAAACTTACTAAGACGGACAACCATCTGGGAACGTCAAGAAAAATTATGCTAACGCATCAGCTGCGCAACCGGTGTCTGCCGCTCAATAGCAGAGACTAAAAATAACGAGTTGGGGCAATAAAAGTCGAGTTGATGCCATTTTCTCCCTTTCATGAGCCCTAAATGAAACGTCGTATTTCAACTGGAGGACAAGTGCCTATGCCTAAACATTCACGAAGAGTACACATTAATCGATATTTTATTGCTCCTCCAACCGACGGATCGGGAATTTAAAATTTTCTGTTTGCTGCCGACACAGATGAACCAACTTTCAACCCAGAGGTCTGATATGCGAGAGAGTCGAGAGTTTCCTCGATCTTTCCTCGTGTTAACTCGTTTTTAATTCGTAATAAATTTGTATGCGTTCTTTCCGTAACCCCAGTTCTTTTTGACTGTGTTTCTCGAGCCTTCTCAGATTCACCTAATACCAATTTTAAAGCCACATGGCTAGAAGAAGTCGAAATTGAGAAGCTCAGTAATTTCTACAATATATACGTCGATTAATTATGATTTTCCTTAAATTAAAGGCTAAATCAACGGAGTACATCTATATATACTTCGTTGCAAACACCCATGGAAGGAAGAAGAATTGAGAATCCCTATAGGGTTTCGCTTCTGTTGCCCTGGATTTTAAGTGGAGCATCCTTACTCACGATGCTCCGTTTAACGAAATAAGTGTTTAAGTAGTGCATTTCTCACACAGAAGAGGCAAGCCAAAAGCGCTGTGGCAACACAATAACAACCTATGGCAGAACGTGTGCGCAGTCCATTTACGACTTTATGTTTAAGTGAAGAATGCTCAAATGAGTTGAGTCATGTGTCCACCGTTAACGATTTTTTGGTTATATCGAAATTATTTCATTGTAATTATCGAACTTACGTCGAAGGTAATAATAAAACCGCAGTTTTATAAATGCAATAAAAAAACAAGAGTTTAATCAGGCAGAAGTCCAGGTGATGGGAATGGTTCCCAGGTTGCCTCAAAAAGCGAATCTTTTTTAAGAGGACTACTAAAGATGAATCAATCCTGCTCGGACTCAAGTATCGAAGTCAGTGAAGAGCGATATTGAGCTCCATAATGAATGTGAACTTTATACTTTTCCACCATTTAATTTGATTGCAGCACGATGCGATTTACTGCACAATGCGAGTAACACCCCTATGTGGAACGACGAATATATTTGTCATGGAGATATAATGACATGAAAGTAACCCGTTGAGCGACAGCGAGTAACCCGTTGGGCGACGCCCACCACCACCGGTTCATGTGAAGTCATAGACATACTCTGACACGGGAGAGTTATGAAGTCTTGAGTGTGTCCCTCGTGAGAAAAATCTTATATTTAAAAAGATTTGACCGCCCAAAAACACAAAAATGTACACTGGACTATAAACTACCTGAGTATATCTTGTGGTTACAATACTTTAACCACTTTTTAAACATTTCTATTTCATTTCCAATTTTTTATGCTTTCCATTTTTATTTTCGTTTCTAAATATTTTTTAATTTGTTTCCTATAACTCTTTCGGCATGGTTAATGGATTATTTTTGTTTTCATTTTTATATTTAATTGAAATGGCTAAAAATTATGTAGGTCGATAAAAAATTAGTTCAGACGTATGACAACTGATCAATATTAAAATTCTATATAATCTACAAACCCTGTTGCAGCTTATAGACTAAGTGAAATAACAGAAAAGTTCAGAAATATTCATAGGCGAGTAATATTTTTAGGCAATGCATACATACAAGGATTAAGGGTGTATTAGTCCCTTACATTAGTTTATGGGGGATTATTTTTTCTGAACTTTATTGAAAGCTAATGACATACTTAACCATGAATTATGTTGTGCACGCCTAAGGTTTTATAGCTAGAGAGAACTGAGGGTTGGAAGGTAGGAGAGCCTGAGGTGTGAGGGAGAAGTGTGCGTTTACGCGTCCAACCGACTGCCGTTATAACCTTAACCATTCATAAATCCTACGCAAGTTTTTCATATTGCATACTCGAGCAGTATTCGCATGAATATTCTACAAGGTAGTGAAGCGTGTCTTGCCGCTCTCAAATTAAATCGCGGAAAATTCCACAGTTAATTTTCATTATGGAGATCAAACACTTCCAAGGAGACACGCCCGACACTGTAAATGATATTGAAATCGTGCTGGAGAGGGCGCGACACACATAATTGTCGATCTTCCGAGAGGACCACAATACTCTTGTACGTAATGGCTAACAGAACATAGTTCACCTTCCAAGTAGAGACGACTCGATACTCGGTTCGATGAAAAGCGATCAGTTTTGACTGATAGGCGCACCTGGTGTTTAAGGTTCTCTTCCAACGGCCGTAACTGGCGTTCGAAGCATGCGACTGTGGAGTTCACCGCTGAAATGGTACCTACTTACTGGAGGATAAAGGCACCCTGATTATATTCAAATATCATCTAGATCATCTGCGCGTGTAGCAAGTGGGAAGAGCATAAAATTGGAGGAGGGAAACGCGCGTCGATACTGACTATAAACGAATGACATAACAAGAGGACACTGGCTCAGAGGTCCATTCGTCCGGCGGACGGTCAGCTGGATAGTCTTGAATTATCCCTCTAAGGACGCCCATAGTGCGAAGAAAGAAGTCAATGCAAGAACTCGGCCACATTAGTAAGCGCATTGCAGTGTTCATGAGAAGCTTATGCCGTGGTACATTTTTGTTTTTCGACCGATTCCCGTTATACGTTCATAGAGAACTATCACGAAACATTTCTCATTTACATAGATATAATAAAAGAGGGTTGAAATTTATTTTATCCACAGCTATTTGGGTAGAAAATTAAATTATCCCATCAGAATACATGGTAACTCTTCCTCTTGGTTAGCACCAAAGTGTAAATGAAATTAAGCGCCTCCCCGCATTCACTTTCAAACACTAGACTACCAATACCTAGAGATAAATGGAAAAGCACGGCGCAGAGACATTAGCGGTTCTATAAAACCTATACTAGAAAATAGGGCAGTCAAATATGATATCACAACTTTTTACAACGGTTTTTCGCACAAAGAAGTTTCAAAGTCATGTTTAATTTTAAACTAGTTGCGCTAATTGAAAGACCGTAGCGCACCCTGCTGAATGATCTGGGGAGTGCAAATTCTTGTATCCAAAATTTGTTTCGAGTATGTGCTCAATTTTACCTCCGAATTACATTCAAGACAAAAATATTCCCCAAATTGGGGTTATTTGCCTCCTTGAATCAGCCCCCAGCGAGGTGGCCGAAAGTGTTCCAGACTACATCCAGGTCACCGCAATGGCGGCGCACTCTCCCAGTTGAACCGTGAGGAGAAATCTTTTAATCAAACATCTATTTTCGTATTAGAGCTCATGGTCATAGAGAGTTGTTTTATTGTGGTTTTCACGGATTTATCCATTCGTCGTGGCTTCAGATATCGATGCATCAAAAGTTCCAACCGCAATACTCTCGAAGTCTTTTGTTTCACTGACAGGATATTGTGGTATACCAATTGGAAAACACCGACGATTGCGATCTCTTGCCACTCGTTGCATTCAAATCAAAGGAAATTAAGTCTCAAAAGCATTGCGGAAGGTTACTCATGCCAACAGGTTGTAGAAGGGGGTAGTTGAGAGAAGTAAGATGCGAAGGGATATAGGGTAAAAGAGCAATATAAAGTATTTTCATTATGTTGACCCTAAAACTACTTATTTAAATTTATATGCAGGAAAGTAATTTTCTAAGAACGCCCTTACGAGCCAAGGACGGCTCACAAGGACGGCGACAGAATTACTCGTACGACTTAAAAACTTATTCGGAAGGAACAAGCTTCATACGAGATAGATAAATGATGTTTTTGACATGGTAATATTGTTGCTTTCCATTTATTGTGGATAATTTTCAATAACGATGGATTATTCTCCATTACTGTTCCTTCATAAATAACCTAGCGACTGCAATCATTACAGGATGCATTATAGAAGCAGTGTCAAAGTAATAGGTATGAGATGAGAATCAACCATAAGAAAACTGAGCCAAATACGTTCTCAAGAATTCAAAAAACTATGTTAAACACTGCCAATGTAAATCACACCATAGAAATATTAAACAGCGAGTATATTTCTTATTTAGAGGAGGTACCAGAAAAAAGGGCCGAGGAGTAAGGGCCATTAAAAGAACTACCACGGTAGGTGAAGGAGCTTTTACGAAATTGAGCGAGATAACGACAAAAACCCCAAGTAAGAAGGTGAAGAAAAGGAAGGTTAACACTTTAATGAGAAGTATGATTATACGTAACTCTCAAGCATAGCTGTTTTAAAATGAGGATTATAAAACTATGAAATGAGTAGTTGGAGAAACATGAGAAAATAAAATGGACAAAAATAAAAACCAAAACGACTAGACCAAGTGTTAAGAATGGCAGGGTAAGAGAGAAATGCAAAGAAGGCAGGAAAATGGATACAGGAAACATTGAACGCAATGGAATGCGTAAAACGTGGAATTGTGGGAGAAACTTGGGTATGAGCAGAGGAGGACGGAAAAGAATAAGCATGCTTGACGGAAAGACAAAATTATGTGGAGCTAAACATATTTTAATGTAATATTTGGCTTAGGGTACTCAATTATCGTGTAGGCCGGGCTTATACAAACAACAATCTTGAGGTCAATTATAAACTAACCTTGACCGATAGACCAACTCTGAATAAACCGTTATGTGAGAAATAATAAATAAAACTATAAGGATGTCAGCTACTCAGTGAACATCTGTTATCCCATACTTCACCTTATTGCACTTCTCGGATTCCAACATATAATCTCGTCCTCTAATCCTCACTCGCCCAGCCGTCCCAGAGAGGTACTACACTCAAGTAGCGCGTGCTCTTCTCCCCTCCGTCAATCCTCAGAGGACACGACTCACACCACACACTCTGCTCCCTCTAAGTCTTTAAGACTATTATTTTTTATGTATTCCTATTTCCTTCCCTTCTCTCCCTCTAACTGATGAAGTATCAGCGAATGCCGTTGACTTCTCATGCATTGTCACCGGGTGATGTTGCCTCGCAGTCAAACCTTGACCGTAGAAAAAGCAACATGATTGTGGGAATTGCTGCGTTTTTTGTTCTAATATGTCAAATCTTTTAAAGTTTAAAAGATATGAAAACTTCCAAGATTAAAGATTAGCAACGAGGGTGTTTCCACACAGCATTGTTTTAAAGCGTGTAGTCCCACCCTACGCCTCTCGGAATCACCGCTTATAATTAGTTAATGTAAATCGCGAGTTCTCCAAACACAATTACGCGTGTCGCGACAACAATGTGACGAGAATGATGGAAAGAGCACTTACCCGTAGAGGTCATCATGGCTGATTTCCTGTTCAATTCACCGTCTTATCATGAAATTCACATGCCAAAGCACTTCAACAATTTTTCAATTGAATTGCGATGTACTCGACATTTTGAGTTCAATTATCTATAAATTGAGAGTAAAAATGAACAATAAATACACATTTTTTTAAGAAATCTACATCAATTAATCATAAGCATGATACATTTTCAACTTAAGACACCAGAAACAATAAAACATACAGCAAATATAAATCTGCGGTATTAATAATTTCCTCTTTTAGATAATGCTAGACATTGTTTTCTACTTAAGGTGTAATTTAATAAATGCATTCACTATTTTTATCCATACGTGATAAAAGTCAGCTTGATTAAGCGAATGCATGCAAACTTTAACAAAACGACACTAGTTCCGTCAATACGATCAGTCGGCAAAATATCAACTCAAATTCCTTTACCACACGAAATCGAATTGATTTTTAGATTCAATAATATAGTATACGAACGATAGTATAAACCAGCATTTAAAAAAAGATCTTTGTCTCCTCTGATTATCTATCTCTTCATTGTTTTACGACCACTGCATTTTTCCATTGGTAAAAGAAGACTATTTTTAATCAATATTCACCCAAAACAGGACAGCTAAATTAGCAAATTCGCTCAGATCCCGCTGCTCACACCATATGGCTTTTCCTAACAAAGATACTGCACATTCATCAAGCATCGACCTCCAAGTGTTAATAAATTTACAGTAATCTTTAGGGAATTAAGATGTTTGGAGCTGGGATGCTAGCGATCACTGACATACCTCGACAATTTGAAGATCAGAGATCGGATTGGGGTGGACCTTAGAATTTTCCGAAATATTCATTGCCCGAACAAGCAACTGCCTTAGGACTTATTACCGATTCAAAAAGAAAAAAATAGCATTCGAAAAGGTCGGAGAGAAGCGAGCGAGAAACATAAATTTTCCACTCGGATAAAAATAAAGAAAGGCCAAAGGTGACAGATTCTCGACCACACGGTGGGCGTTGTTCTTCTGTCTCCGTCGCTAGAAGTCCTCGGCCGATTTTTGAGTCCACGTGCGCGCTGTGCCGGGAGACGCGAAAGCTAAGAACTCGCGGCCCACACTCGATCAAGGGCAAGCGAGGAACGAATGATGAGGGGGGGGGAGAAAATTGGCTGCCGATGGCCGCGGATGGACGGGAGGCGGAAATAACGAAATAGAGGCACGGGGGCTGCGATGGGGAGTTGGACGGGAGAGGGAGGAGGAACGCGATTTAAGCGCTCGACCAATTGATTTCTCAATGAGTACATTGAGAAGACAATAGTCGACATCAAGAAAATGGTAAAAGGTAGCGTCCGAATACAGGGAGGAAAGATACAAGTATGCTCAGATTTGCGAATGACGGGGATATGCTTGCAGAGATGAAAGAATGCCTCACACGCATACTAGCCACTACTGAGAAGAAAAAGTAAAAGTACAACCTTGAGCCAAATAAAATTAATTCTAAGTAAGAAGACTTGTGAAAGATACGGTGGGACCAATGAAAGAATTTTGCTATTTATACTGGAAAATCGCTAGCATGGATGATGGATATAGTATGTATAATAGGAATGTTGAAGGAAACTTTCAAACATGAAAACAACTACTAAGGACAAATAGCACTATGATAAACGTAAATAAACCCCTAATTGAACGATTTACGTTTATTGAGTCACTTTTCTAAGGATTGAGATGTACAGGGAATATCGCTTCATCAGCACGTCAAATCGTAGTAGAAATAGCCGAGGAATTCCTAAGGTATAGTTCCCCTGTAGAAGAGGGGATAAAAGAAGATTGGAGGAGGTGAAAAGTAGTGCTACAGTAGTAGTAGTTTTAGGGGTTTGTAGGGTGCGTCGACAGCTATGGTCATTTTGCACCACTGTCATTACGTAAAACTTATGTTCCTTTTAAACTAGGAATAAGTAAACAGATAAATACGAATAAATATATAAATAAATAAAATAAACAAAAAAAAAAAAAAAAGGAAAATGCTAAAATCAAAAGCATTAAAATTATGCGCTCCGAAGCTAAAGCTGCCCCATTAAACCGGTTGCCCTTAAAAAAGTTAAGACTCGATTTATAGACCCAGAGTCATCCCCTAAAATATTTTTTAAGTCTCCCCTTATCTTCAACATGTCTCTGGCCCTTTGGTATGTTGTACATTCCGTCAGGATATGTTTTATCGTCAGGGGTTGGAAACACTCATTGCAGCGGGGCTGTTCTTTTACCTCCGCAAAGAGGTACGAATGAGTGAGGGCAGAGTGTCCTATTCTCAGGCGCGTAATCATGACCTCTTCCCTCCGAATGTTCCGGATGGAAGAGGACCATGGTGAAACGACCGGTTTTATTGCCCTGAGTTTATTATTTTGAAGAGACTGCCAAGTCTCCTTCCACTGATGCAGGACCGAGTTCCGCAAGGCGGCCTTCACGTCCTCCATTGGAACCAAGGTGGAGTCGGTCTCGGGTTGTCGAAGGGCATCCTTCGCTGCCTGGTCAGCTTTTTCGTTGCCTCTTATGCCGACGTGACCAGGGGTCCATATAAAGGAGACCCTGTTCCCCTTTCTCTGAAGGGACAACAGGGTATAATGGATCTCCTGGACTATCGGGTGCACAGGTGCAAAGGCCGATAAAGATTTTAGGGCGCTCAACGAGTCGGTGCAGATGAGGAAAGAGCCATTGCTTTCTTTTATTTCTCCTAGGGCCGTCCTTATGGCTGACAGCTCGGCTGTGAAAATGCTGCAAGAAGTGTGCAGTTTTTTCCTCACGACTCCATGGTAGTGGGACACGACCGCATAGGCACATGCAGATTCTGACTTTGACCCGTCGGTGTAGACTGGGACAAAGTCAGAAAGTGAGCTGAGGACGGCACTGAAGAGCTGCTGGTATTCGGAATCGGTCGTTTTGGCTTTGCGGCGTGCACTGGCAATGAGTTTAATATCCGGCATTGGTGTTAACCAAGGCGGATACTTAGCATAGGAGACGGGGCATATTTGAGGAAATGTAAAATTTACCTCATTAATAAAATCATTAAAACGAACGGCAAAGGGCCTAGTTGCCCTTCTCCGCCTGTTAAATAAGTCTAAAAACCGTTGGTTAAAAACTATGTTAAAACAAGGGTGGATTGTCTCTGACAAAATTTTACAGGCATAGTTGCCCATTAAAATCATCCTGCGGGTTTCCAACGGAGGCTCCCCTGCGTCTGCAAGTAAGCTTGGGACTGGGCTTGTTCTAAATGCCCCGGTGGCCAACCGTATCCCAGCATTGTGGACACATGTGAGTGGTCTCAAGTAAGACTCTCGTCCTGAGGAATACACTATGGAACCATAGTCCAGTTTGGATCGCACCAAGCCTCTGTACAATAAAAGCATGGTGGAGCGGTCTGCTCCCCAAGTGGAGTGAGTTAAAAACTTTAAAACGTTGAGGGTTTGGCGACACCTCTCGCGTAACACGCGGATATGCTCCCGCCAGTTCAGCTTTTGGTCCAGGATCATGCCGAGAAAGCGGACGGACTCCACAAATGGAAGAATCCTACCCAACAGGGTTAGGGTCGGGGTAACGTGGTAACCGCGAAGACGGTGAAAGTGCACGCATTTCGTTTTCTCCATGGAGAAACGAAATCCGTTCTTTCGCGACCACTCTCCCAGTTTGTTTAGAGTCACCTGGGCTTGCCTGGAAGCGTTTGGCAGTCGTGTCGACCGGCAAAATATGGCTAAGTCGTCCACATAGAGCGATGCCATCACCGGGGCATTGATGCATTCCACCACGTCGTTGATGGCGATGGCAAATAACGTCACGCTCAGTACTGAACCCTGGGGTACCCCGTTCTCCTGTGTAAAAGATCGGGATAAGTGCTTCCCAGTCCTTACTTTAAAAAGGCGGTTAGTTAAAAAATTTCTGATAAATAGGGCCATGTTGCCTCTAAATCCCCACTTGTGGAGCGTGTTGAGGATTCTCCATCGCCACACACTATCATAGGCCTTCTCCAGGTCGAAAAAGACTGCTATGACGTGTTGACGGTGGAGAAAGGCTTCCTGGATGAAGTTCTCAGTGCGCACCAGATGGTCTGTCGTGGACCTGCCACGCCGAAAGCCGCACTGAGCGTCGGAGAGCAGGTGTCGACTCTCCAAGCACCACATGAGACGTCGGTTTACCATCCGTTCCATCACCTTGCACAGGCAGCTGGTGAGAGATATGGGACGGTAGTTGTTCGGGTCATTTTTGTCCTTGCCCTGTTTTGGGATTGGTATCACGATGGACTCTCGCCAGGCATTTGGAAAACTGCCCTCGTTCCAAAGTTGGTTGAGGGTATTTAGGACCTCCCCAATCGCAGTTTCCGGAATGTTCCGGAGAAATGCGTTGTGGATTTCGTCCGCCCCTGGCGAGGTGTAATGGGAGTCTTCGATGGCGGATTTAAGCTCCCAGGACGTGAAAGGCTCATTGTAATATTCACTTGTAGGACCTGCACCAAAATTGAGAGGGACTCTCTCGCATCGCCTCTTCAGGTTCGCAAAGTCCGCGGCATAGCCCTCGTCACTGCTATTGGCCGCGAACTGACTGGCAAATATGTTGCTTATTTCGGCAGGTGAATTAACCACCCGGCCAGCAACAAGCAATGGCGAGATGACAAATGAGCCCTTGGACCCGGAGATTTTCTTGACTTTGTCCCATACCTGACCAAGCGGCGTGCGATGGTTGATGGTAGAGACGTATTCTATCCAGGAAGCCCTCTTGGCCTCCTTCACGGCCCTTCGAGCTCGCGCTCTCAGGCGGCGGTACGATGCCAGATTAGTTGCCGTGGGATATTTTCTAAAAATATTTAATGCTTTTTTCCTCGCCCGAATCGCCCGGTCGCATTCCCCGTTCCACCAAGGGACAGGAGCTCGATTAATGTTCCCGGACGTACGAGGGATACTTTTGGTAGCTGCCGCCAACAGCGTTGAACTTAGTTTATCGACGTTGTGCAACGCGTCGAAACTTGCGTCGTGTTTATATGTAAACGTACGCTTAAAAAGTGGCCAGTCCGCACGGTTAATACGCCACTTTTCCGGAGGTTTTGAAATGGTGGGCGAAGAGTCTTCCTTAACGAGTAGAAGAGGAAAATGGTCACTCCCACAGAGATCGTTGTGGGTGGACATTTTCAGCTTTGGGGCTAGACTTCTCGAGCATAGACAAAGATCTATTGCTGAGAATTCCCCATTGAAGCTGTTAAAGCGGGTTTTTTCGCCGCTATTTAATAAAAACAGGTTAAAATCCTCAATAAAGTTGGATAAAATTCGACCTCTCCTATTGCTTTGGGTTTCTGGCCCTCCCCAGAGAGGATCATGGGCATTAAAATCTCCCATCAAAATGAACGGCTGAGGAATCTGGTGGACAAGGGCTTCAAGGTTCAGGCGGGTCACCGGTGCACCCTCTGGCAGATACACGTTGCATAACGTCATCCTCTCAGGGGTGTGCACCGTGACAGCGACGGCCTGGAATGGAGAGTTCAGTTGGACTCGCGAGGTGTAAAGGGCCTCACGGGCCGCAACTGCTACTCCCCCTTGGGCTCGTTGGCCACTTAGGTCATCCGTTCTAAAAACAGTGAATCCCTTCAGAATACCCTTATCTTCAGCCTTAAAATGGGTCTCTTGGAGACAAATACAAGAGGGTTTAAAATCTTGGATTAAAATGGCCAGCTCCTCCTTGTGCCGATAAAAGCCATTGCAGTTCCACTGCAGAATGGAACACATTTAAAGTGTTAAATTAAAATAAATAAATAAATATATAAATAAATAAGATGACTAAAAAGGGAGATGACCAACTCTATTGACGTTATCGCTTGAAGCGATGTTTCCTCTTCCACTCGTTTGCGAAGACCTCAGTATCAGAGATACTCTGGTCCTCTTCAATTACCTCCGGCCTCTTTGGCTTCACTGGAGGCGGCGGGGAAGGTGTATTCTCACGCCCTTTTGGCGTGTTCCCCTTGGTGGTTTTCTGTGGGCTCTTCTTTGAAGGGCCCACAGGAGTAGGTGGCTCCTTGTCCACCTTACTCTTCCCATCCTTCACCCTTTTGGGTTTAGGCACTTGCGTGTTTTCAACTGGGGATTCTTTCGGTATCTCCGTCTGCGTGGCGATGGTACACTTTACACATTGCGTGGTTGCAACGGAAGCAAAGGACCGGGAGAAAGTTGGAGCGATTAGCGCCCTGTATTTTCTCCTCGCTTCCGCATATGGGATTTTTTCAAGGGTTTTTATCTCCATGACTTTCCTCTCTTCTTTCATCTTCGGGCAATCACGAGAGTACACTGGGTGTGTACCCTCGCAATTGACACAAAGAGGTTCCGAAGAGCACTCTTTATCCTCGTGCGCGTCTTTGCCACAGCGCGGGCAGGTGGCCTTACCCTCGCAACGCGACGCGACATGGCCGAACCGTTGGCATTTGAAACAACGCACGGGATTTGGGATGAATGGCCTCACTGGTACCGATTCATAGCCCACAAACACCTTGTCGGGTAGTCTATCACGCGCAAACGTCAAGATCACGGAGGTGCTGTTTACGTTTTCTCCGTTGCGTCTCGTGGTGAGTCGACGACAATCAGTCACTCCCTGAGAGAACATTTCTCTCTTGATTTCTTCGATGTCCACGTATAGGAGGTCGTAGTGACTGATGACTCCCCGACAGGTGTTAAGAGTGCGGTGCACCTCCACCTTAATCGGAATGTCATGCAGCATTCCCATAGCAAGCAGTTTTTCGCTTTGTGTATCGTTCAGGGTCTCTATAAGAAGTGTACCATCCCGGAGCTTCTTCACGCTCTTTGGGTCCCCAGGCACAATCTGTGACAAAACTCTGCGAATTAAGAAAGGAGAAACCTTTTTCAAGGTTTCACCTTCCTTTATGCACGACATAATTAAATAGCGCTTACATGCGCCAATGCACTTTTCTCCCCCGCCGGTGTCCGGACGGGATCTTTTTAGTGGTGGAAAGGGTTTTTCCTCCATAATAATAAGTGATTCGTCCCTCGGCCTCCCCACCCACCACGGAGCCACACATTTGGGACGCCACTCCGCCAAACCGGAGCGGTCGCCAGGGCTAACTCGAGGGATATAGCGCTTCAGGAGTGGTTGTCTGTTTCGGGGTGGATCTTCGGTGCAAGGGCCCACCAAAACCCTTACATCTCCGACCTCCCTACGCAGACCCCCACAACCTTGGCACTCGCCACCGGAGCAAAAACGCGACGGAAGCCGATTGACCGGGAGTGGCTAGCTCCCGGCCTCCCGTTTACGCGAAATCCGGGGCCGAAGAGGGATATCGCTCTCCGGTCCATGCAGGGCATCCGAAACCCTGCTGGGAACCAGAAAGATCACCCTCCAGGATCCCCTTCTCTCCCTTACGGGTCTCCAGGCACGGCAAACACCTGGGCGGATCGCAGGCCAGATGGTATGGCCGCTCACAGACAGTGGATCCACAGCACTGTCCGGACGCATCCCTTGCTGGCTTGGGGTTTGTTTTCGGGGTTTTCTCCCCGCCCTTTTAGTCGCCTCTTACGACAAGCAGGGATACTGCGGGAGTATTCTCTATCCCCCTACCCGCGGGGGGGAGTAGTGCTACAGAAGAATGACGGAAACGCAATGCACGGACAGAGTGTGAAACGAAGTATTTGGGAGAGTGGGTGAAGAGTGAAGCGGGCGCATAGGAGAGGAATAAATGAGTTGGACACAACCTGAGGCACGATATACGAGTATGGAGACTATCATTGAAGAATCTGGATGGGAAGAATAACAGTTTGAGGCCAAGGGTGAACTAAGAGAAGCAGGCAATGGGAAATGGTGTAAAGAGCTACGAAATAATAAAACAGGATAGTTTGAAGAGCTACCACAAACCAATCCAGAGATTGACAACCCGTTAAGGAGGCGATAAATCTCGTCAGGAGAAACCGGATTCAATGGAACATCCTCGCGTCAACCGTGTTTATGACGACTCCAATTTTACCAGCAATCAGTGTAACTTGTAAGTTGTACGCCATAGTAACTCGTATGTAATATGTTCGGTTAAAACATCAAAGGATCAAACAGTTAACAGCTAACTCTTCGATAGAAAATACGACAGAAATTATAATTTTTTTAAAGTTTTAAATGTTTTGCACAACTTTCATAAACTAAATTGCAAACCCTGCAGGGTTTTTAAACGTACTCAAGTTATTTGCTTCAAGGTTGTATTGCAGTGAAATATTCTTCCAATAATCCTTCGAGGCAGACGATCGCCGTGATTGTTCAACTCGGGACAGCACACCAAAATATTGCTTCAGGAGTGGTAAATCGATCACTTGGAAGCAAGTTTTCGTCTCTCAAAACGAATAATCTCGAGAAGTTAAGATATATTCCCGAATACGCCGCCAGATCCACCAGTAAAAGAAAAAAAAAAAAAAAAAAATAATGGGACTAATCTTTGCGATATTCCTGGTAAAGAGAAACATCAACCCGAAACGCATCGAATGAAAGCGAAGGTCACCGCCTTGTTGCCATTCAAAGCGTGAATTTATGCGCCGAATCGTATTCGTCCAGATTACTTCAGTAAATGTCAAAGGGGAGCAATTGATGGTAGATAGACTCCAGTTTTGATATCTTCTATCAGAGAGCGTGCTATATCTTTCCTTGCGATATGCTCCCAGCTATAATGCATTGAAGGTAATTCGCGCGGAAACTGCTTTCCCACTGGAAACCTACCTTGTTGACTGTGTACGAGGACGTACGTTTTGAAAAATTGTACTGTATTGCTCTAGGTATTAATATATCAAGTCACCTGTGCCATATAGGTCGTAATACACTGGCAAATTCCAGTTTCAGTTTTGTCACTGAAGAACGTGGCAAAATAATTATTAAGAATCTACAATCCGCTGCAGTAGAGAAATTACCTATGTTTGAATAGATAATCAATCAAAAACAAACCCTTGCAGCTCTATTTGTTGCTTAATCATTGCAAAAGCATGATCAGGGCTTTTTAATATGCTCGTGCGCTTATTAACAAAAGCATTTATTGACTTAAAAGAGGTGTGTTATATGTGGTCATCCATATCACCTCGCTTCATCAGAACGTCAAATCGTAATAGAAATAGTCGAGGAACTCCTTAGGTATGGTTTAAAATTTGTTACCTACGGCGTAACTTCATGGAATTTGCATAACATATTGAAATGAAATAAAATTATTGACTTGGTAATTCTACATACTTTTTTCTGTGTGGAATTACAAAGTCAATAATTTCATTTCAATAAGGTAGGGTTTGCATGGAACTCGTAACTATGTGGAATTCGTAATTATGTGAAAACCCATTTATATCCCTTGGCATGATGTCAGTTCTCCACCAGATTCCGATCCAATACAATTCTATCGAGAAATGTACACCAGATGGATATTATGCTAATTTAAGAATGTCATTTCGGCTAGTTAATGTTCTAGAAGTTTTCCAGCGAACGATTAACTCGATCTTGGTCCTCACAAGGACAAATAGACTATGTATATTTGAATTATATATAAGTACCTTCAAATAGCATTGCCTAGGGGTTTAAGGTTTCAAAGCTTGTCTGAAATGCTCTTAATGATGATGAGTTTTCAATTAATTTGCCTGAGTTTAGATAATGGAAAAAATTACGTATTTTGGGTGATAAATATTGAGATATGGCTTTAAATACTCTATTACTTAGACTGCAGTACTTATAACTCTCTAAATCCACTCTAAACTCACCTAAATCCATTAAATGTGAAACAAGTACGGCAGTTTACGAGTCTGGCTAGGTATTTCCGACAGCTTGTACCAATATTTCCTTTCAGTACTACTTCCATATTTGAATAGAGAAACCTGGGAGTAGGGGAGGGCGGCAGGTGCGGTGGCTAACGTACTGGCTTCCTACTGAGAGGGCCCGGATTCGAATCCTGGAAACGGCAGATATTTTTCTCTAAAATCCCGACCCTTTCTTGAGGAGGGCTTAATCGGGAGAACTTTCAGTGAGTACGCCGTCCGTCGGATAGTTAAACCGCGGACCCCTTGGCGCCTTTTGATAAGAGCAGGCTGATTCTGATGCTGGGTTTCCCTCCATCCTTCCTCCTTTCCCATCCATCCCTAATGGCGCAAGCCGACAGTTGCTCCCATTATACTACTACTATCTGGGAGTGGGCATCTGAACAAGACGTCTCTTTGCAAAAAGATGCATTTTTAAAATTCTAGTGACGCGTCCTTTAATTTCTAAATACGATTCTACCCTTCCAACAGAGGTACGACAGTATTCTACCCACTGAGGCATCTGAACAAGACGTCTCTTTGCAAAAAGATGCATTTTTAAAATTCTAGTGACGCGTCCTTTAATTTCTAAATACGATTCTACCCTTCCAACAGAGGTACGACAGTATTCTACCCACTGAATGATCTAATTAGCCACGAAACCAATGACAAAAAGCTGGCATCTGCCTTTAGCAAATGTCATCGCATAATTAGTGATTATGGTTCAAACATTTAAGTTTTGTTAATCATGGTGAATTCAAATTCATTTCATTGCCTTAGGCATTACGCAAGGGAATGGTCAGAAAAAATGTTGCGCTTGTATGGTCTCAAATTGCTTCCCTTCGAGACACGTGAATTCAGAATCGGTGCCAGGAAGATTCAACTGTGCCTAAACGCGACCCGACAAAAATATACAGACTTTGCACCACTACGCCTACCGCAGGTGTCGATGGCACTACATTCATTGTCCAAGCCCTAATCTATTCAATCATATCCTCACGGTAATTTCCTCCCGCTAGGAAAGGAGATACCGCTGATGTGATCTGGCCACTCTACGTGACAATTCATTGAAGCGGAAGGGGTTTTTTGACCGGATCCGTAGAAGCTCGCTGATGATCGAGGTTGGTATTATTATATTACATACAGGTAATGTATAGTTTAAGGTAGATTCTGGATGGACGCAACTACAAAATAAATACCTTTTCTATCCTACCAACCCAGGTTGGTAGAAAGTAGCCAATAATTTTAGCTTCACAGTCTTTTATCTTTCAACAAACCCTTTCATTACAAGTATTTCGTTATTTATCTATTCAATGATTTAAGAAAACATTAGTTACTTTAAGCCACCTAATGAAGTTTCGTCAATTTTCTGGGTTCATTCGATAAATGTTTTTGTAGTTACCTTCTCGATCATACTTGGCATGTATCTTTGGTTAACACCACAGATTTCAGAGCATTACCCCCTACACAAACTTGGCCAGTTTATGAAAATACTCGCCATTTATGACACAAAGCATAATATTGCCTAGAGAAGCATTACCTTAGATGGTGATTGAATTCATTTCTGATGATCGGAATAATAGTATTTTCAGCCAGGACAAGTCACCGCGAAACTACTCTTTTGCCAAGGAACAATTAAGGGTTTGACCCAACGCGTGGACACTCGATGATCCCAAACTGGCTCGAGTTGAACGATGCTTTCCACTCCGATATTCAGTCCGAGGTGAGTTCATCATGGAAAATATTTTACAAGCGAAATCATTTTGTCTCTTCATAACGGAGGTGGTCACCTTTTTTAATAAACATTGACTAGGAAAACTTTTGTACTGTGATGACTAGATACTCTCGTAGTGGCAGAATGATGCATAATCACCTGGTTATGCAGCAAGTTAAATCTGAAGGTCACTGAGTTCACCAGAGCATGGAAAAACAAACTCGGGTATCTAAACTGTGCAGCTATCTGTAAAATAGCAAGTTGTCTCTGATCGAAAGTCTATGGCCCCTGCGTTCGTCGCAGGAAGGCGTAAAAAAACCCAATTCACTGACCTTTTTTAAGATTGTGGATGTATCAGCTATCAGTATAGCAGGAAGACTTTCATTATACCATGGTTTTGATCTAATATTTGACTGTGGTATAATTCTTTCGGTCGAGCATTCACTTATCCACATCTACACAATACTCCTCAAGGCGCAGCAAGGGCCTCTGACGGGGAATGTAAGGGCACCAGCCATGTATGGAGAATTATTTGTTCATACTTGTATACATGCTAGCTCATACAAAATTCTCGAGCATATGCATGCCTAAATAAGTATATCATGCAATAATGTTTGTGATTAACATCCATCAAATTCAATTCATCAAACTCTAATATTCAAGCTAATTTAATTTTTTCGGGCCCTTAGGTTCGATTTTGTTATGAATGCGAATCGTGCGAGGTAAGCACGAGCACTTGAATCTGTTTGTGACGGTAATTATATCACTTATTTTATCCCGCTAATTCTACATATTTAATTTGTTGCGATTATAATTCCCTCTTAAGCAACCTTATACCTTTACCTCCTATACCTTAATAAAAGTCGAAGTCTTGCCAAATCTATTCGAGAAACAAGAGGCTCCCAGCTTAAATCCACCGACATATCTTGACTCTTACTCGCTACGCCAAATATGTGTCCATCTGAGAGAAAGATTGACGGCTGCTATATTTATTTCCATAAGTTCCTCCCGAATTATGGCAGTAAAATCTGACATTCCCAACACCGGAGCTGCAGTGCCGCATCGAGAACGAGCCGATTTGCAGAATAGCCGTGGTAGATGGAGTTTTAATGCGACGTCATGGCGGAGTGATTGACAGTCGGCAGCTAGCTGTTTCTTCGTCCAATATGACGTCACTAAATGTACTGCCGGGAAGTAGGACACTTCCTTTCCCTATTTACAAGGAAAATATAAAGTCACTACGGCAGGCATTGACGCGGGAAACGTGAGGAAAAGCGCCTTCATCGTATTGACAAATAAATATCACAAAGAAAAGCGAGTCTATCACCACCTTAATTCCCCGAGCTTTCCTAATAACCTCCGTTAACACGCTCGTGTAGGCCAAGTCCACCCGATCACCGAAGATTAATGCCTTAACTCCAACTTCACCTCTTCCCCCACACGGTCCTCCCCCACCCATGGTAGGGCGGGAAGGATGGGGCAGAGCGCCACGGGGAAAAATGACACCGGGGGGGGGGGGCAAATGGGATGGTGATGGATGGATAGGCGGAGCTTTATTTATGCGCCGCGCGGGCTAGACCACCTACGGGACGGTTGAAGAGAGAAGGAGGGGGTGAAGAGAGATGGCGAGCAGGCTCACAAAAATGGTCACAAAACACAGCATACATTGATATCAGATAAAATAAATTAGCTTCACGCTATTTAAAACTGGACACCAGAGGTTGACCGGAACCCAACACGATGTGAACTACCTTTTTCATTGCGCACAGGGTTGATTCATCATCTAGGACTGACAAGATGATTCGGAAAGATAATGTCTTCGGAAAAGAGCCCGAACGGAATAAGTTGGAGGCACGAGAAGAGTATTATTTCATAAAAACAGTACGCGATGACAGGCGAAAATGGGGAGATAATAGTATGGAATAAATACTTCGCTGAAATTTGAAATCGCGCATTGTTATGGCTGACTCCTGTTCTTCAAGTTAATCTCAAAAAATGTGCTCCAGAATATCAATCCAAAAGAGGTTATTACCTCAGGAGGAATTTCAAAAACCATTTGAGGACGGTCACATTCGAAAGAGATAAATAGGGAATATAGGTAATACTTACGGAGACAAGCTGAACCTATGAGTCACGAAGTAACAAACCGTTTATTATTTATCAAACCCGAGTTCAAAGAAAACCATGCGACGACAGCCGAAAATTAGGATTTTCTAGTATGAAATCAATATTTCATTTCAATTTGACGTGGATAGTACTTTCTCATGGCTAAACCCTGCTTCCAAGTTGGTTTCAAAACACTCGAATAGAATTTCACCCCATAAGAAGTGGTTTACAAGGGAAAAGCCCACATAACGCCTGTCTCGAGTCCAACAAAATGTAACACATACGAATGTTAGGAAGATTCTCAGTAATTAACTTCTAATCCTCGTAAAAGTAATTCAGAAGTTAATTCAAACGCCGGATGGAAACCCGTGATTGCCACTTATTCTTTTTAAATATGTTCGGCCGATTGAATCACATAGCCATAGGTTGTGTTCCAACTTTCCTTTACCACCCCACTACAGCTCGGAAGGAAACTAGTCATAAAATCAAGATCGCAAGCCAAATATTTTACTCGCGGTCATATACCCTGCTCATTTACGAATTTGAAATATACAATCAACAGAATGTGAATAATGTGGATCCATTAGCTGTTACATAAGACAGTCTACTGTTCACTTATCAACTGCTATTCAAAGAATTCAATGAATTACCTGGATGATGTATCTAAAAAGCACATCTTATTATAAAGAAACCGGGATATTCAAACTGAAGTTGGATTACAAATGCGAGTCAATCTCGTATTCACCGAGACTCGCTCCTGAAATTCACACAACGAGGTATGGGGTCCTGTACGTTTTCCTCCGCCTCCGATTTTACGTCATACATGCAACCCAGGGACTATAAAACCATTTGGGAGAAACTGGGAGTGCCAACGAGAAAATAATTTAGAATGAACCTGGATACTTCGTTCAGCAGTAGATTGCTCTATCCAACACACTACCACGCACCCAATCTCATCATAAAAAAATATTTATATTTTATTGATACTCATCTTTCAACAATAAAATTTAAATTAAACGTCTTGGATGTGTGCATTGCTTCTTCTACAGGAGTCTCAAGGATTCAGGAATAAAAATTAGCAAAAGAGAGCATAAGAGTATTCGATGACACGGGATGGAAAATCTATTGCTACGGAAATCTCTCGGCAGCAGTCAGCAATATTCTCCACCAAAGATAATAATTTCAGTGACCCTTTCTTGCTAATAGAATCTTATAATAACATGGAAACTGACAGAAATGAAGAAACTTTGTGGACTTGAGATCTGATATTTTTTAATCCGCGACCCTGGTTCATCCACTTGAGAGATTGAAGGATAAATTTTCCAGTTGCGTACCCTTTCCTTTTCCTTCCAATGCAAAGACATGAGAAAACTCGAGTAGCGAAATAAAACAATTCATTTTAATTCAGTTTCACAGCTTATCTAACAATAATGAATAAAATTAATTTTTTGATGCCTGAACCTTCTTGATAAATGCGTGTCTTATGTTCTGCGGTGCTACATAATTCTTATTATTAGCACAAGTCTACCAGTTAACAGGATTTTTGATGAAACCGGAATAATTACATGTATTTAATCGCCTATCTAAATCTACGCCATTATTTTTATGGTATATTTCTCTGGAACTAAGTCATTTAACTTAATTAATGTGCTGCTAAAATTCTCAGCCAATCCTAACACGGAACTAATTACCTTTAAACTCCTAATTGCAATAAAAATATCGATCACTACACACACACTCTACCTGCCTTAATGGGAATCATGCTTTTCCTTCCTCTTCCTTCCAACATTTTTCAATCTGCCAGTCTTTTCATTAATATTCCATTAACTCTCAGGATCTCCGGTCGTGAACTCGCGGAAACAAGGAGTTCCGCGCGAGATGGAGGAGGTTCATTTGGAGGCCATTTTTAATAGTAGACTTTTTCGTTTAATTTTAAAATATGGAACTTTAAATTTACTATTTAAACTAAAAAATCCCGCACTTTCCTATTTAAATTAGGCTGTTCTTTCGTTTAATGCATATTTCAAGCTGCACAAATCATTCCCTCATGTTCTTAGTGAGCATTTAGTAAGCCGAAGATTATTGAATTCTATTCTATCCCTTCCAGTAGTTAGATATTAAAGTCAAAACCCAGGAGTGAGCTGTCCGATTCGCCCCAATGAATTAATCATGCTCTAGCATGGGCGAGCGAGCAGTAATATATGAATCGGGAGGGAAGTGGCGGGGCACCGGCTTCCTCCGCGGGGGCAAATGTTCCCGTTCGAAAATCTTTTCGGCCTACCGGTGGGGGGCGTTGCGCGTGCTTGGAGCGGGGGGAGGGGGAATAATTTATCTGGTAAGCTCCGGGCACAGCAGGAGATCCGATATAATCGGCAAACTCCAGCACTCCTGCCAGCACACGTAGGCCTGTAGAGGTATGGTAGCATAGCGAGCAGAGCGGTTGGCTAATGATGACCCGATGTCCCGGGTTCGGTTGCCAGCTCACGGCACCCAAGTTGCGTGATTGTTCGAGGACTGAACCTTCTAAGGAAAAAATAGAGGGCATTTGGGAAGAAGCCTGCCCCCCCTATCTTGACTACCTGTGATAAGGATATATGATCTGTTGAATTCGCGATCCCCCACATAGATATACGAGGGTGGGGTGATATATTTCATACATAACCGAGAAAGACGACTTTTTTCGTTTTTTCCACGTTATTTTTCAGCATTATCTCCATTGAGATCAATACATTTTTCATAACGTTGTTCTTAATTAGTGATACCATTTTTATAATTCGATTCGTCAAGCCCCTCATTTACAGCATCGATGATTTCCTCGTTGCAGTCAAACGTTTTACCTTAGAGCCATTTCTTAAGGTTAGGAATCAGATGATATTCACTGGGAGCTACATTTGTTGAATATGGCGAATTGGGGAAATTCAAAGATTTTAACCATCACAACGACCGACAAATGGGCAGCTGAGTTGTGATGGTGAAACAATATTTTTTTCTTCGCTAAGTTAGGTCGTTTATTTTTCAATTCTTCCTTTAAAATTAGCAATAGCTCTGCATTGTATTCACCTATGATAGTCTAACCCTTTTCCAGGTTATCCATTAAAATATTTCCTTTCCCATCTCAAGAAACAGTCGCCATAACTTTACTCTACAATTATATTGTTTAGGCCTTCTTTGGCGTTAGCTCACCGTGTCCGATACATGGTTTCGACGACTGTTTACTTTCAGGAGTGTAGTGGAGGATCCAAGTTTCACCCACAGTTATATATCGACGCCAAATATTAGTTGGAGTTTCGCTTGCAAAGCACCAAATTTTCGACTGAACCAATTGTTGATTGTGCGTTAGCAAACACAGCACCCACCCAGCACTGATCGTCTCCATGCCCATATGTCCATACATAATATTGCGCTCACGTTGACATCCTAGTAGTCTCAGCTATCTAAATTACTTTTAATCTGCGGTCCTTGAACACCATTTTATGAATTTTTTCAATCATTTCGGGAATTGTGACCTCAACGGGGCTTCCAGAACGTGGTTCTTCAGAAGTGCTCGTGCGAATTTTCTTAAATTCAGAAACCCGCTGTTTAACCTTTGAATATGATGGAGAAGAGTCTTTCAGTGTGGAACCCTGTTCTTCTTTAATTTGAAGTGGTGTTAGGCCTTTTAAATAGAAGAAAATATTTGGCGACCGCACGCTTCTCAGATTTTTCCATTTTCACGTAAGCAATCGAGGCGTCTTGTTTAGTCATCTCTCGTATGTTAACAAAGCAATCGACTTGAAAATCAATAGACCAGATAGTGAGATATAATACTATAGAATACAGGCCAAAAATTAGATCTGCTAGCACCACCTATAGGTAAGGCCGGAAACGTTCCACCCCACCCTCGTACAGGGTGTACGTATGTACCTATACACCTGTGTACAGCATGAGCTTGGGGAGAGGTGAAATTCAATATATAAAGCATCACGATGGTATCAATTCAGATATTCTAAAAGTGAAATGAATCAGATATTCTATAAATGAAAAAACAACCCACATTCACCAAAACATTTTCATTGAATAACTGAAATGGAGTTCCTCAAAACATGAAGAGAAAAGACGAGATACATGTTTAGAAAAGAGGAGAATTACTGAGTTTACTTCTGACACTGAAGGAATTATTTGAACTTTGTTATCAACCAGAACGCCGGTTTAATAGGTGAGGAGAGAGCTCAATCAATACTAGACTAACGGCATGAGAAATTTAATCATCAGGGTAGAGGGACAGGTTACTTTTCCTGTGACATTTGTGGATCCCCAGGATTGTTACCTGAAAAATCAAACAGCTTGGATGAAGCTGGGTTGCCCAAAGAAATCACCCGGAATTGATCCAGGGCCTTCCAGTCAACAGCACAGCGCTATACCCACTGGATTACCTCGTCCTTTTGCAAATACCTAGCATCCAAAATTTCATTCAGCGTCAAAATTTCCGAAATGTGATCCCGATCCGGTTTTCTTAATACTCCATTCTACCAAAACGAAATATTCCCCCCAGATTACAAGCATTAAAATACCATCTGCATAGTCACCACTTTCATCACAATCAGATAAGGATCTCCGTAAAAAGCGCTTTTAATTCTCCCTTTAAAATGCAAATGAAACAATTCTAATTATACTTTTCCTCCGCGCGAACGATTATTACGTAAAATCAACTCTTTCAGAATTAATTGCGTCCCCTTTTCTCATCGCGGTGGTGGGGAAATAAAACCGGGCCCTATCACGCGGTACTCACTACAGAAAATCCTTGAACGGAAAACAGATTGGGAATCATTGGCCTTAATGGAAACCGCCCTTTCTTCCCGCTCCCCTTTCCTTATCCATCTTCCCGACCCTATAGTCTCTCCCTCGGGGAGACGACGGAGGGTGGGGTATGGGGTTAGTTAAGACTTAAAAAGAGAAGGGATTTTGAATGGGGCGGACCGAGAGACGCCAATATCCATCAAGCGCCCCCACCCCCTCCAACACATCCTTTTTTCGAAGACTTACTCCGGGTTTAACCCCTCATAAAAGTCGGTGCGCGGTTCGTGTCAACGCATGTTAATCGCGTACTGACACAAGGCAGCCTAGAACGGGGAAGAGAGCGGACAACGAGGGAGCGTAAAAAAGAAAATTCGTCAAAACACCGTCCCCATAACGAATTTGCGGCCCTCTACAATTTCGAGGGAGTCGCTCCAGGGTGAACACGCCCTCGACCAAATGAAAACGATCGTGCTTTTCCCGAGAGATGATGAGCGCGAGCAAAAAAAGAAAATTCGAAATAAATAATAACAACCGTGGTATCCTGAACACATAGCCAGCGATGCTGCCAGTAGGAGTGGTAGGGCGTCCGAATTGACCAGAGGGAGATGGTGCCGCTCCCACGGAAAACAGGTGGGGTAGGGTTGGTGGGGAAGGAATGAGGAAATGAGCGGATGCGCGAAGGGACAAGTGATGGGTAAATGTAACGAAGAAATAAAGCAGATGAGTTATTTTACACTGGCTAGGTCGAAATTTGGCCATCGTAGCGCGTAGGTATTAATTAAGGTTTTAATTGAGTCGAGTTCAAAGAACATCTTCTAGATCTCTCAATAGCTGTTGCGTGAATGAAGAAAGGGTGACGGCACCTCTGGAGAAACTGGAAACGGAGTGCCTCCATTCATGAATGGAGTAAGATTTTAAGAAAGTTAAAGAATATCTGAGTTTAATTTCATTCCCGAGGAAGTTAATTACGAGAAAGCTAACCTGGCCTGTCACACTGCAGCATTATCATACGTCGAGAGGGAGTCGACGAGATCATTAATGCAACATATCGACACTTACTTTAGGTGTCGTTGACGATATTGATGTGTCGACGCCGGAATTTATGCTGAGAGCAATGTTGATATGGTGTTCAAAGTGATGTCTACTACGATATCGATATCAAGAGCGATATTGATGTCGATGTCGAGGTTGGTATTAACGCGGTCATCGATGTGGACATAGGCACTTCTCCTGCGATGAAACATTTCCAAACGGCAGGATAGAAACAAATGACTCCTTTATGTTTTGGAATCAAACATATAGTATTTGCTACAAATGAATGCATTGCGCCCAAGGATCGAGGAACTTTACGTGCGCAGAAATGCCAGCTGCCATCTGCCAGCTATGAAAGAGGTAAAGGAAATCTTACAAAAATACGGTATGTAATAGGTTCTATTAGTACTATTCTCCGTTCGATCTCGCGCGGGATGAGTTCGGAAGCATGCACTTTTCGAAGTCAAATTATTTTGTAATGGGTTAATCAGGCCAATTTATCAGACAAGACGACAGAGAGTGAAGATTTTCGACACAATACGAGTCAAAAGGCCGACGTCGCATATCCCTGACTAACAGTCGAACAATACTATAGAAGGAAGTTCTAGCACTAATAGATAATAAATACGCGTACTTCCCCAAAACAAATCGCGACTAAGGCCCAGATTACCAAAAAAAAGTTTTATTGAAAGGCCGAAGGAAGTAACGTGAGGTTCACGTGATGGATGCTACCGATAAGCAGCACAATATAGCTGTTATGGACCGTCAAATAAAAGCCCAGTACATTGCCTGAGAAGATGACGTCGGTAAGTAAGGTCAGGTATTCTGCCATTCTTCTTACGAACATTTCATAAGCCATTAATTACATAATTTGAAGACGTAGTCAACATAGGTACCTACCATAACCTCAATAGACGGCGGACAGGGTTTAATACTCGTACGTGACGAGTCAGCGAATGCTAATGTAAATGCGACATAAAATCAGCCGATGAAGAGATATGCCGATTAGTGCTTCCACTTAAAATAAGAGAAAACGAAATACCGAAATTAATACGTTTACTTCTTTTAAAGAATAACGTTTAGAAAACATTCTGAATGTAAACACGCAACATTTCTTTTCAGAGACCTTAATGTCAACACTTCTTATTTTACATACTATATGCTTTAAAACGATCTCAGGTACCTAGAAACATGCCCCCTCGTGGAATCCATATAAACTTAAAATTTATTCTTATATTGAAAATTAAAATTTAATAAGATCTAAAAATAACTCTCTAATAACATTAACATAATAAAGTACCTAAATTAGTGTTAGCATAACAAATCGGCAACGCTATTTTCTACAGACTATATGTAATATTTCAGCCGAGTAAAATTAACATATTCTATTCCCTGCTGACAAAATGTCTCGCTTCATTCTCTCCACGACGCTTTCTCTAGTCATGATGATTTCTAGGAAAATACTGAATGATGTATATTTGATTTTTCTGTAATTAATATAGAAAACAGTATAGAATAGAGTTTCCATTTCTTTGAAATATGGGACGATTTTATTCCGGGGGTATAATTCAAAAGTATTTTTTCTAAAGGATAAATTGTAATCTATACTTACTCGTTTTAATTGCGTGAACGTTCAATTAGTAGGTTGAACAAAAACCGTACATAATTCTTCACGCCGCCAGTTTCTATAAATTGTTCTTTTCAATGATGTAATAGTTGATATTTTTTACAGGGTGAGGATTTGATTAAATACCTTTCCATTCGCATTTCAGGTAATTCAGACTACAATAAGAGTCGTACAGATCTTTCTTGTATTAAATAAATGTTTATCATTTAACTAGAGGCTCAAGGAGAGATCACACAAAAATTAGAAATTACATATATACATGGGGACGTCCAGGCGATGAACTACAGACCGGATGCCCTCAAATCGATTCCTATTCGGCACGCCTCTATGAGCATCCTCTGCTTCACCCGAGCTGTGTGATTTTTTGAGTACCTCGGAAACCATAGGCGGTACAATGGAAAAGATCTGGCTCCCCAAACCTGATGTGTGAATTTCACTCGGCATTTGGCTTAGTATATTGTCAACTTGGCTTTCTCCTGCCGAAACGACCTCTGGGCTAATTACAATGTGATTATACATATATATATATATATATAAAGTAAAATAATAATCATGACACCCTCTAACACACTTCCAAGTGGCGGATAAAATGCGTGTTTGAAATATATGAGGCTCTGGCGGCCAGGTGACATGGGGGGGGGGGAGGTGAGGAGGGTGAAGGAGGTTTGTGGGGATGAAGAGAGTGGCCTCGTGGAATCTGCAATAGTCGCACAGCACCCACGCAATAAACTGAGTTGTGGCTGGCCTCAGGTCCGTATGAGGAATACAGGAATGACGTAACTCATCCCTCAGATTCATGTCCCATTCCGGAAGACAAGACGGGGTGATGCGATTTATGTGCTCGCGTCGCTATAATCGTCAATAATGAATTGATTGGTGAATTATTCATTACTCCGACGTAATTGGTTTCACGCATGATTGAGTTTTTGCATTTTTAAGGACGACGTAAGACATATTTACCATACGTCTCCTTAACTTTTCAGTTCCTGCCATACTCCTTCCCGAATCTCAAAAGTATCCAATCTACAATTTCTGTCCCAAAAGCAGTAGGAATGAGTCGATTAAAAAACATTTATTACCAGAATTTAAACATTCACTCAAACGTCTTCGAATTAGCACCGTTGTGCGTTCACGCACCTCTGCCAGCGGGTTTTTTCATACCTCATATGCCTTCTGGAAGGCGGCGCCCGGAATGCTACCAAGCTGCCTCGTCCCAGGCTGTCTTCACGCCAGGCCAGATTTCGTCACTTCTTGAGGTCGAAAGGCGTCCTGAACGTTCGGCGTCTTCAATACCTTCTCTAACCTCCCGAAACAAATTGTTCCACTCAAAAACAAAACGATCTACCCATGGAATTATCACCATAAGCTTCCTTGAGCATGACATGAATTTCTTTCCTGGTTTTGCCCAGTTTCACGCAAAATTGGACGGCGTAGCGCTGTTCCAATAACCGTTTCATGACGGAGCGAAACGAGGTCACGTTAGAGGTTTTGCAAACAAACGATCAGCACTCCGCAAAGGCTTGGAGTCAACTGACTCCAGCCTCCAACCTTTCCTGAGACTCCCCTCCCTCGAACTCAATCAGAGAAACCGCCGCTTATTCGTCCGTCTATCCGGGAAAAAATAAGTCATACTACTTTTGGGACAGACCTTGTACGCTCATTCCCTAACCTCAACGATCGAATTTGCTAAGAATGCAAATCTACACTACAAATTGGCCTCAAATTATACGTAGCACCATATTTATGGGCGACACCAGAATTAGAAAGTAAAGAGGTACTTGTACGTGTAGAATGTAAACTACCCAATCGACTGATAAAAGGACTCTTTTAACACAAGCAGTCACAATGACAGAAAGTATGACACAGCTCGTTCATGTTTCCTGGGAACCCATTTGATAATTCATCGTCGGGATGAAATTACCCCGACCTCCCATCTCCGTTGCCCAAATTAAAGGATGCGGGCTAGTGAACGAAAGTGCTATCATTTTCAAAAGTCTGTAGGCATTCAATAACGCACCGAGAATTTGGGAAAGGTGGCAACGTTCGTTATGTTGGCATTCAGTGGCCAGCATGCAATTGGCATGGCAATTATCACTAAATAGCGTCCTTATATCTCGTCAATCTCACTCTGGCCGCCTGTATCATACATCTCGACACTAGATTCTGTAACTTTAGGCTTCCCGGGCTCCTACCCGTTTGGAGATTTCAACGTCCGACCTATTCGAGGCCTGTAATAGATATATCGTACGTCGCTTTTCATGGACTTCTTAATCAAGTTTTTCGATTGCTGCTGATCACGTAGTCAATAATTTCATTTTTTTACCTATTTCTTACACACTTCACTCCCAGAAACTAATCACAAAAAGAAAGGAGCCGAGACAAGGGGTGGAACATGGGTTCTTTTTGTAAATATTCATGAGGTTCTATCAACGTCCCCGGTCGATCAGTTTTCGTTGTTTGTGTTTCTAAAGCTAGAAAGTTAAAATTAGCGGACAATAGGGGCAGTATCACATTCAGTCCAGATAGCTGAATGAAGGCAGGAGTAAAATGGAACGGATTTACCCTTTAGCTAAGAAGAGAAGTAAGCTAAATATTCTGCACAGCTTGTCTATGAATCATAACGAGGCACATAAAAGGCTAGATGGCCGTATGCAATATGCTGCCAACACAAAGTGCACGGTGAGTGAACTTCTGTATAAGTGAAGAGACATATAAAAAAATGAAGATAATTAAAGTTCTCGGAGGCTCAAAAATAGCTTTGTTTCTCACTATGCCCTGATAACATAAAAATTTATTCCTGTATTTAAGCATGCTCGCCTACAAAAGTGCAGCAGATTGACGTGAACATAACAGTAAGAACCTTAAATTTCCCCCAAAAAAATAAGATATATTTTCTTCATTTGAAATATTTCTACGGTTTTTAGGCCGACAAATTTACAGAGAACCCTGGACAGCTTGATTGAAGGACAGGGATAATGAAATTGAGGGTAAATGCGCACTTAAGGAAAGTAATTGTGTGTGATGAGAAGAATTGAAAAGTTGATTCATTATTCTTCCAAAAAGGTCAGTGGTTCGAGTGGTATTTAAAAAAGATTTTATAAAGAATTGAAAATGGCATAATATTGGAGAGTACTCCTACCTATACTATTGTACATGACTCCGCAATTATGCAAAACTAATCTTGTTTTTTCGTCAATTTCCGAGTTGAAATTTCACTCTTATGGATGGAATTTCCTTATGGAATGGCACCAGGTTACATTTGGACAACAAATGTTTCGATACCCGTAATCATGATAGTTGATTTGTCCATATTCGAGTTCCCTGCGCGGCGGAAAGCTTGTGCATAAATGCAGTGTGAAGATTTCCGTAAAGCCTTCCTCTTAGTGGCCTCTCTCGTCATTACTGTCTCTTCAAATGCCTTCCCGCTGCGTGCAAGTACTTACATAAATTTCCACGCAAACCGCAAGCCTTACAAGCGGCGAGTCTCTGCGAAGTACGTACATTACAGTTTATACTATCTCCATATGATCGCCTCATCTGAAGCTTCTCATTTCATTTTAGTAGGCCGTTTCAAGACTTCCCTTCTCGTAGATATGACACCGTAACGACCCTTCTGATGACCAAAGTTTACCTTTGACATTTATCCAATTTATGGTGAATATGCTGAGTAGGTTACGACGCGCATTGGTAAAATAAAAATGAGAAGCTGAGTTTTCACATTTGATAACTACCACTAAAATGATTACAGAAGAACCGGTTGGCTGTCGTAAGACATGATATAAATTTAAATAGATTGTCCTTCGAACTGAATAAAATAATTCCCCTTATATAGCCACTAATTCCAAGTGAAAAATGCCCACAATACCTTATATACCGATACCTGGACGGAAATGGTGTTTACGTAGAGCCTCGGTGAAGCCGAATATTTTATAAACCTGCCAAAATGGGCGGAAAAATAAGGGAATTCATACAATGCCACCTTTTTTCCATCGAAATTTAGGCTGTCCTCCTAACTTCCTAACCCCTGAAGGGACGCTTAAGATAAATAAAAACATTTTATTTATCACAATTCATTTAATGGTTTTGTGAAACGAGATAACATCCATATCAGTGGCTAGTTTTTAGGCTAGTTTTTATTTAGCTAGTTACTTTACGATAAATGAACATCGCTGATTGCGCTGCAACTATATACCATACAATGAGCATGCATCCCATACCATATCAACTCACGCTAATATTATTATATTAAACTCTAGATACATAACTTTATATTGTAGCTTAGCCTTCCGCAAAATGTAGTTAACAAGTTTAATGAAAATAGTTTATTTTATCTAGAAAGAATGTACCTGATCCTTGAGTTTTTCATTCTTTCACATTACCCGGCTACCTCAGGCAGCAGTGCATGAAAGTCTTAATCCCAGGGTCGCGGGTTCAAGCCCCACGATAAGCGAACTTTTTGTCGGCATCGGGGGCGGCAGGGTAACGCTATCGTGTAAGAGAAGTTGTTCAGGTGGAGACGGTGCGCGATTTAACGTCATGGGAAGGTTTTGGCGCGAGAAAGTTTCGGAGGACTTTTTTATTTAATCCGGATCCTGGGTACCCGCGGTAAGTGAAAGCATTGTATATATTGGTGAGAACTTTATCAATAAGGCTAGAATTGGTGCAGAGTCGGTGAATGCTGATGAAGATGAATACAGAAGAGAGCATTTAATTTGTAATGAGTACAACCTATCTCGGAAGTGTTTTGGACCAAAATGGCTAAAGAAGTAGGGACGTAAGAAAGTACGGCAAGATGAAGAATTGCATAGGTAAGGATGTTTTCACCATGAGGGTGGAACTGATGACGGGGACTAGATGACGGAGTATACATGCTAACAAAAGGCTCATCAAAACTTTGATTTGCAGCTTGGTTTTGCACGATGCGGAAAAATGGTCTGGATAAAAATTTAAAAAATAGGAGAAAAAATTAGAATGATAGACATAGATTGGAGGCATTTGATTGAAATGTGGGTTTGGAGAAGGATGAAAACGGTTAAGGGGACAGAAAAGAAAACGAACGAGGAGGTGATAGGCATGATGGGGGAGGAGAGAGCATTGCAGCTAATTGGAGACAGGAAATATGGAGTCAGTGCGTTTTGATAGGCGATGAGATGTCGAAGACTGATAGAGGGGAGCAAATTTGTCAAACGAGGAAGGGGAAGAAATAAGATAGGCACCTCGGATATGAAGGGATGAAAGAGGTATGTGGCATTGAAGAGGGGTTTACTTTGGTGCCCGTTTTCAGCTTGTGCTTTTTTATGAGGCTAGTAAATGTATTTTTGTAGTTTCTTAGGCTGTATCCATCTAAAACCTACCATAATCGGCAGAAAAGTATTCAAGTATATATATATATATATATATATATATATATATATATATATATATATATATATATACATATAAATATATTTGTGGGTGTTTATATTTATATATAAATGCGCCTGTTTATCCCAGTCCAGCCCAGTTAGACTTCAATTCAACAATGCTAGGAGAGGCAGACTTTATACAGCGTCATTTTTGCTTCCTTACACAAACTTATTTTTTCACATAATGCTAAAAATACTACCAACAATTTGCCTTCCGGAATTCGTAAGCAAAATAAATCCATATGCATGAAGTTGGATAGTTTCTCGGTCAGTTTGAGCAATAATTTCATTTCAGTCCTACTCAAACGATAAGAATAACCAATGTTTCCACGTAATTTACGACACCAACCATAGTTTCAACACAGTCTATCATTATCAATGGGAAATTCAAGCGGAGCGATCTCATATTTATAATTATGAGATTCCTCTGCTTGAATATACATTTGTAATGAAAAAATGTTTCGAAACCAGAATCGTTGTTTTAAATCAAGTGTTAAAATTGAATTAAGCCATGCGCATAAATTACAAAAACTAAGAAACTCATTATTGCGCATAGCCTTAACTGGCTCAATAACAAATAGAGAAGGGGTCAGTAAAATTGGTTTTGAGCTTGAATTAGGCTAATTTTCGGGTTTCATTCATTACTTCATTTGTCAGTCAATTTTTCAGAAACTGATTTTGTGTTCGGCCAATAAACCATAAGATATGTAATTATTGTACACACACTATACATCTGTTTAAAACCAATAATAATTTGTCTTCATATCTTTTGGCTCGATTCAATTGTCTTTCATTTTTTCTGTAATCTCCGCGAATTCCTTTATTGCATTAGGAAATAACTTCATTATGAACGAGGTAGGAAGAAAATTAGGCAATGATAACGCGTGAATAACAATCGCGAAAGCTAGTTGATAATTAGGATGAATTTGAACAAATACTTCCTGCGCCATTCCACCATCCCAGACGTGGAAAACGGATGCGAGAAACAAATCATATAAAGCATTTACGTATTGGATATTTTTCCCCAAGTTCCAGTTTTATCTCACCAATATAGTTGGTTTGGCACATATTGTAATGCAAACTCATTTAAGTAATAAAGTAACGTCGGCAGAGAAAAAATCTTGCTAACTTGCTAACGCTTGCTATCAGTCTGATGAGATTTGTTGTCTCAGGCGTAACTTTGTGGAAGTTGCATAACATATTGAAATGTAATGAAATAATTGACTTTGTAATTCCACACACTTTATTTAAAAACTTCATTAAAAAAAAGGCAGCGCTGTGGTTGTATTAGAACGAAATACCTACATCACGAAATGCGAAGACTTCATCAGGGACAATAACATTGAAGTACTTCGTTCAGACCCAACCCCCAAGTTTCAACAAGAAATTAAGAAAGTGATTAAATCTTGTGACACGTTATTCAAAAGTTGTGAAAAGTTGAAACTAGTGCAAATGAATCCCTCAGCACCACGGTTTTTCGGGCTACCTAAAGTTCACAAAAATGGGATTCCGATCAGGCCTGTAGTATCAAATATGTCAGCTCCCAACCACATACTTGCGAAAAGGCTTAATGTACTCTTCAGGGAGGTTTCCAAATTTTCCACGGAATATGGTGCTGTGAATTCCTTGGACCTTGTCAACAAACTTATGAAAAAGGTCATCCCGAAAAAGTGCATGCTTGTTTCCTTTGATGTACGAAACCTTTTCACCAACGTGCCACCCATGGAAGCGGTGAACCTTGCCGAAGACATCCTCATCCGGAAATCCATCCCAGTTCCAGTTATAAGTGAACTTTGTGAATTACTTAAGACGTGTTTCCCAAAATTATTTCATTTTTAATGGTACCTATTTCCAACAAACCAATGGTTTAGCCATGGGCTCGCCCTTGTCCCCACTCCTGGCCGATATGTATATGGACAATTTTGGAGAAGTTTTGTTCTCCTCAGCTCACCCTCTCATTAATAATGTATTTTGTTGGCTAAGATATGTAGACGATGTCTTCTGTGTATGGACAGGTTCTGATAGGCAACTAGATCAGTTTCTAGCACATCTAAATTCTATCAATTCTAATGTACAATTCACGTGTGAAAAAGAGGAAAAAGGTTCCCTGAATTTCCTCGACCTATCCATTTCTAAAGACAAAGACGGGTTACAGTATTCCATTTTTAGGAAAGATATGTATACAGACCAATTAATTAATTCCTCTTCAAGGCATTGCTTCACCCAAAAGCTTTCGGCATTTCATGCAATGATCCACCGTTTGACCGCTATCCCTTTGTCAAAATTCAATGTAAATAAGGAACTTAATGTAATTAAAACGTTAGCAGTAAACAATGGTTATTCAGAAGATCTAATAAATAAACTATACCGGAATAAACTTACAAAAATTGCCTTAAGCCACATTTACAACCCCGAACATGTAAATGATCCCACTGTCAAATGGCGGAGAATACTATATCGTGGGACTATTTCTCAAAAATTAATTAAAAGTTTACCTAAAGAAAAAATTAAATGTGCCTTTTACAGTCGTTCATGCCTTAAGAACCTGATCTCTCACACTAAAGACAAAGTCCCCAAAAACGAGGGGAGTGGAGTGTATGAGTTAAAGTGCTCAGATTGTAGCACAAAGTATATTGGGCAAACAGGACGGAAATTTAAAGAAAGGATTAAAGAACACTAAACATGTGTAAAAAATAAGAACATAACATCCCTCTTTGCAAAGCACCTCATCGAAAGTGACCACAAAAGTGACTTTGTGACAAAAATTATTCATTTTGAAGAAAAAGGTCAAAGGCTCGATGCTTTGGAGCAGTTAGAAATTTTGAAATGTGTCCGTTGGAAAGATGATCTGGCCAACGAAATTTTGTATCCCTCCCACTCCCCACTCCTAGACCTACCACTCTTCTAAATCAAAAATGTAATTCTCTTTTCTTCCCAGCTACATTGTAACCTTTTTACCCCTCCAACCTCCCTCTCTGGCCAACCCCCCCCCCCCTATGATCAGAAGGTTTATATAGCCAGCGTGCTTCTATGAGGACCACCTGATGATGACGTTCAACGTCGAAACCTGGGTCGTGTTTTTAAATAAAGTGTGCGGAATAACAAAGTCAATTATTTCATTACATTTCAGTCCGATGAGTACCATGTCCTCAAAATCTTTTTTAAGTCAATTAAGTCTCATTTCACTAGATATATTTTACCTTAATCATTCCAAGAAAATCATATATCGTTCAACAAGAAAAAGTGAATGGTCTTCTTTGTCTGTTAATTTTACATTACAGCTATACCCCAATTAGCAAATTGTTTTAAATAAATTTCGGGGATGGTGGTATGATGTGCATGGATTTTAAGAAATAATTGACAAGTTGGCCATTACGTTTTGCAATAAACTAAAGATTACTCCTACCGCTAAAAATGATCAGTAGATAACCAATTTAAATTATTTAAAAGTAAGACTATCGGTAAGAATTATTTGCCTTTTTGTTTCATTTTTTTAGTAATTCCTCTCGTCCATTTGCGTACAGAAAATTTCAATATCAGATAAGTGATAATTGACCTAGCATTCATTTTTTCTGACAAGTTGCACCCCTCAGTTGGCCTTCTACGACTCGTCTAGTTTCTGAGTTTAGGTTTGATAAAGTCGAGAACACTCCTGATTTTCTTATACCTTTAAACCCTCTAGACAAGGAAATAATGGCAAGGAGAAAGATTCGATCAGAAGAGCTTATGACAAGACGGCGCATTATTGCGCAAAGAAGAAGCCACTTCTCTCTTTCTCACCACGACACTTGCAAGCCTGTATATTAGGCAGCGTAGAAATCACCAGTACCAGCAGGCATGAAGGCGGGGATGTATAGAAGCAAGTGCAGTTAAACAGTAAATGGAACCAAGGTTTCAGGTTAAACTGTTTTTTATAGGTTCTACAGGTTAAATGCAGGTTTAGAGGTGCACGAAAAAAATATTACATGTTTGCGTCTTCTTCTAAAAACACCAAGTGCTTCTAAGCACGGAAAACACCTTCGGCGATGCACTAAATCAACCTTCGGTTTCACATGTTTTCAAAACTTCCTGAAAAACTTGATCAAATCTTGAGTTAAAGCTTCGTTCAAATCTTATAAATGATCTTCCAACAACATATGGTCGTAGGCACAAAAAATTCCATAGCAAAATAATACTTTTAACAAATGAATAAACGCAAAAAAACTGCTTTGATTATTGATTTCATTCCTGAAATTTCTTCGTCCAATCACTCTAGGCACTTCACGGCCTATTCTTAATAAAGTCAATGATTATCCCATCCTCAGGTAAGGAGCTTGATTGCATAACGAACATTCGGTCAGCATGCGTGAAATTTGATACTAGACACTTAAAAGACCATAAGTCTAAAGGTAACATTTCCCCGCCAAGCTCTGATGATTACATTAGGAGTGCAGTAAATTTAAACCTACCCTATGGAAGGTTTAAATATTTTCTCTCTCATTAACGCGGGCTGATTTCAGGCTCTCCTACCTGAACATTACCCCTACTAAGCAGCATCGCGAGCGCATCGCCGAGGGGAAGATTCTTTCATTGCATTCACATGCGCCATTCAATGGACTATAATTTAAGTTGCGGGTTACATATGTCCAAGGATAAGAACTTCTTCCCGAAAAGTTGACCAGAATACAGGATTTTTGGCGCCGCACGAGGTGATAATTGAAGACCATGGAGCGATTTTATTACGCGGGAAAAATAATTCATCTGAGACTTAATGGAGTAATTTTAACTTTTATGCATGCCATGTTATTAGCCACGTGAGAAGTCGAACATTTATTTAGGACGCCGGTCAAAGGATTCATTTCTATCGGGCATCAAAATGCGGAACTTCCGCTAGTGAACAAATACGAAGACCCCTAAGAAATCTATGATTCTTGTTCACGAGAGTTAGTACGCTATATTGGAGAAAGTTCCAAAGAGATAATTTTCAGTCGATTAAGTTCAGTTCCCTTCATGCTTTTCATTTTTAAAGTTCTACAACGAGTTTATAGAAGGAGTGGAGATTCAAGTTTAGTGCTGTTCAGGCCGTCTTCCTTCGCCCCACATAAAGCCCGTGCCCTCCTCACTAAACCATATCTGACAGTGTTTTAACGAGTTTTTTATGTAGGGCCTAAGGCGTACAGTTTATTACCAGATTGGTGTTTGAATTTAAAATCCCCGCATAAAACATTGAAATGGAAACTTCTCTCCGTCCTTCTAAACATGTTTACAAAAAATTCAAAGCATTATTAATAACTCACTGATATTTAATGACGTGTTGTAAAATTTTAACAAATATTATGTCGCTGGTTTTTGGGCATGACCAAGGCTTTCTTTTCTTTTTGAAAACACAGGTTTACCTTCAAGGTTGCGTAAAATTACGTAACGTAACGTAAAATTTCGTACAATATTTCTGTGAGTTTTATGATGGAGTAGGAAACATTATAATTATTATTTTCAGGGGATTGCAAGGAAGCTACATATTTCAACGACAGGCCACTACACTGCTCCCTATAGATAGAAGAAGGGACCATTTGGTCTCAATTTCGCCCAAATAAAGACCTCTATCTACCTATCTATAGATGGCGAATTTGAAAGCCGGGCGTCATAGAGATATTTAGCTGACCACTAGCACTATCACTGATTAACCCGTAAGATTTTAATTACAGGGTAAAACCACTGATTAGTCATGCCCAGTAAGAATTACTTATTAGCGGCTTTATTAAAACCTCAACTTCTAGTGGAAACTTTTGGTATTCCTGATCATGATGTTTCTTTCAACATATTATTCATTAAATTCATCATTGACTATCCCATTTAGTGTATCACAATGCCCCACAAGAAATAAATTTCCAAAGATAAAAATGGTCGTAATATGGCTCTACATAAAATAATACAATCGATACGGCAATCATTGTGACACACACGCTACTTTATGACGAATAAATTGCATGCAAATGTTATGACGGATTCAACACAAAAATATAATAGGAAAAACTCTCACTGGGTTTAATTGTCATAGAATATGTGACCAACCCGCGCCCTAGAAAAGGCGTGAATTACGTTAAACATGCCCTTTTGTACTATCTAAATAAATTACCAGGGTTTGACTATATTTGTGAACAACTATTTTCAAAGTGAAAGCATACCAAGAGTTAAATTAAAACCAAAATATTTTATGCGCACCTTGAGAGCTCACTGAGAATTTCAACTACTTCCATCAAACCAGATATCTATGCCATTAGAGTTTCTAAAATAGCTAAGTAAATATATCAGTAGTTTTATTTTGCATTTTGTTCACCATTGGCATAGTGAAATTATGTGTTCAATAAATAAGGTGTTATTGTTTAGGCATGTGTTTTTTGTCCTTTTTAGTCACAAAAAAACGGACATTACGAGGTCGGTTCAATAAGTACCCGTGTTTGACGACTGGCTAAGGGAAGGGAAAGGGCTGAGGGAAGTTTATGTTATCATCGTGTGCTGCCATCTATCTAATGACGGTGAAACAAATTTCAGGCGAAAGGTTTGTTTGGATTTGGCAGCCATTCGAGTAAGACTTGTTTCGTGATTTTTCCTAAGATGGAAAAAGAGCAGTATCGTTCGGTAATTCGCCTTTTGTTTTTGGACGGGAAGAAATGCGAGGAGATAAAAGTAAATTTGGATGCTGTTTATGAGGACACTTTGCTATCTATAACCACAGTTAAATATTTCACAGTTCAACGAATTTAAACGTGGGCGAACATCTGTTTTTGATAAGGAGCGACCAGGACGCCCGGCAGACGTGGTTACCGAGGAAATCATTCAAAAAGTCCACGCCATGATTCTCGCTGATCGACGAACGAAAGTGCGCGAAGTAGCAGAGGCCGTGGGTGTGTCGACCGGAACGGCAATTAATATTTTATATGATAAGTTGGCGATGAAAAAATTGTCGTCCCGATGGGTGCCGCGATTGCTCACGGTGGACAACAAGCTCATCCGGAGTTGTCGCCGGCAAACTACACGAACTACGTTATGAATTGCTGTTGCACCCCCCGCCTCACCTGATCTGGCTACCTGCGACTTTTTCTTATTCCCTAACATGAAGAAATGGCTCGCGGAAAAAAATTTAGCTCAAACGAGGAAGTTATCACCGAGACAGAGGCGTATTTTGGAGAATTCGACAAATCGTATTTTTTGGAGGGTTTAAAAAATGGCCGGAACGTTGGGAGAAGTGTATTTTTCTAAAAGGGGACTATGTTGAAAAGTTAAAAAAAAATGTTTTTGAAAAAATGGTTTCTTCATTTCTAACACGAGTACTTATTGAACCACCCTCGTATGCAGGGAAATATGGAGCCAAACAGATGGCGAGCTACTCTGTAGGGACTTAGACACATTCTCGGATTGGTGCAAGGAATGGGGATTAATGCTTAAATAGACAAATGCGCCGTCTTGAAATTTTGCAATAAAGGAGGTGGCGAACAGAACAACTATGAAACACAGAGTTCAGTGCTAACTAAGGCATATCAAGTTAAATATTTGGGGGTTGTTCTAACACCACGCCCCTCATGGGGAGCACACATCGGGACAATATGCGGATCCAAATTAAAGAAACTAGGCTTCATTGAACGGGTGGTGGGGAAATGTAATGAGAAAGTTACAGAGAGGTGTTATTTTGCTCTAGTTAGACCACATTTGGAAAATACTGCAAGTATTTGGGATCCTTGAGAGAAAATTTGGCAAAAAGAATTATATTAAGTCCAGAGAAAATCCGCCAGATTCGTTAAAAATTGTTATAACAAGAACACAAGTGTGAGAGGTCTCTTAGGGGATTTAGCTTGGGAACCACTTGAAATACGAAGAGAACAAGCAAGACTTAGACTTTTAGAAAGGTTCAGAAAAAACGAGTTTAACGATGACACTGAAGGAATTATAATGGCCCCACATTACTTAGGTAGATTATACCACAAAGATAAAATAAGGGAGATATATTCCAGTGCATATAGATACAAATACTGATTCTTTCCCCGAGCAATCAGGAATCATAATATTAAGAAAACGAAGTAAATTTAGAAATACTACCTTGATCAAAAAGTTCCCGGAATAACCACCGTGTGGCGCTCCCATCGTTCCGATTTGAGTTCTGTTTTTTTTGTTAAATTGGTACATCTGTTGTTGATATTCCCTTTAAATCTTAGTGTCATAACTTGACATTTGCAAAAGTTACGTAGCCAAGAGTACATCTATCTCTTTCCATGTAGGCTTCCGCGGAGATTATTGATGTAGGAAGTGGTTCTTTCGGGTTTTCTTCCGCGTGTATCCATTTTTCGGACGATATTTCGCCAACGTTCCAGTTGGCTTCCTCAGGTCCACTGAAGTGCCGATGCAGGTTTTGGTCCAATATATATACCCTCCGTTTGGCGCCTATTTTTAGGAGGTGTGCTCTGATTCGTTGAAATCCTTGAGGACACGTTTCCACGCGCTGGCGAGGGGGTAGCCGTCCTCGCGGTTGAAATTTCTGGGCGTTTTTGCAATTTCAATTGCCTCTCTGATGATCCTTGGGTAGTAGCGGCCTTCTTTATTCAATAAAGTGGCGTTGTCAAACTCAATATTATGTGTCGGTCCACTCCAATGATGTTCAGCCACCGCTGACTGCTGGAACTGTCTATTTTTTACGGCCCTTCTGTGTTCTTGGACTCGGCATTTCAGCGCTCTTGATGTTTGGCCGATGTAGGAGTTGCCGCAGCTGCATTTGATTTGGTAGATTCCTCCAGAGATGTCTTTTGGGAGGCGGTCTTTCGCGTTGACGAGGATATTGGCCACTTTGGTTACGCATTTGAACCCGGCTGAGACGTTGTGTTTCCGGAGGGCCCTCGCAATTTTTTCCGTTGTTCCGGCGACGTACGGCAGGATAGCGTGTGCCGTCGCCTTTTCCTTAGGGCTAGTCTCGTCGGTCCTCTCCAGGGCCATCCGCTTCTTTCCTTCCACCCTGTGCATTATCTTCAGAATGTTGTCACGCCGGAAGCCATTCATCTGGAACGTTTTCAGCAGATGTTGTTTTTCTTTTCCAATGGAGGCAGCGTCAGAGAGGGAGCATGCTCGGTGGAGTAAGGTTTTAATTACTCCGGCTTTTTGTTGAGGGTGGTGATGGGAGTCTGCATGGAGATATTGGTCCGTATGGGTCTTTTTCCGAAAAACGGAGTGTCCCAAAGACCCATTTTCTTTTTTCTCGACCAGGACATCCAGAAAGGGCAGCCGGTTGTCCGTTTCCATCTCCATGGTGAATTTAATAGCACCATTTTGTGCGTTGAGGTGTTGCAGGAACTTCTGGAGTTCTTCTTTTCCGTGGGGCCATATTACAAATGTGTCGTCCACATATCTCACAAAGAGTTTGGGTTTTTTGTGGAAGGATTGCAAGACTTTTCGTTCAAAAGCTTCCATGAAAAGATTGGCGATCACCGGTGAGAGTGGGGACCCCATTGCAGCGCCATTTGTTTGCCTGTAGAATTTTCCGTTCCACGTGAAGTAAGCGTTTCTCAGGCAAAACTCCACCTTCTTTGGGATGTCTATCGGGAGGCCGTCACTCGTGAGTGATTTGATAATCTCTACTGCTTCACCGATCGGGATGCTTGTGAAGAGAGAAACTACGTCAAAACTCACTAAAATATCCTCCTTGCTTATTTTGGTCTCTTTTATAATCTCAATGAAGTGAGCGGAGTTCTTCACGTGCGTTGACGACTTACCAGAGAACGGTAAGAGTTGCTGGGACAAATATTTGGCGAGTTTGTGGCATGGAGAGTCTATGGCACTCACGATGGGTCGTAGAGGG
Organism: Hetaerina americana; assembly: GCF_022747635.1. NCBI lineage: Eukaryota > Metazoa > Arthropoda > Insecta > Odonata > Calopterygidae > Hetaerina > Hetaerina americana. The sequence continues at coordinate 76,496,446 of NW_027286985.1, forward strand.
ACACCTGGCTTATGGATCTTAGGTAGGCCATATAATCTAGGTGGTTTGGGAGCCGATTCGACGATCCACCGTCTCTCTTCTGGAGGGATCGAAGACTGTGTAATTATTTGCTTAATCTCTTTTTGGATCCTGGAGGTGGGATCCCGTTTTTCTTCCGAGTAAGTCTCATCGTTCAGGAGACTGTTGATTTTTCTATTGTAGTCATCCTTCTTCATCAACACCGTTGCGTTCCCTTTATCCGCTGGAGTGATTATAATGTCATCGTTCGTCCGGAGATCTCTCAAGGCTTTCCTCTCCTCTCGGGTGACGTTGGGTTTAGGAGTTTTAGCATTGAGCAGTATACGGCTTACTTCTCCTCGAAGTTCCTCGGCCTCTTCCTTAGGTAGCTTCCGGACGGCGTATTCGACTTCAGTCACTAGTTCTTCTTTTGGTAGGCGGGCGGGAGCAACGGCGAAGTTCAGTCCCTTGGAAAGTACGCTGATGGCGGCGTCACTCAGATGAATGTCAGTTAGGTTCACGACTGTACGGTCCTTTTCAGGGCCATGAGACTCCAGTCCAGGGTGTTGAAGGCCATGGAGGCGTTCGTACTTTTTCACTTGTTTATCTCTAGTTGAGACGAAGGCTGTTGTAGCGGAATTCCACGTAATTCTATCCAATGTGTCCCAATCCGTTATGTTCAAGACTGCACTAAGTCTTAAGTGCAACTCGTACAGCTCTTCCGTGCGTGTTTGGATGGTCCATCTCGTGTGCTGCACCCTTTCCCTTAGGAGGGCTGTGCTGGCTCTCCGGAGAATCCTTAGGGCTTTCTTCGACTGGATATGGTGTTTCACCTCGACAAAAGACGGGATGGTATCGGAGTCTCTGCAACGCTCAAGAAAGGCCAGAGAAGAAAGCAGCTTGTCCTTCCTCTTACGAAGTTTCTCGAACCTTCTGCTCTGCCTGGCAATTTCTTCCCCGTAGAAATGTTTAAAGTTTCCATGTAGGCTTCCGCGGAGATTATTGATGTAGGAAGTGGTTCTTTCGGGTTTTCTTCCGCGTGTATCCATTTTTCGGACGATATTTCGCCAACGTTCCAGTTGGCTTCCTCAGGTCCACTGAAGTGCCGATGCAGGTTTTGGTCCAATATATATACCCTCCGTTTGGCGCCTATTTTTAGGAGGTGTGCTCTGATTCGTTGAAATCCTTGAGGACACGTTTCCACGCGCTGGCGAGGGGGTAGCCGTCCTCGCGGTTGAAATTTCTGGGCGTTTTTGCAATTTCAATTGCCTCTCTGATGATCCTTGGGTAGTAGCGGCCTTCTTTATTCTCGCCAAATATTTGTCCCAGCAACTCTTACCGTTCTCTGGTAAGTCGTCAACGCACGTGAAGAACTCCGCTCACTTCATTGAGATTATAAAAGAGACCAAAATAAGCAAGGAGGATATTTTAGTGAGTTTTGACGTAGTTTCTCTCTTCACAAGCATCCCGATCGGTGAAGCAGTAGAGATTATCAAATCACTCACGAGTGACGGCCTCCCGATAGACATCCCAAAGAAGGTGGAGTTTTGCCTGAGAAACGCTTACTTCACGTGGAACGGAAAATTCTACAGGCAAACAAATGGCGCTGCAATGGGGTCCCCACTCTCACCGGTGATCGCCAATCTTTTCATGGAAGCTTTTGAACGAAAAGTCTTGCAATCCTTCCACAAAAAACCCAAACTCTTTGTGAGATATGTGGACGACACATTTGTAATATGGCCCCACGGAAAAGAAGAACTCCAGAAGTTCCTGCAACACCTCAACGCACAAAATGGTGCTATTAAATTCACCATGGAGATGGAAACGGACAACCGGCTGCCCTTTCTGGATGTCCTGGTCGAGAAAAAAGAAAATGGGTCTTTGGGACACTCCGTTTTTCGGAAAAAGACCCATACGGACCAATATCTCCATGCAGACTCCCATCACCACCCTCAACAAAAAGCCGGAGTAATTAAAACCTTACTCCACCGAGCATGCTCCCTCTCTGACGCTGCCTCCATTGGAAAAGAAAAACAACATCTGCTGAAAACGTTCCAGATGAATGGCTTCCGGCGTGACAACATTCTGAAGATAATGCACAGGGTGGAAGGAAAGAAGCGGATGGCCCTGGAGAGGACCGACGAGACTAGCCCTAAGGAAAAGGCGACGGCACACGCTATCCTGCCGTACGTCGCCGGAACAACGGAAAAAATTGCGAGGGCCCTCCGGAAACACAACGTCTCAGCCGGGTTCAAATGCGTAACCAAAGTGGCCAATATCCTCGTCAACGCGAAAGACCGCCTCCCAAAAGACATCTCTGGAGGAATCTACCAAATCAAATGCAGCTGCGGCAACTCCTACATCGGCCAAACATCAAGAGCGCTGAAATGCCGAGTCCAAGAACACAGAAGGGCCGTAAAAAATAGACAGTTCCAGCAGTCAGCGGTGGCTGAACATCATTGGAGTGGACCGACACATAATATTGAGTTTGACAACGCCACTTTATTGAATAAAGAAGGCCGCTACTACCCAAGGATCATCAGAGAGGCAATTGAAATTGCAAAAACGCCCAGAAATTTCAACCGCGAGGACGGCTACCCCCTCGCCAGCGCGTGGAAACGTGTCCTCAAGGATTTCAACGAATCAGAGCACACCTCCTAAAAATAGGCGCCAAACGGAGGGTATATATATTGGACCAAAACCTGCATCGGCACTTCAGTGGACCTGAGGAAGCCAACTGGAACGTTGGCGAAATATCGTCCGAAAAATGGATACACGCGGAAGAAAACCCGAAAGAAAACCACTTCCTACATCTATCTCTGTGTACGTTGGCGATTTTTTACAATTGCAGAAATGGATTTAAATTTGCAACAACGAACTTGTATTAAATTTTGCGTAAAAAACGGATTTAGTGGCGCACGGACGTTGGAAATGTTGGAAAAGTGTTTCGGCAACGATTCTCTAAAAAAAACGGTCGTTTACCAGTGGCACGAGCGGTTCAGAAGTGGTCGTGAGTCAATCGAAGATGATGAACGCAGTGGCAGACCATCGACATCGAAAGTCGGTGAAAAAATTGATAAAGTAAAAGAAATGTTGGTCAATAACCGCAAATTAACCATCAGAGAAATAGCGGAGGACTTGAACATTGCCTATGGATCCGCCCAAGACATTGTGGTTAATGATTTGGGTTTCCGTCGTGTAGCAGCAAAGTTGGTGCCAAAAGACCTCAATTTCATGCAAAAAAGAGACCGTGTTGACGTCGCAAAAGACATGATTTGCGAGGCTGAATCCGATCCCACATTCATCAAAAGGATCATTACTGGAGACGAGACGTGGGTTTATGAGTACGACACGCAATCCAGACATCAGGCAAGTGAATGGCGTTCACCAAATGAGCCGAGACCAAAAAAACCACGTCGTTTTCAGTCAAAAAAGAAGGCAATGCTGACGGTTTTCATGGATTACAACGGTGTAGTGCATCATGAATTTTTGCCAGAAGGCCACACAGTAAACAAAGAGTATTATTTGGGCGTTATGAGACGTTTGCGTGAAGCAATTCGCCGAAAGAGACCAGAAATGTGGGCAGAAAACTCGTGGATTTTGCACCATGATAACGCACCGTCGCACAGTGCTATCATTATTCGTAATTTTTTGACGAAAAATGCAACAAATACCATCCAACAGCCACCGAATTCACCTGATTTGGCTCCCTGTGACTTCTTTCTGTTCAATCGAGTTAAAAAACCATTACGGGGAACGCGTTTTAGCAGCCGAGAGGAAGTAATGGAAAAATCGCAGGAAGCACTGATGGACATACCGAAAACCGAATATAAAAAATGTTTCGAGGATTGGATCAAGCGCTGGCATAAGTGTGTTGCATTCGTTGTCTCAGGCGTGACTTCATGGAATCGACTTAACATAATGAAAAGAGAAACTTTGTAATTCCACATAGATTTATTCGACGGACGACCTAGGTTTCGACGTGGCACGTCATCATCACCTGATGATGACGTGCCACGTCGAAACCTAGGTCGTCCGTCGAATAAATCTATGTGGAATTACAAAGTTTCTCTTTTCATTAAGTGTGTTGCAGTCGATGGGGATTACTTTGAAGGGGACAATATAGATTTAGATGAATAAACCATTATTTTTAATTTTCTGAATAAATTCCGGGAAATTTTTGATCAAGGTAGTACATTTTATTTACAAGTCGCAACAAAATTAAGCATTGCATCAGGTACATTTGTAGGTGCATGTGTATTCTAGTTGGTATAGTTTGTGTGTTTTCATGTGTGTGGGTTGTACGGTTTTTTTCCATGAATGTATACTTTGTGTTTGTGGATTATACGAGGGTAATCCGGAAAGTAGTACCCGTTCGTGAAATAAAGACACAAAAGTAAATATTAACAAACATAAAAAATTTTATTTGAAAGAGGATACTTTAAACTACTTCTCAACATAATCTCCAAGCAAATTAAGGCATTTGTCATAACGTGTGACAAGTTTCTGTATTCCTGCTGCATAGTCCTTCGCCGCCAGCTCATTGAGATACGCGAGGGACCCATCTTGCACAAATTTTTGCATAATGCAGATGGTGTTTAACAATTTCATGAACAATTGTTCGAGAAACATTGGGAAAATGCTCACAGATGTCATCAATTGTGACGCGCCGATCGTTCCTCACGAATTCGTCAACTGAGCTCACCAGTTGGTCTGTAATGACAGACGGTCTCTCCGAACGCTCATCGTCGTGTGTGTTCCCCCTCCCCATGTTGAAGTTGCGACACCACCGCCGAACAGACGACTCGTCCATTACATTGTCTCCATACACCTCCTTTAATTGGCGATGAATATCACATGGGCGAACGTTTCTTGCATTGAGGAATTTAATCACTGCCCTCACTTCACAACTGGCGGCGTTCTCAATTTTTTTAAACATTGTAAACAATCACAGAAACAACACAGGCAATGCTAGCGTCACGCAACTTGGCTCAGAGAAGGCAGACAAGCCACTGAAGCAATCTGACCTCGTCCAGCGGCTACTCGCGTCGTCAGCACTTCATGCGGCACGAACGGGTACTACTTTCCGGATGACCCTCATATAAATTTGTGGCTTTGGCATGCGGTTTTTTTTCTTAATTACGTGTGGTACCATAACACCCACCAACACACACCCTTGCGGCGGCTTGCGGGGTATTAAGTAGAAGTAGACATAAGAACTAGCGCACGGCGGAGGCAGCGGACAATGAACGCGCAAGCCGAGGGTCCAGCCCGGCCGCGAAAGGGGAGAGAGAGATATGTATAACCCTCCCGAGTGGGGGAGGAGGAGTTGCCGCCCTCACTGCCCGCCGCCGCTACATCGCTCGTGGGACGGCCGATTCCCACTAGAGCGGACCTCCTCGGGACGCGCGCAATCTTGTCCCCCACACCGCCCGCCCTCCCACCCTCCCTTTCTATCCCTCCACAACGGACACCTTTACGACCGCCCGGCGTCGATTAAGTGGAAGGGAGAGAGAGTAGAGATTTTTCTGCGGGGGGAGGGTGGAGTGAAGGTGTGTGTAGGCTGCTGATCGGACAAGTTGCCAAGGAGGCTGGAGTGAAGGAAGAGGAATGGAGGAAGAGGAATGGAGAAGGGGGAATGGAGAAGGGGGAATGGGGAGGAGGAGTAGAGGCCGGGGAGAGCGTGAAAGTCTGTGCCGGGCCAGGAACAAGTGGCGAGTGAGTGGGGAGGATTAAACGGACCAGAGGGAAGGGGTGGTTCGGATACGAGGGTATTGAAATACGGTGATTTTCGACGGCGTCTCAGAAGGGGAGCAAGGGCGGTGTGGTCGAGACAGCCGACTTAAAGGGAAAAAAACCGACTCGGATCGTATTACGCGATTCTTTGCGTTATTTTTTTCCCGAACCATACTACAAAATTTCTTGGGTGAACAAGAATCTATGAGCTGCTGCTCCTTGGGACAATGACGTGATGGTTTCCTGTTGCCAAACCACATTAATGGAAAATGATTGAGGAGGGCAGGGAATGGGGATAGGACTTGTCGCGAACATTTTAAGGGACGCTGCGTTCCCGAACACAGTTCCTGAAGGAGAGGCGAATGGAAATTACTGCAGAGGGAGGGCCCAATGAGTTAAGCGAAGCAAAACATAACACCATTATATACGAAGCGATTGATCGCGTTCATATGATAACTAATAGCAGTGTTGATGACAGAGCTGTGTCGAACCGTACCCAAAATTAGTGGCAAAATACGGTGAAGATTACCGTGCAGTTTTTCAATAGAAGTGTCTAATTAGTAACCGGCTAAAAATCGAAATTAACCTAAAATCCACATATCTGTATTGAATAGAAAAAATCTTTCTTCTAACTCGCATCGATTAGTGTGTGCGATCTGGACGTCTGGGTGTACCAATTGGATAATGAAATAACATCAAAATGGAAGTGATTAAGTAGATAGAATCGGTTGATTTTCTTGAGAACGGAATTACGCGAGATAAGGAACAGAAATTCACACACCCTAACAGTAATTGACTCGGAGGGATAGGTGCTTGAGTAGCGGGCCAAGTAATACCTATGGAGTCATACCATCACTGGATTTGACACGAAGAAAGCATGTTATGAACATGCAAGGAGCTGTTTTATGGAAACTTGGCTCAATTAAATGAACAGTGGAAAAATGTAAAGAATAGGAATTATCACGTCGCATAAAACACATCTTTTCGTACTGGTATTTGTTGCTGTCCCAACACAGGATCCCATCTCGAAATTAGACAAGATACATCTGCGTCTACTAAATACCTTGCAAGTCGCCGCAAGGGCGTGTGGCGGGGGGTGTTATGACACCACCCGTAATTAAGAAAGGAAAAAACATACCAAAGCCACAAATGTTTACTATCCACAAACAAAACATGATATACATTCATGCAAGAACACTTACACATCACACACACATGCAAACACAAACTACCAATTAACATGCACATGCACCTACAAATGTACCTAATATCTTTGCAATGTTTAATTTTGTTCCGACTTGTAAATATAGAGAAAGTTATGCGCCGTCGCAAAAAGGTTCGGGATTTTAGCCTTTGTAAAGAAGCCATCTAGAAACCCAAGCACGTAGATATACGAATTATTAGAGAGTCGAGAGAAACCGATATAGGTGGCGCAGAGCAAGGATCTGCCCCTCTCACGAGATATACTTATGATTTTCGGAGCCACTCGGACAGTTCTGGGTGAGCTCCACTCTCACCTATCAAAAGTAGTAGGAAGCCTCTTTATAATAGGGATAGCTTAGAATGGGAACATATAAAATACGAAGATTATATGCACAAATTAAACAAGCATAAATACGCATCATTAATGCACGTATAACGCTGACAGAGAGGGGAAAAATTATAGTACCGAATTAAATTTGGAGGCGAGACCACAGCGAGAGGGGAAGTCCACTACCGACTAGCCTCTCGGAAGCGATGGAACTGGGTTGCCACAAAATAAATATGAAAATATAACGTATACACAGAGTAAAAAATGAAGCATTACGTCAAAGAGTGTTGAAGAGGAAGTCCTGTATTGGACCCTATCGCATACAAACAAGCCAGCTTCCACTCGATGGAACTGGGTATCGCATACAAACAAGCCAGCTTCCACAAGCCAGCTACACAGACTCCTCAACATCCTACTTAAAAATCTTACCACGAAAAAGAACTAAACACCATGTAAACTATAGCCATTGACAATAAATACAGTATAAACCTAAGACACACTCTATTACACAAGAAGGGAAAAACCAAAGATTTAGAGAGCATAACTTCTTCAACCCCGGAAACATCTCCCTCCACCCGAAAGTCACAACGTTGGTGCAGGATCCCCAACATCGGCCGCCAGTCAAATAAAATAGCCAATAGAGCCCCCAAAGATAAATATTGAGTTTCCTATTGTATCCCTTTAAACCTATCCAAACTATTGAGGAATCCAAAAGATAAAGAAGATAAAATTCGGAAAAGTGGAGTATATGAACTGACATGTAACTCCTGTCCCGCTAAATACATAGGCCAAACAGGCAGAGACTTCAAAACAAGAGCAAACGAGCACCGGAAAGGTCAACAGAAAGGAGATGAATCTTCAATGTTCACGAAACACAAAATTAAAACCGACCACAAATACAACTTCAGCCCCAAAATTTCACTCATCGAAGGTCAAGGGAAGAAACTAGACGCCCCAGAAAAATTAGAAATAATTCAGCGCAAGATCCAAAACAAACCTGTTTTTAAATTAAAATTTATTTCAGTCACACTCCCCATTACTTGCAATAACATTCAATTAAGCCATCTCTCAACGGTCGCCACAAGGAAACCATATCCACCTTCTCCATCTTCTTGCCTCACCCCATCCCAAACATAGCATGCATATGCATAGCATTACAAAACTAACAGTAGAATAACCGGGGTTTACCCCGGAGGAGGACAGACCTTTCCTCTACCCCCTCCCCCCCCGGGACAGACCCTTCCTTGCAGCCAGCCGTTTACACAACGGCTCAGTCCCATTCCGTCGGAGGAAGACACCGGCATCTCAGTAACTGCAACCCGGGAGTGAATCGACTCTCGGCACCCGGATGATCCCTATCGAAAGAGACCGATCGGCCCACTGACCCCACCCGAAACCACAGTACACCGCCACCGTTCCTTCCCAGAACGCCCAGGGGGGACGTGATGATGGACACCATAAGGAATGCAGATAAGAGAAAAAGACCATTTCATTGCATCCAACTAGACTCTTCGTATTCCTTTGTACTTCCCTCTTCCTCTACAAACCTTCAACCTCCACCCTCACTTTTACCTGCTTTTTTCTCCCATCCCCAAAGCTTCGGTTTTCCCCACTCGCCTAACCCCTCTCAGTTCGTGGAGACACCCTGGTTTCCCCACCTATATATATATATATATATATATATATATATATATATATATATATATATATTGGACCTGTACAGCGAGAGCTTCCCTTGAAAATGATGTAGCGCATCGAAACTGGTCATAAATTTTTATTTAGCGGAAAATTGTAGTAGCCTTCGTCTCTAATATCTTGTTCAGGGCATCGACAAGAGACGGGGATGGAAGAAGAGAGACTATAAATGCACACATTCTGAGGCATGATAGGCAGGCATACTAGAGAATACATACTATGAGAGAATTAAGAGAAATAAGAGAGAGGGAAAAAGAATGTTTTGAGGATTGCAACCAGCCAATCCTCGGAGAGCTGTGAGGATGAACAATTCATATTGGTCTATCCTAGAAAAATCACAGCTTATTTGACGTTCGACGGCGAATGAGAAAATACTTCGAGGACTTTATATTTTTAAACCACTGACAGCTAAAATACATTGGAATAGTAAAGAGCAGTGCCTCAAAAGAGTCGTTTTACGTGACAAGCAAGAAAGCATTTTGTTGGTTCTGCCGGCGGAGAGGCTGGAGGGGAGATATAGCCCTTAAGGTCGGGGTAGTGAAGTTGGAGGGAGAGCATGTTTTGGCGTGGAGAGTGAATCGGAGTAGTGAAGTGGTAATGCATGTCAAAAGATACCAAAGTTTTTGAAAGTCAACCGCAAAGCAATAAAGGAAAAACATAAGAAAGGGCTTCTTGCCCAATAGGCCTTTTCAAGAGCTCCGTAAGAATTTTCGAAGCTTTTTCAGCCTGAAAGAGGAATCACTGAAATACGTACTGTCACCTCAGCTAAAGGGGAATTTTGATTCATGTCTTAGAATTTTTACTAGCTCTAGAAATACGACCGTTGAACGTTCTTTTGGTTATGGGCGCAATATATTTCTGTATTCGGACCGCATGGACGACAAAAATGTTTTCATTCTTAATATTTTTAGCACTGCATTATTTAAATCATTCAAATTTCTTTTAAACAGCGATTTTATTCAAGAAAATAATCTTAATTTTTCAAATACTATTAGCAAAAACTGATCTGCTGTCGTGGGAGGATTATAATTTTGGATTAAAGGAATACATGTTAAAATAACATAGGAAGATTTTGTCGAAAACAGTGTCCTTCGTAGGTGCCTATCTCTTTTAAGGATATTTATTACCTGTAACACTCATAAAACTTTCTTCCCGACATTTGAAAATTGCCATGAATGTTTTGCAAAAACCCATTCAGAAAGTGAATATGCATATTCTGCATTTATATACATTTACACACTCAAGTTAAATTGATATTTTTCACTTTGATACGCAATAAAGGAACGTAGGAGAGTTTTTAGAATAATTTTATTTCACCAAAACAGAGCTGGGCGCAAATAAAATAATTTTGCACAACTCACCAATTTTAGACGAGGTTAAATTTTAGAGTTTCACGCTAACGGTAAAATAACTTTTACCTAAATGGCTTATACTCGCAACGCCAGACATTCCATGGGTAGCGAAACTGAGAGCAAACCATTAGGTACGCCATTCATTCACCGACGATTTCTGTATTGTGACGTAACTCCTGAATATTCCATTGATTGTCATTTTGTGACTTTTAGAAAGACACAGAGAATCAGAGTTTGTTTGTTACACCAAGTGAATAATTATGGCCCCAAACTATTTTGGTAGGTTCCATCACCGGGACAAAATCAGAGAGATAGATACCGTAGCCGAGAGATTCAAGCACTCGTTCTTCCCTCGCACGATACACAGCCATAAGAAAATCGAACTCAAACACCCGAATACTTGTGTATTTACTTAAATAATGCTAAATATTACTCAAATAATTTAGTCAAACACTAACATTATTGCAAGATGGGTACATTCACGTTTATTTGTAAGCATATGTGTGTTTGTTTATTTGAGCAAAAGTGTATTAGTATGCACGTATGAACTCATATTAGGGAATGAAGGCCAAGTACCCTAATACCACCGGCATCATGTCCTCGCGGCGACATACTTGGTATTCCGTGGATGTAGATGGCAATTATTACTGGCGATATCAACCCCAATCAACAGCTTGAGCACATTCCAGGTGGGATAGTCAGGTGTGACACGCACCCTTTAAACATAAATACGCGGGATGAAATCTTGTTTCAGAGAATGTAGATTTGGAAACCCCGGCGGTGGTTACCCTTGACCCATGGGAAACCAGAAGGGAGACCAAATATGGCTCAGCGGGATCCAGATCAGCAGACAGATCAGGATGGTACATGGACCACTAGTGGTGCCCGAAAGGCAAAAATATATGTTTCATTATCACAATCGCTCTAAAACACATTCTTTCTTATTATCGTGCGTTAATACCACAATTATTTCAGTGCTTCCCAAATGGGTAATATTTTCATTTATAAAGCTTCCCAAGCACATATTTCTGCCTTATACATTGCAATTATTTTAGTGGTTCTTTCATTAGCAAAGTTGAAATTTCTTTAGTAATGATACCAAATAGGTATTTTATTATAACACTTGAAATGAGGCCAACTTTACGAACGCTAGAAAAAAACATTGACTGCCGTTTTTATAAATAATATTTTATGATTCGCGGGGACACGAAAGCTAATTTTTTAAATAGAAATAATATTTTCTTTGTAAAGGCTCATAATGCAATGCTTTCGCAACGAGAAAAAATGTAACTAAACAACCATATGCTCACAGCCAAGAGAAAATCTCATCTTGAGGGATGGTGTGTGATAACTTTAGAGTCAACTTCATATTATTTACGCCCATTAACGTGTGATTAATAGTCAGGCTATGAAACCAAATATTAGTTTATAGCGAGGGCAGAGCTCATAAAACTTATACGGGCGTTGAATTCACTCATCCGATTTTATTCTCATTATACGGTAATATTCCCTAACTACGCCCCGCCTACGGTTCTCGAAAACATTCTGGTACCACGAAAATTTCACGACCTAAGTAGAGCTGGACGTGTACAGATGTATAATCTGGATTTGGATTCGGTAATCATCAGTGATGTCACTGACGATTTCATCGACTATCAGAACGACTTTCGGGTTAATTTTTGCGTATTTGATAGAAATCTGGCAGGTCCACGAAAATCATCCAACTTTAGTTTCGCATTTAAAGAAAACAAAATTCACCACGCTTTACGACAGTGGAATTGAAATAATTGTGCGGATTCGCCGAAGAAATACGTAGCCGTTCCCTTTCTGATATTTATGCGAAGAGATTTCCATATAAGAAAGCTCACACCAGAAATTCTCGACTAAATTCATGGCAATGCTCTGTCAGTCGGTAATCTCGAACAATAAAATCCCAGTCTACACCAAGAGAACTTTCTAAAAAGTTCTAAAGGTTTAAACTGTATTTAATCTTAATTTTATTTGTCTTGCGTGGCTGATCCAACACTATCCGTAGATAATTCTCCGTCACTCTCTTCCACCTGTTTCTTCTCTCCCTCCGTTTTCTTCACCAGGAATTTCGAATTCAATGCAACGTTCTAGATTTCCCCATTAAACTGGAGCGGACGATACCACACTCATTCTTTCTAATTGTTCTTTACATTAGATTGAATGATCATTAAGTTATTTTAAAATGAGCCGCTAATAGTCTTGGAGATTGAAATTTTCGCATCATTGTAACTAAATGATCTCTTTTCAAGCTTAAGAACGTAAAACCCTATTGTAAAAAAGTTAACACCACCATAACAAAAAACTAACTCTCGCAAATGCTGAAGCAGCTTGGATTGCCATTGCGAAGAACACCTTGACACGTCCATCGAGCTAGCGTTTCCATTTATCCTTTACCGCAATACCGTTCATCATAAAGAGCGTAAAATGATTTGTCATCCGATGTAACAGTTAGGTTACGAGGGTGGTCTGAAAAGTTTCCGACCTCAGAAAATTTTAGAAAAAATGTCTTGTATCTTGGTTAGGTCGGAAACTATTCAGACCACCCTCATAATATAAAAATTTTCAGTTTAAGAATATCGGCCGATAATGGATAGTGTTTCCATATTGAGATTACGAGGAACAAAAATTCATCATATTCGGTCAAAGCCATCCCAGGAAAACAATGTGATGGCAATATAAAGCTATTTTGATCCGGAAATCATCACGTTACAGGACAATTCCGGCCGCTATACCATTGTTGCTGCACTACAGACTTCAATTGTAACAATGGTAAAACATGAGATATATCCTAACAAGGGCACTTCGAGGAGTAAGGCGAATGTCTTCGGAGAAACCTGAAATTATTCATTTCAAAAACATTATATAAGCATTAGAATCATTAAGGATGTAGACAGAAAGAAAAACACTATGGGCGAGCATATTTCCAGAGAAGGAATCTCCAGCGTAATGAACAGTGCCGGTGCACTGGTGAAGTCAGAAAAGCCTCAAGGCAACATATAAAATGCATTCCGAAGGAAAAACAGTTTATAGTCTGGCACATTCATAATATTTACTTAATATATATGACCAAATCAGAGAAAACATTTAAGACGACGGAGTTATTTTACACCGACACGGCGACCAGACTGCAAGGGTTTTTCAAACCTACATGCAACTACTTCTTCCATGCAACTATGGCTTCCATGGTCAATAACAAATGTCATGTGTTTGACGCATCCTCCAGGAAAAAGAAAGATCAATGGTTCGAGTCCGGTACATTGCAAACACTTAACCGTATGGATATCGGTTTGATTCACCAACACCCTATCCGCATTACCGTGAGCTCGTTGTCTTATCATTTACTCCTACTCGCTTTCCTTCCCAAACTAAGTTGAATTCATAAAATTCCACGAATAAACGTTGCGAACACTTGTACGTGGGTAAGATAAATATAGTGACACTGCTCACCAAAACCGGCTGTGACGAAGCCGACGGGCTCCATCCCCACACCGGGGCCCCGGGCGAAACGGAAATCGCTCGCTTCGAAGCAAAACGTGGGCGGTGGGCGAACACGGGACCGGGGCGAATGAAAGTTTATGATTGAAGGTGGCGCCGATGGCGATGTGAAGGCGGCGGAGGTAGGTCTATAAGTTACCGTTACAGGCTCATGAACCGTGTTCGCACGCACCGCAAACAGGTAGAAGAGGGATAGTCCCTTGATGGACCCCGGTGGGGTCGAACATCATTCATTCCACCACGGAAATGAGAAAAATCGAGCAAAGGAGGGACTTTTAAGGTGCATTGTACTTGAAACGTTGACCGAGGTCAATAACTGAATTTTGCAAAATTAATTTATTTATTTACTCGATTTCAGGATAGAGAGGGCATTAAGAGGATTGTGATCAAATAAGTCCGTGGTGTAGATAACATCCCCGCGACACTACTGAAGGATTTAGGAAAAAGTGGAAGGAAAAGTTTTTGAGAATTAAGTTTTAGAAGTAAAGTATTTACGTGGGAGAAAGTTGGCCGGAAAATTTCGTTAGATCAGCGTTAGCCACATCGCAAAAAAGGCTGTCATAGAAGTAAGGAAGTCACTTGGAAGATGAAGAAATTAATATAGAGTACTGTCAGGATGTATTTGTTGGTTCTGTGGATTTGCACAAATGCAAGAAGTGTTACAGAGAAATGTAATCTTTCGCTGGTTAGACAGCGTTTAGCATATGCTGCAAGTATATCGGAACCTCACAAAGTCGGATTGATTGCCGAGTTGGATTGCGTGCAGCGTAGAGGACTGAGATTTGTAAAACGTTGTCATGATAAACTTAGTAGCGTATCCAAAATATTACAGTATCTAGGCTAGGGATCACTCACGGAGCGAGGGTGAAATTATAGATTAAATTTCTTGCATAAATTGGAAGAATATCTCTTTAGCAGTGATGTTCAAAATGTATTATTATCCTCATCGTACTACGTCAGGAGAGAGTACGTAAATAAAATTAGAGAGATTAAGTGTGGAGCAGATAGATTTAAGATGTTACTTGTTCCATGAACGATAAGGGAACAGAATAACATTGTCCGACCGCGGTAGGATCATTTTCGGGTCCAAATTAGTCTGCTGTGCATTCACCCCCTGCCACACACCCTAGCGGTGGCTTACAGGGTACTAAAAATAAAATAAAAAAGCGCAGGCGTCAGGATTCAAGGTCCGTGGGTTATTAATAAATTCAGGATTACGGATGATTGAAGTTTCAGTTTGCCAGTCAGTAATCATTTCTGAGCGAATTGGAAAATCAGTGTAATAGGTATGGGATAAAAAAACAAAATAAAATATTGGTTATGAGATTTTCCAGAAGAGAAGGCTGTTAAACGCTAAAAAAGGAGAACAGAAACTAGAGTACGTGAAGCAGTTAACCTACCTTGGAAGTGTTTTAGACCATTTTCATGTCATTTTCCCATCCAAAAATGCAAAATACCGCCATGGCCTTCGTTTAAATATTTTTCGGAAAAAATTTCAAAGATCCATGACACATATTTACTGTCAATATGAACTAGTGCCCCCCGGTTACTCAACTGTTAATAGTCTAGTGGAACTCAATTCTACCACAAAATACATAGTATTCAAAATCTATGTTAGTGGCATCAGGTAGGAAAGTTCGATTAACGCACTTTATGCCTGCTATTACGTAAAACTAAGTAATTAACGAACATAATAGCCGAAATAAATTAACAGAGGACCAACTTTGTATAACTGTGAATCAAACAGTCATAATTTGGCATGTAAAAACGAGAAACCCTCCTTCAGGCTTGAAAGAATTTTAATGCGTATCGTTAACTCCCCTCTACACAACTGTTAAACCTTACTACCCATTCAGTTATGCTCACCGTTTCCCTAAATAGCGGAATTCTTGGTAAATAAAGGAAAATACCTTCACGAATATCTCGAAACGTAAGAGAATACCTTCATAAGGCGAATGGCATTTTATGACAGCGAAGCCTCTTTTTGGCGCAAATTCCATTTAATTTGACCATATTGCCACCATTCGTTGTGATACTATGACACATTATGCAATACCATTGTAAATTGACATTATAACGGTATATACTACCTTGATCAAAAAGTTCCCGGAATAACCACCGTGTGGCGCTCCCATCGTTCCGATTTGAGTTCTGTTTTTTTTTGTTAAATTGGTACATCTGTTGTTGATATTCCCTTTAAATCTTAGTGTCATAACTTGACATTTGCAAAAGTTACGTAGCCAAGAGTACATCTATCTCTGTGTGTGTTGGCGATTTTTTACAATTTCAGAAATGGATTTAAATTTGCAACAACGAACTTGTATTAAATTTTGCGTAAAAAACGGATTTAGTGGCGCACGGACGTTGGAAATGTTGGAAAAGTGTTTCGGCAACGATTCTCTAAAAAAAACGGTCGTTTACCAGTGGCACGAGCGGTTCAGAAGTGGTCGTGAGTCAATCGAAGATGATGAACGCAGTGGCAGACCATCGACATCGAAAGTCGGTGAAAAAATTGATAAAGTAAAAGAAATGTTGGTCAATAACCGCAAATTAACCATCAGAGAAATAGCGGAGGACTTGAACATTGCCTATGGATCCGCCCAAGACATTGTGGTTAATGATTTGGGTTTCCGTCGTGTAGCAGCAAAGTAAAGACCTCAATTTCATGCAAAAAAGAGACCGTGTTGACGTCGCAAAAGACATGATTTGCGAGGCTGAATCCGATCCCACATTCATCAAAAGGATCATTACTGGAGACGAGACGTGGGTTTATGAGTACGACACGCAATCCAGACATCAGGCAAGTGAATGGCGTTCACCAAATGAGCCGAGACCAAAAAAACCACGTTGTTTTCAGTCAAAAAAGAAGGCAATGCTGACGGTTTTCATGGATTACAACGGTGTAGTGCATCATGAATTTTTGCCAGAAGGCCAGACAGTAAACAAAGAGTATTACTTGGGCGTTATGAGACGTTTGCGTGAAGCAATTCGCCGAAAGAGACCAGAAATGTGGGCAGAAAACTCGTGGATTTTGCACCAATGATAACGCACCGTCGCACAGTGCTATCATTATTCGTAATTTTTTGACGAAAAATGCAACAAATACCATCCAACAGCCACCGAATTCACCTGATTTGGCTCCCTGTGACTTCTTTCTGTTCAATCGAGTTAAAAAACCATTACGGGGAACGCGTTTTAGCAGCCGAGAGGAAGTAATGGAAAAATCGCAGGAAGCACTGATGGACATACCGAAAACCGACCGTAACTTTTGCAAATGTCAAGTTATGACACTAAGATTTAAAGGGAATATCAACAACAGATGTACCAATTTAACAAAAAAAACAGAACTCAAATCGGAACGATGGGAGCGCCACACGGTGGTTATTCCGGGAACTTTTTGATCAAGGTAGTATAAGAGAATCCCTATGAAATTCATTCTGATTCTTCTTTTACGATCTTCGTGTTGGGCTCTAACACCATATCCTTTCAACACAAAATGGTCGACTGAACACTCGTAAAGGCTCTTCCTCTTTAACGTGCTCTTCTACCTAACGGCCCCCATCTATACTCTCACTAAATCCAGGAAATTTAAAAAGTTACGACGATTCCTGCGAGTCCTGGAAATAGCCGCCACATTGGACATATAATTACATTTCCCAGCAATTGAGCAGCGACCAGCGGCATGTGAGTGAAACGGATGACTTCTCAAACGCGCCGGGATCCATAATAATTCCAAGTGTAAGACCACGGTGTTCATTTCAAACCAAGTCGCCTCTTTAGTTTGAAATCGTCGCATAGTTATCATATGGAATCTTCCTTAATCTGAATTCACATCCTTCCCTGTAAAATACTGCTAACAGTAAATTAACACTCGTCATAAGCCATCAACTCGGTAAGTCAAACGGTTTGAGTTCATAAGAGTCTTAAAGCTGAGACTTTCAGTTCAACACCCAAAGGAAGAAATACTTTCCCTGGATGTTTGTCTCGTTGACAACTCATATTTTGAGCATCTATTCAAATAGAACCATGAAAACGACGAAAAATCCTTCGATCCTAACTGATCCGGACTGATTATAGGAGTTTAACGCCACTCGATCATACCATCTTAACGCATCTAGAGGCTCCCATCCTAAATTTTTCATTTGCTTTGCGTTGATTTCTGCTCGCTCGTAGCAAGTTTGAACGAATCTGGTGACTTTTGTCTGATCTCATCTACTCAATGTCCCAATTGATAAAGACTTAAGCATTGGTTAGACCTAAAGCGAAGTTATAACCAATGCGACACACTACCCCTCCATTGTAATAGCATACAGAAATCCGTGTTTGTGCCGCACGTCTTCTATCGAGTCACAATCACTTCCTTCGTGCTTCGATTTTTCATCTACTAATTGGTCGACTGTTCAATTCAATCGCTGTCACGGAACCATTATGAGGACGAGCGATTTGTAAACGTTTTGTCGAGTCTAATTTCTGCGTGTAGGGTGGTAATTAGCTCGGTAAATTTCCTCCCTCATTACGCATTCCCTTTTTGATCTCCACTTGTTCCTTTTCCTCGGGAGGCGGAGATCGCGTGGACTGATCATAACGCTGGTTGCCCGAGGTGCAACCTACCTCCTTGCCGGGGCGTATAATTCATTACCGGTTGGCGACAACCCCACCGGCATCCTTTAAACGCGTGGCGGGGCGGGATGGAACAGCGACGGAGTGATGCGCAGCTCCACGGGATGCAGCCACCTAGAAGCGAACTCACTCTCTCTTTCTCCCTCTCGCTGCCAAGACTTAATTAGATCTGATTACAAGCCGCGTTTCCTTTTAAGGACGGTAACAGCGGTAATCGTGGGCTATTGTGGTAGTTTACCGATTCGACTGATTTTATTTCGACCTTTTTTGAGCACTGGGAATACAATCATTTCATCATCTCGACTCTTTTCAGAGGAGGAGAGGTGGGATATATATTTTCCAATTTTTTCTTCCGCTTTGACTTGACGGTTGCCTTCGTGTGTTCCGCGCGAAATGTGAAAATTCAACGTGAATAGCATATGACAATATTTAGTTCGTAATTGGAAGCCGATTTCAAAGTACTTATTTCAGATTTTGGTGATGTGATAAATCACCTCTCAATAAAAATCTAAATAAAACATTTTGAATCAGAGTCAATTATGGTATCCGGCATAAGATTTAGAAGGATATTGAACATATATTTAAGATATTTTTTCCCCGAACGATAGGGGATCATAATTAAATTGTCCGACCGCGGAAGGGTCATTCTCGGGTAAAAATTATTCTGGTGAGTATTCCCTCCGTAGTGTTTCTTTTGGTAGTAATTGTTATTTTTCCCTGAATAGGATAGAATAATTTTTTGTCGTTTGTGCTGTTAATTATCGGCCGAGAATAAAGAATTCTAAAATTAAATCAGCTGTTCCAAATTTCGCGAGTCAAATAGACTTTCAATGTGCAACAACGTTATAATTATTCCATTGAATTACATGCGCTAATATGCCACAGTGGAAGTTTGAAAGTTGTACGATATGTTCTACGATAGTGAGTATTAAAGTTTGCAGTTCAGCGATAGTTATATCACAGTCACAAATTACTGAACTTATGCCTAGTGGTGTGACCATTTCACAATCAAAGTAGTCCTGTACTGTCGTCAGAGGGCCCGAGTTCGATTTACGGGAAACAACCTCTGAGCACCCCAAGCTATCAGTACGTTTTAGCTTGGTTAATTTTTCGGGTACCAGATCTCCCGGGGAAACCATAACGCGGCACGATGAAAGGAAAGGAACTGGTCCCCCTAATTCTGATGTGTGATTTTCACACGTCGGCGGGCTTCGAAGCTCGATACCGATCTCCGAGTTGATTAATGTGTTCATGTTTTTTCATTCAATAAGCCGGTGTGGATTTTTGTCCGTCTTGATCTTAACAATGAATCAGCAGCACACGTCTTAGACATATATATATTTAAGCCTATGTCTTCAATATGAACTTAATTGTTACATTCTGGGTGATAAATAATTTTCTGCTCTTTATAATTATCAGTCAAAAATTAAGGATTCACTGTAAAATATTATATGTATTGCTTACACATCGTATGAATTTTATGCTGGTACAGATTAAATGACTCTAACATTGCATTGTTAGTCATGGCAATGAAAGTTATGGAAAATAGATTATGCAAACGAATATAAGTAATCCTTAACATGATCCGCGGTCAGAAAGTTAGATAGGCAGCTATTCTAAAGTTCCAGGAAGTAAAAAAATACCTAATTCTCCCTTAAAATTTCAAAAAAAAATTGCTGCGCGGAAAATAGAAACGCTAAGTACAATTTCACAATATGATACTGTGATATTGTAATTATTTTATTTATCATTTTACATTAGGGTGGAATTTAACATAGTCATAGTTTCTGAAATCAACTCAATTTGAGAAAACAATCATTACCCTTCACAAAACATTACCGAACACCCACTACCACACGCTCATTTGGGAACTTGAAGGATAATTATACGTAGAAAACGTACATTTTCTGTATTCTTACAGAATTTCTCATACGGAGGGGGTAAAGCGTTTCGAGACATTACAGTTAGGCCAGTACACTCAGATCTAATTTTCGATTAACAATAAATTCTCTTAATTAAAATGAAAACATTGCACCGGAGAATGAAAGGTAATGCATTTGTTTGCAAAACCAAACTTTGCTTGCCATTTAGCGAGCTACTCAGTAATAAAAAATCGGTGAATAAGATTGCGAGTTCTCCCAATAACCTGAAATTGTTCCAGCAGATTCGGAAATCACGTGTACATGTATTTTGTGCTTTCTTCGACTCTATATTTATTACACTTTGCCTTTGGCAACTGAGTGCGTGAATGAAGATGCTGTAATTGATTTTTTCCTTCAGGGAGGATATTGAACAATTTCAACACAGCACGACCGTCCGAATTCATTATTTTTCGTACGCTAAATGTGATTGATGCCCAGGTACTGTTCCGCGAAATCTCTAAGCATCTCTGACTTCAGTTCCACATTTCACAATTATCAGAAGAGCTACTTTTCATATAGTACGCCCGAGAGTGCTTTCACGTGGTTGATCACCAAAACGAATTTTTCGACATACACAAGCGATGGTTTCAATATTAGTTTTGGAAGGACTGTTCTAATAGCATACTTTTATAAGCAAATATGGACATTAGTTTCCTTTAGTACCCTGAGAACCGCCGTTACTTTTTGTTGAGGCGACAAAAATATTTCCACTATCATGACGACATACGCATCGCGGGTGTAATCTTAAGAAAGAACTTCTCTCTCCAAATACTTCCTGAAGAGATATGAATAGCCAATTCTGAAAATTACACGCATTTAGTGAATATCATATATTTACTTAAGGATCTATAAAACTCAACTATGAGATGATCATAAAAAGTGTTTATAGAAGTAAGAGAAAATACATAAAAACGCAGGTATGAAAGCTAAGGCAATGTAAGGTGCTAACTCTAACTTAAGCCCTCACTTACGCTGCATTTGGTTTACGGTTCATTGACTGAAGTGTATACCCACACCCGCGTGTGGGTATTCACCGTATTTAATAACTTCATCTCGATAGTCAAGAGAAGGGCGTTACTAGCTAGTTGGCGCGGAAAAGTTTGAGCCACGATCATCATTCTAAATTTATCTGTCTCCGGCCAAGGAATTTTCCTCTCCTTCGCGCAGAGTTGAAATCAGGAGAGGAGAAATTTCAGATCGTAAATCTAATAACGAAGCTCGCGGGCTTTGGCCGCGCGGTTCGATCGTACTTCGAGAATTCTCGCCATTCCTGCGCAATGGTAAGAAGAAACATGCTCGGAAGTAGTTTCAGCTCGGTTGGCATGTTAGGGCTTTCTGCGCATGCTCATTGCACTGGAACATTGACAGGACGAAAATTCAAATGAGACGGCCCTACGGGCTTCACACATCCGACCGCGCGCCTTTCAAACTTCCGCCGCTACTTATTATCGCACGTTATTCGATGGAGAAACTACAACGTTGGTGGACGATGGAGGTCATAAATTTACTCCTGAGGGATTCAGAACGGCCTTTTTAAATGCATACATGACCTACTCTATACGAAGAATAATTGGCCACGTCAAATGTGCGGGACTACCTCATAAAGTCCATCTGCTAAAATACGATAGGACTGAATCAACAAATATCGATTGGCATATCGAAGTATGGTAAAGAGAAAATAAGCCGATTGCTAATTTATTAAGGAGAATAAGTCGACAGCGCGTAACGTTTCTGACCAACAATCGCAACTCAATGCGATGAGATTTGAAGAACTGCATCTCGACTGGAAGTGGAAGCCAAGAGCGTTCATGGAGCCAAAAAAAAGTATACTATTTATCATTGGTGGAATGCCCACCATATTGGAGACTTCTAAACTACTTTCTATGAATCCAATCAATCCTTAAAAAGAGTTATTAATTTTGTTCTCCGAAATGTCCTTCGACTGAAACACATAGGCGCACCACGCTGCAGTCGCATTTAAATGCAACCTGGCGACCAAGTTTATATGCACATATAGATAATAATTACACACACACACACACACGTGCAAGGAAAAGATAAATTATGGAAGGGTGTGAGCTACTCTAGCCCGGTGAACTCTGTACATAATCCTGTAAAAAGTGACTTAATTACGATGAACGGAAAATAGAGCAACCTCGCTCTGAAATGTACGAAGCTCCTCCGGGCATCGGAGGCTGATTCAGCATTGACAGATGTCGAGTCACTCACCCATTGCAAAAAGAGGTGTCAAGAACAACGCTGAATATTCATATCCACGAATAAATTTATAAGAATATCCTGTTACAAAATGCTACGTCTCAGTCCGAGGCGATAGCATACATACAAATCACGATCAACTCGACTGGTTAAGGACAACTGATCCAGTTCAAAATCCATTAATATGCTTATTCAAAGTTTTTTACACATTGGAACTATAGCAACTCCCCAGTAACTGGCTCTAAACAAAATATCTACGGGAAACTTTGTTCACCAACTTTCCTGATATCCCATTGATTGCGCGGAAGTCTAACAGTCTGTCGACGGAGTGGCCAACATCTCCATTCATTACCATTGTAAAAACTCCATTCCATACTTCAATACCCAGTCAAACCAACACCGCAGAAATCGACCTTAAGGTCGGTTTAATCTACTAGAATAGAGCTCACCTGATACTAGGTCCTTTTTACCGTCTGATATTTACATATCAGTGTATGGAGGTCATTTCCTTTCCCTGAGCCACCAGTGGTTTCCCTGGAACATACGGCACCCGAAACAATACACAGCTAGGGTGAAACTGAGGGTGCCCAGGAATCCATCCCGGGCCCTCCGTTCCGTAGCCCAGCGAAGTACTACGCCCCTACCTTTGCATTTTAAGATCTATTTTTGTAATCTGCCAGCGGTATCACCTTCTTAAGACTTCGCCTTGTGATTTAGTTTTTTACCAACTCTAGCACAATATTTGCGTCTTGTTCAAAGCAATCCATCCGAACATGCAAATCAGGTGGTGCACAGACCATTGAAGGAGGTAGAAGTAGAGGAAAAGCGAAAAGGTGTCGGGTGAGATGTAGAGAACTTTAAATTCCTTGCTACCTTGCAAATTGCCCCCGGAAAAAGGAGTCCATTAGTCTCTTCATTATGGCTATTTCTTTTATTTTAACTTCTGCAATGGCAACGAAAAAGTTACTTGAAATACTATCTCAGCCGCTCTTTATTTTAAAATAACTTCAATACTTAAAAATTTTAAACAATGACTTGACTATAGTAAAAGCGAGTTGTTGAATCTTCCTCGCTTTCGAGAAGTTCCTTAAGTTTATGGCATGACTATAAAAATCCGATATTTTACTCTGTTTCAGCATAACACAGAATACATAAAAGGCCTACAGTTTGCCTACAACATAAGTTGGAATAAAAGGGCCGCCTGTAAGCTTTGCAGCACGCCATTAGTTTTCCGGTTTCACGATTGGCAGTTAAATAAAAAAATCAACGCCAAAAGAAACTCCTCAGGTCTTGGGCGTTCCGGCCCTATATAATTTGGCTTCAATGAACTATGACAATATTAATTTCAAAAGCGTTTAAGTGTAATACTCATTTACATGTCAGCACATCGACACGAAGTCCGATGCATAGAAGTAATCATCCCACGCGTAATATGGTCAAATTAAAATAAAATCAATTGAAACAAGTGCCCCAAACACTCTTTTTTCTATTTACCTTTACTTTTTCCATATCTCCAATGTTTTCAATCGCAAAACCGCTGTCACTACATTATATTATTTCATGTTTGCCGTGAATTGAAATTTTCAGGAACAAGAATTAACTGATAAAACTCTTATCTCTTCGTTTCAACCGTCCTTCAAACTACACTTTTGACTCTAGAGTTGTTCAACGACGGCGTCACTAAATTCACATGAGAAAAATTACGGGAACAATTAATGACAGAATATCAAATAACTTCCAAATCCTTCATTTCACGTGTCATTCATAGCATTATTAGGGCCCATAAACGAATAACAAACACAGTTGATATCTAGAATTCTTCGAGATTCCGAGGAGATAACTTTTATCTGAATTTATCGTATACGTGCTTAATCAGCAATCAACACGTCGATTTAATTATTTCAAAACCCTTTAAATACAGTGAAATGTTTTAGGAATCAATTTTGCTAATCGAATTCGTACGTGGTACTTTGGACGACGTCGAAATTTTGGAAGGGAATACGCTTGAGAATGTACAGCATACATTTTTAAAGATGATAACAAAATACTCATTCAATGGTCTCAGGCTCAGCTTCGTGAAATTAACTATCCCTGAATTATTTACAAACTATGTACATTTGTCCGGTAAAGTTATTTTTATTTAGTTCCCAAATAAACCTGTGAAAATAGACAAAATATTACCTATGCATTGCGAATATCTACGTTTAGTGAAATATATTTGGAAAGTTCTCTTAGATGAATGTAATAATTTCAATTAATATAACAATTAATATAATAACAATTTCTCCCAATAGCAATTTCTCCCAATAACAATTTCTCTTAATATAATTTAAAGTTGAATATAAACGTAATGAAATAGAAGTATAAACAGATACAGCAACCCTGGCAGACGGTAGATTAGGTAATTTAAGCACGCGATTGAGACGAGGCATGGAAAGGGTGCCACTCTCACTTCCATTTCTTCGCAGAGAAAACATCACAATAGCATTTGGGACCACTTTAAAAATAGTTGGCCTGATTAGGCTGGCTGGTTTTTCAGAAAATGCAGTAAAAATATATGAGGGCAGTGACACTAAGTAAACGAGAAGCGAGACGAAAGCTTTTAGAAAGCTAGAGGGTAGTTAATTTCTGGCTCCAAGAGGCTTAAAAGAATCTCATTATTCGAATTTCATGATCACCTCTAAAGTAAATTATGAGAAACAAAATACGGCACCAATGAACTTAAAGTCTCTTCTACCGGTACAATTCCAAAAAAAATAAAACCCAAAGCACTGTGAAAAAATTGAACTTGTTTCCATCTGCTATTCTATCCATGGCAATTGACAAATGAAACGAAATATGAAGCAGTACTGTCCCACGCCCTCTAAGCGTGTCACAAGGTTTAGATGACGCAGATGCCAACATTGTAATTGATCATCTTTGACTTTAATTCGGTGAAAAATGTAGAAGGGACGTTTAGAGGTCAAAAAACACTGCTAATACCAATTTTCAATCTTTTGTTTTTTCACAGAAAATGGTGTATAGTTTACAACTTGACAAATTAAATGATTGCCATTGAGTTAGTAAACTTTTCATGTTTTCACATTAAATTATAATCCACTTCCACCGATTTCGCTATATCATCGGGTTTTTACCTGATAATTTCACCCATGCCTGAATGAAGTTTAGTGTGAAAATATACAAAGTTTACTAATGCAGTTATCATGAACTTTGGCATAGTAGAGCCTGAAACCATTCCATTTAAATGACCGTAAAATCCTGAGTCCCTCAGAGACTTCTTTAGCTTATCTGAGGGTTCTCACATAGGCTTATTAACACAATCGTATTACATGAAGTTACTTCGGTAATATCTTGATAATTTAGACAGTTTAAAATATATGCAACGCTATATACTCGTTAAATTTCAAGACTGAAAAAGCCCGTTTGGCTACACCTGAAACTGCACGGCATGCCATCGATTAAAATGGGGATGCCAATTTGATCACCCGATAAAATGAGAAACGTACCCTTCCGAACAGATGAATGCACTAAAACAATCGTTCCAACCTTTCAAATTTTACGTCAACCAAAAAGTCTAGATTTCATACCAACACGTTTTCACGAAAATCAATGGATGAAATTAGACGCAGGTACTCTGCTCGATGATTTTATACAAGGGAAAGTCTTCAAAATCTTCAAATTACAACGGCGACGAACGCAATGACAAGAGACGCCGTTCACTCGAGTCAACACTCCGACGTACCGATACTTCCCCGGCGCTCGATTTACGCCTCACTGCGTGATCCAAAAATTCGAACGTCCTCGCACTGCCCCGGGAATTGGGAGGGCGGCGATCCTTCGACCACCGACGGGAAACTGATATCTCTCGAGGGAAACGACGACGGGCGGCGAGGGCAATCCACCCGCGGCCACCCCGCGCCCATTCCAGCCACCGAGGGGAGAAAAGCAAAAACAACAACGCGGATACCAACGCGCGCCCCGAGTGAGACGGAGGGCTCGAGACGGCAGCACGGAGCGCAGGCGGAATCCTAGCGACGAGGAACGGCACAAACCGGCATCTGCTGCGCGGAGAGTCACCGTGTCGCTGTTCCACAATGCATGAGTTTCTTTTCATCTGAGCGGCGTGAGGCGGGATGGCAATCAGCGGGTGAAGAACTCGGGGCTGCCGACCAGCGGCGGGTCATTGAGTTCAATGCGGTGATGGTGACTGCGGGACTCCTCCGGCTGAAACTAGTCGGCGTGATTTTCCAGGCGCCAGCTCTAACTCGAGGTGTGCGCGGTCGCGGAGGAAAGAATTCCATCGCAGAAGTCGACTCCGTGTCGTACGCAGTAAGGTAACATGAAATTCGACACGGATACATCTTCGTCATCAAACTCCCCCTCGTTAATTTTCAACGCGTGATTCCGCTAGTGCATCACGTGAAGAGGTTCCATTCTCTGCACGTTCGAGTTTCTTTCTCTGATATGGCGTCGAGATGCCATAGCCCATTTTCAATTGTCTCTCAAGCATTAGTTAACCATACGTCTAGTTTAGTCTTTTTAGAGACATTTCTTTCTTTTTTTGGAGCGTCCAGTTGGAATTTGATTGTTGTCCGTAATTTTCAAAGCGATGAAAAATGTATGTGTGCGTTCGCGCGCGTGAGCGAGCGGGCACATGCATGCAAGAATCCCTAAAAACCTGGTATCCAACGTTTGCTGCGCATCTAGATACTCCAAATTCACGTCAATTTCGCAGGTGACTTCTCTTCATTCACGCATGAAATGTTTATTCTTCTAGGGCGAGCCCAAATTACATTTATATTGGTCGATTATTAAGCGGACAATGTTAGGCAAACGAGGAAGGGGCAGGAATAGGATAGGGATGGTGGATGGAATGAAGGGAGAAAGGAAGTATACGGTAATAAAGAGGAGCTTGTAGTAGCGTAAGATGTCAGGTTGTGTTTTGTTAGGAAGTACAAGATATTTATTTGGTACGTGTGTTCATCCAAAACCTACCTCAACCAGGAGATGACCTATAATAATCATATGGGGAAAAATAAATGGCACATAAAATACTTTTCTTGGATTACGATAGGAATGTTGCCGGTGGAAATTCTGAGAACGGGGGTGAGAGAAGAGTCACCCTAATCAACAACTCCCAAATTCGTTCTCAGCGATTAAAAAATTTTTCAAGGCACATTTTCGATTACCTTTAGTAAAACAAGCGTGCAATTAGTGTATGATACATGCGCTAATTATCTGGCATCATCTAAAACGTTATATGCCACACATCCGGAGGTCTAGTTAGAGTATCGGACCCTTGAGTCATTACAGGATACGAGTATGTAGTTTCCAGTGACTGAAGGTGGCGACGTGAGATCGACACTTTACAAAATTGATCCCGTTAGTTAGCTCACCAGGAAGAACAATAAATCTGATTCCCACATAGATTTTGCCTGAAATGTATCTGAATCACGGTGCCAAGCGACATGAGCCAATTATACTGTCTTCCCACGTTTTCTTTTAATTGAAAAAATTCAAATTTGGCATTCGAATGCAATGAATTACGCTAAAACTGCACTTTGACCGGCAGTACAGCATGCACAAAATGTCCTTATTTGAAAATCACATGCAAGAGTATGAGCGTAAAGCTATAACAAGTTTGCGGGAGTTCAAAGAAATTCACCGGGCGAATCTACGTGATTTAAGCTATCCGTGCTACACAAGCTCATACCATCCAATGGGGATGGCGATGCGTAAATTTACCTCATCAATATAAAATGCCACAAAAGAGTAAGGGCAGGTAGCAAAGAAACGTTGTGTGCAAATACTTAAACCAGACCAAAGCAAAGTAATCAACCAATAGGTTTGCTTGACGCCTACATATATAATGCTAATTTACGAGACATAAAATGATAGCATTGTAATTTTCCACAACAACTTATTCCGTAAAACTCTCTCCAATGCCTCCTCATCGGGCACAATTCAACTGCACCGGGAGATGATGCAGAGGGATTGAAACGTGTCGCACAGAATAAATCGATGAAGAAAATTACGATTTTATTATTTCACAATACGTTTAATACTCACAAATTAGACCCTGCCGTACTACTATTTTACGAGGCATAAGAATTACGAGGTTTTCCTCCCAAAATTAGCTCTAAATAATGCCCATTTGATTACGGCAATATGAAATTGAAATCACAAAATGGACGCAAACGATCATCAATCCTAAGATGGGTTTGCTGTAGCTCCAATAGATGCCTACAACGTGAGTTCCTATGGTAAACGTGGCCATAATGGTAGCCCAAAATAAAACGCATTTTGACTTAAAAAGAGTTACCGCTGGCTATGGTGGTTCTTCATTACGTTCTCCACAAATAAACAATATTAACCGTACAGCTGGTCAATAAGAACAAAAAATTATTTGTGGAAGAAGCACATCATTACGAGATATAAATTATTTTATTTAAAAAGAAGAAAGCCGAGTTATTTCGAAATGGAGAAAGTAAAACCAAAGCCTAAAACTGCAATAATCTGTCTCACTAATGTTTTATAACCATACAAGGGTATTAAGGAAAAACTCACCACCACAATCTATGGTATAGCCAGAAACTAATTGCGGAAACGGGAGAAGAAAAAATACAAACTCTCCGCTACTAAATGCACCTAATAAGTTACTGATCCCGTCCATAAGCTTAAGTCAACAGTTTTTGTTCTTATATGTTGCTGTTAAATTTCTTGACTATCTTAATCGTTAGGAAATGAGTTTGATCCTTGCCTGGTTTACAGACTATCCATTTTCCAAGCGTGATTACATGTCCGGAACGCCTTGACCATTTTACCGACGATTTTCAAATGATGTCACGTCAAATAAGAATGTCACGGCAAGAAAAAAATTGGAGCCAAGAAAAGGAGCAGCTCAAGACCCATTAAATTAAAGGATGACATCAATGATCGACATTCCCTTACAAGTAGTAATACGATTAACTGTGCTTGCAGAGCAACTCGATTTTTTAAGAATCTCTCCTCGGCTTCTCATATTTCAGAGAATAATCGTCCATCAAGCGTACCATTGATATTAAGGAAATTTTAAGCAGTTGTTGAGGTAGACTTTACAACAACACAATGTATTTATGTAACAGCTTCATCAAGGGGAACGGGTGGGGAAATATTCGAATGACAGAATTAAAGATAAGTGTTATTTCACGTTGGTCTGATCTCAACTTGAAAACGTGCCGAGAATGTAGGACCGTACAGGGGACCTGATTTCTGAATTGAGCAAGATGCAGAGAAAAGTTGCCTTTTTCGTGAAGCATAGTTATGAACGAGCGGAGAGAAAGAGTGACATAATCATTGAATAGCCTGGTTTTGGAACCACTGGAAGCAGGAACGTGACGTTCACGACTCTCACATAAATACGAATCATTCGAGTTGAACATTGACGCAAATGGAATAATTCTGGCCCCGTAACTTATATTACTACGGTAAGTTAATGGAAATTAACGTACGGAGCGATTTATGGAATCATTTTTCCTCATGCAATTTGTCGCACAGATTATAGGGTATGCACAATTTGAAATACCCTAAGGACTGAGGACCTGTCACCCTACGACGCTCCGCCGTTGCCTCTTGCAGGGTAAAATGTCGATGTACCTTTTATACTACCTTGATCAAAAGGTTCCCGGAATAACCACCGTGTGGCGCTCCCATCGTTCCGATTTGAGTTCTGTTTTTTTGTTAAATTGGTACATCTGTTGTTGATATTCCCTTTAAATCTTAGTGTCATAACTTGACATTTGCAAAAGTTACGGTCGGTTTTCGGTATGTCCATCAGTGCTTCCTGCGATTTTTCCATTACTTCCTCTCGGCTGCTAAAACGCGTTCCCCGTAATGGTTTTTTAACTCGATTGAACAGAAAGACGTCACAGGGAGCCAAATCAGGTGAATTCGGTGGCTGTTGGATGGTATTTGTTGCATTTTTCGTCAAAAAATTACGAATAATGATAGCACTGTGCGACGGTGCGTTATCATGGTGCAAAATCCACGAGTTTTCTGCCCACATTTCTGGTCTCTTTCGGCGAATTGCTTCACGCAAACGTCTCATAACGCCCAAATAATACTCTTTGTTTACTGTCTGGCCTTCTGGCAAAAATTCATGATGCACTACACCGTTGTAATCCATGAAAACCGTCAGCATTGCCTTCTTTTTTGACTGAAAACGACGTGGTTTTTTTGGTCTCGGCTCATTTGGTGAACGCATTCACTTGCCTGATGTCTGGATTGCGTGTCGTACTCATAAACCCACGTCTCGTCTCCAGTAATGATCCTTTTGATGAATGTGGGATCGGATTCAGCCTCGCAAATCATGTCTTTTGCGACGTCAACACGGTCTCTTTTTTGCATGAAATTGAGGTCTTTTGGCACCAACTTTGCTGCTACACGACGGAAACCCAAATCATTAACCACAATGTCTTGGGCGGATCCATAGGCAATGTTCAAGTCCTCCGCTATTTCTCTGATGGTTAATTTGCGGTTATTGACCAACATTTCTTTTACTTTATCAATTTTTTCACCGACTTTCGATGTCGATGGTCTGCCACTGCGTTCATCATCTTCGATTGACTCACGACCACTTCTGAACCGCTCGTGCCACTGGTAAACGACCGTTTTTTTTAGAGAATCGTTGCCGAAACACTTTTCCAACATTTCCAACGTCCGTGCGCCACTAAATCCGTTTT
This sequence comes from Hetaerina americana, assembly GCF_022747635.1. Lineage (NCBI taxonomy): Eukaryota > Metazoa > Arthropoda > Insecta > Odonata > Calopterygidae > Hetaerina > Hetaerina americana. The sequence goes on from NW_027286985.1 coordinate 76,527,761, forward strand.
TTACGCAAAATTTAATACAAGTTCGTTGTTGCAAATTTAAATCCATTTCTGAAATTGTAAAAAATCGCCAACACACACAGAGATAGATGTACTCTTGGCTACGTAACTTTTGCAAATGTCAAGTTATGACACTAAGATTTAAAGGGAATATCAACAACAGATGTACCAATTTAACAAAAAAAAACAGAACTCAAATCGGAACGATGGGAGCGCCACACGGTGGTTATTCCGGGAACTTTTTGTTCAAGGTAGTATACACCCGTATACGATTCCATCCCTTCAACAACATAATATGGTATGGCTACTATAAAACTTGCTATTAAACAATTGGTAATAATGTTATTACAGCAATAAAAAAGCTCGCGATAAAGAATAAAGCTTCAGACCGCGAGATAGAGAAGGACATTTTCTGCATGATTATTAATCTCACTATGTGCCAGTCTTTGCATCATACTCAAGCCATAGAAACATTTCACGGAGTAAATGAGGCAGAAATTCAAAATTTAGTGATAATTATTGATAAGGACCAAGGGTTACTCCCAGAAAAATAATATCAAAAAGCATTTCCGCTGAAGATGAGCATATCTCGGATACAAATACAAGTTTTGTACTTTTGAGACTTACCGAAGGAAAAATCTTAATCACACGAAGGCTATCAACTCTTAAATACGTTAAGTTTTCATCTTAAGATTTTTTGCCTGTGGCTTTTTTAATGCTCGTTCTTTATTTTCTTCCAGTTTGGGGCTTCAATCTCCTCATGATACTCTTACGACTCCCCGCATATTTCAGAATTCGTAATATTATTCAACGCTACATATTGTAATATTCAACAGAGTCAGGCGAGATGTAGTGGAAGTTCGTCAATATGGGAATAAACAAATTGTCTCTTTTGCACAGATTTATTTGCAACGCACACCACGTTTCAGTTCATCAAACCATTTTGTAACTGACGCCGGTTCGATGAACTGAAACACGTTGCACTTTATAAATCTGTAGAAAGGTGCAAATTTATTTTTCTTATAGCTACGCATTTTCTTGTAAATACAGAACTCAGCATTTAGATAAACTTTAGTAGAATTAGGGGCTATTTTAATAATATTATTGTCTCTAAAAAATATACGAGCACATATGCCCGTAAAACATGTAAAATATTTTTATATTAAGTTTAACCAGTAATTTGAATGAAAAACTCAAAATTTTGTAATTGGCATTGAAATTTTTTTCCTTCACCGTATCCAGCAGCCTTCATTCCTTCCTTTTGCATAGGCCCAGTACTTCTCCTATTCACGTCATTGTACAACAGGCATTACTTGAGCAAGCAAACCAAGAAATACTCAGAATCTTGGTATACGAAATTTATCTTCCTCCGAAATTCTTAGCAGAACTAGCAGACCGATAAAATATTGCCATTGACTTTATTTATTCGATGAAAATTCTTCTTTCTACTATATGCAACAATTTATGCACATTTCCAGGACACCAGCTACTTCTAAGTCAGCGAGTCTGCTGCCTATCAAATGATGAATAGAAAAACGGTGAAATTTCACTAAATAATCACTAGACAATATTACAAAATTGCCTATATCATTTCTCCACTGCATAAATAGTTTAAAATGCACACTCTCCTCGAGTAAGTATCAGTTTACTGTTTAAGTGTAATGGCATGAGATTGTCATCATGTGTTCAATTCTTGCACGTTAACCCTAATAGCGCAATTTCAATGTTTCGACAAAGTAATGACAAAATGGCCGAAAAAGAAACGCCCATGACCTTAAAAAGTAAATTCCCATTCAGAAAAATCCAAAAACGTCCTTCGCATTGGCGGGCAGGTCGTAAAGCTGGGGCCATCGGGGTTGGCAAATGAATCAGCCAATAGAAGGGCAACGGGTAGATCAGAGAAAAGAACATCTACATAAATTTTGGTCCCAACGTATTTTTTTATTTAAAAATACAGCAACGGAGGTTTGATGAAATGGTCCACAAACTAATGAAGGCGAAGAAAAATGAATAAAATCAAAGAACGGGAACATAAAACCTCGTTTCGATTAACGGAGACTTTTAAAGTATTTAATATGCAAAAATGTCTTGACTTAACATAACAGCATGCGAAGGAAGAAATCTGGCACTACGGGTGCTTGACGAACTATCCCCTTCGTCACAGACAGTAGTACCGAAATCTCCAATCTTAGTCAGCCAGCTCGAAGGTTAAGGAACCACCCATCAGATCCTAGATTCAACGGTTTCTCTTCCCCTACCACTAAGGAACTCCCCCAACCTCTACCTCGTAAGTCCAGACCACGTGACTGGGACCTAGGTCTTTGACTAGGCGATCTATTACTCCACACAACGTTGAGAGAGACGTATGGACTTCACAAGAATTTACGAGGAATATCCGTAAACCTTTGACGAATTCCACATGGCTTCATGATAACGTTGTAAAAGTGTTTCCATCCCATTAGAGGCTAAAACTTTAATTAAAAATGGTGGTTAAATTAATTTAAGTTCGTGTACTGGTGTTTACCTTAGTGTTTTGTGTTTGCTAATAGCGTGTTTCGTTTTCGAGGGGAGGTCCCGGAATTCATGGAGAGAGGTGTCCACGGAAGGTCCTAAAATAGCCACGCCGCTACTTCGGTCGACCCGTAGCAGGAAAGTAATTTCGTGACAGTGATAATCGTCCATGCACTTCTATAAAATTACGGGGTTTCCCATGATAAAGTGTAACAAGTCGGTTAAGTGGCGTGCACCCAAGCCAACCATCTGCAAAGGCTAAAAAGACTCACCCGAATTGGAAGCAGGTTGTTATTAAGTAGAGGGTCAAGTCCAACCCCGCCAAACTGTTTAACACCATGGAAAAATTTATTGGTAAACGTTTTCCTAACTGCGTCATTAGAGTACGCGGAAAGTAAGTACTCAGTACGCCCGTGCGCAAAGTGTGAGTTCACGTTGTGGAACCTGTGCTGATGCTCATGGAATATGTGGCAGGTAAATGGGATCCACAGGAGAATGTCAATTGTGGTATTGGATAAAGTTCCGAGAAAATCACCATGGATTTTTTTCAAAACTGCAACGAGAATTGAACAGGCCTGACTGGTATGCTGAATGAGTTGAGATGGAAAGCCTTTGAGTCACAAAGAAAGGAGAAAAGACTAAAGCTACATTTCCATGCCTCCAGTTTTTGCGGAGTCCCGCAGAGAGCGCTGCCAATCAGAACGCAGATTGCCGCCGTAGGTTACTGCGCCCAAGAATTTGCCCATCGTTCAACTCTTGGCGAGTGAAAATCGACCCTTGCTGTCTGTCATTTGTTCTCCCATCAATAAACACAGCGCGCGGGTCGCCGTCTTCTGTTCCCGCCCGGCACTATCGCAGACATGAAAACGGGCTCTGCGGCGACATAAAAATGAAACGCAAAGCCGGATTCATGAAAACGTTCGTAGCATAGGAGTTGTGCAAAGCATACTAAGCACACAAGTTGGCTTGTGACCCAAATTATATCGGTAGATTTGACCACGGGGATTGAATAAGAGAAATAGATACCGCACAGACAGGTTCAGGTAATCATTCTTCCTTCGCGAGATACAATCTCATAACAAAATCAAACCTAAGTACTCCGTAATTTAGTGATCAAGAAGAAAAATGTAAAGCTTTGGTCCATTAAACTCATTTTTATAAGATGTGGATAGGCATGTAAGTTTGTAAGTACAACACATGGACATGTATTTTCGATGCGCTTTTTACGAGTAAAGTTATGAATGAAGTATATATTCTTTGTAACGCATAAATGGCTGGTGCCCTTACACCCTCCGCCACGTCCTTACGGATATTTGTGCGGTATACTGCGTACGCGCAAATGAATATATATATATATATATATATATATATATATATATATATTGTACATATAATAATATACATATATATATATATATTGTACATATAATAATATACATATATATATATATACTCACATACACATACATACATAGAGGCTTGCAGCTTCATATTTATGCCCGGTAATGGGAAGCTGAAAAAGGTTTACACCAGTGTTGTGCTATTCGCGCAAATTTCTCTCAAGAAGTGGGTTGTTTCCCACCCAAGAAATACATCAAATGTCTACCCAACTTTTAAGGAAGGAGTTGGATAGACGGTAGAAGATAAATCCTCTATTAATAATCTTTTCGTCTATATTTTTCAAAATATTTTAGTTTAATATTATTATTATATATTTTTGTTCAAGTATATGAGAAATCACAGGTAACAATAGTTGGTTGTTAGGTGACGGTAGAGCTCACCTAGTACTAGGTGAATTTTATTAATGAAAAAGCAAGCAGCTTAGATGAAGGGAGTCTGAAGTGTCCCCGGGAATCGGACCCGAGCCCTGGGGCCAACAGCCTTTCGCTTTACCCACTGAGCTACCACGTCCCCAAAAAATATTTTTATTTACAAATAAAATCAAATGATTTCTTTTGAATTCTTTTTGTAAAGAAATTTTGTAGCTACAGCCAACCTATTTTGTTATAAGTAACAATATGCGCTTAAGAAAGCAAGATATCGAGATTTTAGTAATGGAACTATGGAATTGGTATAACTATTTTTTTGTCAATTTGTTTAACTTCGTATGAAACTGACTTTAAGCGCATGAAACGTTGAACTAGTGAACATTATATCCCTGGAATCTCCTTGACTTTAAACTTAAACCTATTTAAATCATAATTTTACTAACTAGTTATATCTCTGCATGCATATCTCCAGGTATTCTAAGTATTTCGATGTAATTAGGTGCTTACGAAGGGGACACAAATACATTTTTTAAACTACAAGAATATATCACACATGATGCAATGAATAATGTATATTCACTGTTCTATTTATCATTTGAAAAATTTTAAAGATTATTTTTACCTGCAAAATACCTTTATATTCAAAACAAATGACAGGGTCTGTTTTTTAGGACTAATAATTTTCTTATTCTTAAATTCATAAAACACCCACAAATGTCGTTTAAATTTCAAAAAACTTTAAAATATACCATGATTAGCCATCAGTGAAACAATTGTGCCGAATATGTTTCATCGATCGCAAAAAATTCGGCACCTCTCGAGAGAGAATTACTTTCTCTGCATCGTTAACTCTATTAGTCATATTTTGTGTACTTGTAACTACTTATTTAGCATTAAGCTATTGTGTATTGAGTTCCTTCCGTTTGGGTATTCTGGTTCGCCCTCTTCATTATTTTGTGGGGGCCTACGCGCAATTGCAGAAACTCATCAAAAAACCCTTTCTATAATAAGTAGAAAATTTGTCCGATTATTACGCTAGGCCGCGATGCAACGGAGAGATCGTTTCGTGGTGGACTGCGTATTCATGGGACTCAGCGATCATTCCGACCCGAACAATAAATGTCGACCATACGCAAACCAGCTGCTAAATAAGTGACACTCCAATAAGCGTGGGGAAACGAGGTCGATGAGCCTCGGACAAGGGAGTCTCGATGAACGACGCAACTTGCGTAACGGACGTCAAACGATCAAGGTGTAAACGTTGAATTAGGGCGATTGAGCTGTAGCTGTCATTAAATTTCGGAGATATATTTGAAGTAAGGCATTATGTACGCGGGAAAAAACACACATCTTTCCCTTTTGAACTTTTTTTCTCAAGGTGAAGCTAAAGCATCTAATGGGCTGTCAACAAATGAAACATGCCAAATCCCACTAAATATCAGCGCTGTGGGAAAATTCATACAAATTTCGGGTGAAAAGACATGTACTCCGATCAGCATTTGACAATAATAAGCCCAAGGTTGTTTTATGAACAGAATATCAGAGTAAATCTTATTAATGTGATGCAAGGTGTTCCCTCACGATTTGTAACTTCAACAAAAAGACAAGGAATTTTAGTTGACGTATTCATTAAAATTACAACATCACGGCAGCTGAACCAAAATTTGGTTTAATCATGGGGAATTCTGATGGCTTTAGTAAAATTTAAAATTACTTATATTCCCGAAACTACTTTTGAATACCTGTTTTTTACCTTTCCTTGCAATATGGAGGCATTCCACATGATCAAGTCTGAGAAAGTGTCCTGGTACGATTAGTTTCAAATTACAACCAATTTCAATTTTTTTGAAAACATCATAAAATTATATGTATGTATTTGCATATGAACTGATTCGCTCAAGTTTTTCATCCGTGGGCCGCGGAAGTCCAGTGGGCAGAACAGTACGCTAATGATCCCTTTGGGCATCCTGACTTCACCAGAGTTCTGTGACTTTTCGGGTGCCAAATCTTCCTGAGAAACCACAGGGAGCATAGGGGATATTAACTAGCCTCCAAACCCAGGCCTTTGAAGTTTGCCATACACGTATATGTCATCATGCTTAGACCTAGGTGAGCTCTATCCTAATATAAGAGTACAATAGGATATGTTTGCTGGTTTCGTAGATTCCTAGAAAGGTGTCTGTAAGAGTAAATTGCATAGAATTAATGAATGCATCACAGATGATAGGAGCACAATGAATGAATAGATGACTTATTCGCAAAATGCACATTTTCAAATTGTTCAGATGCGTGTGATGGATGGAGAGTTGCCGCGGGCATTGTTATGAAGAGGAGTTAGACAGATGCATCATACGCGAACATCATATGCGATGCATCATAAGCGATGCATTTCAACGCGAACAAAATCAAACAAAATGTTACAGTCACTGCGGACCGCATTAGAATATCAACGTAATAGGTACGGGATGAGAATCAACAACAAAAAGCAAAACGAAGGTTATAAGGTTTTCGAGAGGGAGAAAAGCTAAGTTAAACGTAATAATAGATGGGTAAAAACTAGATTATGCGGTACAGTTTACCTCGGAAATGTTTGAATCACGATCGTCACAGTATTAAGGATATGAGAAGAATAATTCCATTGGGCATAAAAAAGCTAATATTCCTCACCACTCAACAACGCCTGAAGGAATCTGTCCCCATCCTCCCTCTTTTCAGGAAAATACGTTGTATTTTAGCAGTGAATGGAAAAGCATTTTTTCAGTCTTAAACTATTCTTCCATAAATTCCCGATGGCGTTATTTCTTTATTGCGTTTTATCGAACAAACAGCTTGAATGATTTCATAACGACATATAACAAGTAGTAAAGAATAAAATAGAAATCATATCATTAGATTTAAGTTTCCATCCATGGGGAGGACGAGTACCGGGCACCTTAGCTCCGCCCTCTTATGATTGTAAATGTAAATATCTAACTCACTAGCAGCCCAGTTTTTCTACTTCATCTTCACTTACCCTGGAAAGGAACAGGAACTAGTCATATAAACTTTGCGTCATTATTCCCTCGAAGCAAAACCGACTCTGTACACCGAAGAGATGGATTTCAACCGTTTCACCGCAGGAGTGCCTTCGTTTGGACCAAAGGATCCAGTTAATCGAGTGGGGGACATGAGTGACCCGCTTATGGCATTTCAAAATACAAGTAAATTTCACGTTGCACACAGAGGGGAGTCGTGGTAATGGAGGAGCAAGACGGAAGACACGAGAATGAGTGTTAGGTGGGAGGAGTACGATAGTTATATAAGGATAGGATATACTGAAAGGAGTGAAGATGAAGACTGGGACCGACAATGCTTGGACAGCGGGGTCCACAACCAATCAGAGGTCGGCTCGAACGATGGCCGTAAGACGCACTTTTAAGTGACCTTTTTTACGATCGCGTCCGAGTCGAAGCCACACGAAAAGAGGCGACCGTTAGGGTGGTTAGCCAATCGGAGCTTTCGGGCGCAAGTTCTTTCCAGCGCGTATCGAAGTTGAACTTTTTCGCTCGCGAGCGCGTGAAATTACCAATTAACATTCTTCGCTCCAGATGCCCCTGAGGAAGCTCGTCTTTGATTGGCTTGGTTCTTCGCCCTTCTACCAAATTCCCTTGCACTTCAACTTATTAACGTATTCTTTATTTAACATATATATTCAAGTATAATTCTCCGTTGAATCACCTACACTCGCGATGAACAAATAAACCAAGAGCGAAGTTGACTGCGTCTATATGTATATCTAAGTGCAGCAAACAGAAAAACAGGAATTTAATGATAGCCTGGTGGCGATAAATAAATTTAATAATAATCCTCTTGAATTCAACAGCTGACTCAAAACTTGGCATTTCCGAAAGGTGTAAAGGTAAACGATTATTCGATAGAATCAATGCTGGCTGATTGATAATCGCAGAGTGAATGGTACAAAGAATTATCAAGCACACATAATTGAATATTTGAAAAAGAAATAAAAAAAAATGATTAATCTTCTCTACAGGGAAAACCTAACGCGCGCTTTCTGACGATTAAATTGATAAATCGATGCAAAATGCTAATTTTGTCTCGAACGTTTTGGCTATATCACTGATACTTTTCAAGTAGCGTATACAGGTTGCATTCCGAAAGTAATTTGTGTTTTGCGATTGTGTCTGTTTTGTGATTTGTGTTTTGAAGTTCCCTTTAAGTGTACTTTTGTTTAACGATTGATTTTTACCTTTGTGATTATTTGGGACTTGTGTGCTACCTGACACTGTCCAACAGCACATGTGGATTTTTAATAATAATAATAATGCAATTGAATTTCCCGCACCGCTCCTATTGGTCGGAGTGGGATGAAACCACTTGGAGTAATTGGTTAGGCTTTGCCGCGAAGTTTAAGCTTGGACGCTGAGCTTCGCCACGAAACCGGTCTCAATACTCTTCAAGCTGTGCAAGTAGCAGGACGTCAGTTGTTATAAACATCTGCTCGCCGACCGTGTCACGAAAAAATTGGAACCGACGATCGAGCAACGTTACACGATTCCTAAGTTTAGTGCTTAACTGAAAAAAAATCCCTTGAGGATACTAACAAAATTATTCGGGAGGCTTGCGGGGAGTCTTCTCTGTCCTACTCACAAGCTTTGAAGTGGTTAAAGGCCTTTAATGAGGGTCAGGAAGAGGTTAACCAAGAAAAACGCTGTGGGCAGCCGTCAACTAGCAAAATCGACAACAATGTGGATCGTGTTCGACAATTATTGGACTCTGACCGTCCATTGAGTATCAAGATGGTTGCCAATGAAATTAACTTGTCGTCTACTGCTTTGTTCCGCATTGTTACTTGTTAAAAAGGTCATCACGACGAGAAAAGACATTTCCACTACCTGGCAGCTCCATCACGACAACGCGCCTTGCCACAACGTGCCCTGCCACAACGCGCTAACGAGTCCGCGAGTTCCTAGCAAAACACCAGGTTTCAACGCTGACCCACCCCCCAATAGTCCTGATTTCGTCCCAGCAGTCTTCTTTTTGTTCCCTTGGATTAAGGCAGCCCTGAAAGGAAGCCATTTTCGTCCATAGAAGAGATCCAATCAGCCGTGATGAAGACCTTGCGAGAAGTCCCCGAAGACGCCTTCCAGGGCGTGTACCGGTCATGACAGAGTCGCAGGAAAAATGTTTAGAGGCTTAAGACCAGTACTTTGAAAAATTTCAAGTGTTTGTACAAATCTGTTCAATAAATTACTTCAAAAAATACTTTCATTACTTTCAGAACGCACTCTGAACATCAATAGTCTAAAAAATGTAAATAAAATACAAGCAGACATTGAAACTACATTTGATTTCAACATTCAGCCCGCTATCGTACCTAAGAAAACGAATAATAAATAAAATAGAAGTACGAGAAGAGCAAAATGGAGACAAATAATTTAATTCATAGCTACGATTACGATTGACACGGACAATTCAAATGGGACTTGTAATTTGAGCACAAGGAACAAAATCTGACTCCCGCGATCAAGCGGTATACATGAAAAGGTGAAACGATGCCCTTTAGGGCTACGCAATACTTTACACTTAACTGTTACACAGGTCAGTTTGTATCGACAAAATTGAAGAAGGTGAGCAACATTCACTGATATTAGTTACATAATATCACTTATCCCACCGTAAAAATCACCCTAAGGATTTAATTGGCACAAGCTTAAAAAAAACTGACCCCAGGTGGAAGACTTGATGGCGGATCACGAAAGTAAGCGTCACCTTGAGCTGAGTCGCCTTCCCTCCCTCCCCCGTCGTGCTCGAGTCACAGGATTCGGAGGAGGGCTTTTTACGAGGCAACCGATCGTCGGACCGGCACATAGCGTAAACATGCCCCCGGAGGGAGGGCGAAGACAGAAAAAAGCGCACGGTTGGAGAATCTCGAATGCTACATTTAACTGAAGGAATTCATTTCAAATCTAAAAAGTTTGCATTGCCGGCCTTCATGATACGTGTATGGGACCCCCCCCCCCAATCACTCGACCCCGGATCAACGCCTCGTGCCATAATACTTCCATTTGGAGGAAGGGGAGGAGGAAGCAGGGAGGGAGAGGGAAGAAAGGACAGGCATGCAAATGGTATTGATCACGTTGGAAGCGATAGAGGAGGCAGTCATGAAAAAAAGAATATCACACGGCTGAGAGAGAGAAGAAAAATAAGACGAGGGAAAACAAATGAAGCGAAAGGGTTCCTCGAACTCACACCGGGTAAACAGGACGAGATGTGGCGTTAGGAAAGAGGGGAGGGGGTCCTTGAGTGACGTAGAAAACATCGTTACATTACAGCACTCCAATCAACGTAGGTTTGCAGAGCCCTCCTCGTCTCCATATCAACGGTTGCGACAGCCGACAGGATAACAATACCTTAGAAATTCGCTACTGGTATACGCATTATTTTTTTGGATATTTGTTCTCAAAAAAAGCACAAATAGTCACGCTTTGAACATATTGATTCTTAGATAGGCAAAATAAATATTGCGGAAGATTTTGATTCAAACTTTAGCGTTGGATGGTTTTCACAGTAACATTTAGGAATATTTTGCCAGTGGAAAGTGGACGTTCACAGTTTGGAGGATTTCGAGGAAAATGAAAAAATAACTTTGCTTGAGGGAAAGAAAAAAAGTCTAAGTGGTGGAAAAAGACAGTTCTACACTGAAATTAGAAAATGACAGAAAGTTTATGGAGAAGGTTGCGGGAAAAGGGGAAGGGTGTTACGGCATCTGTTAGTAGGAGATGAAGTCACATTTTTGGTGGTGGTGCCAAAGGGTGAAAACTATAAGGAACTGAAGAAGGAATTTGTGTGGAGAAGATGATGTTCATGCAGTAGAGAAACATTTAAAAAGCCGACTAGTATGTGTGATCGTTTCCAGGGATAGTGCAAAACCTACTTGCATCAAATCGGTATACCTTCCACTACTTTCTATAATCTCACATCCCAAATTTACATTGATAAGCAATAATTACATTGGAAGTCAATTAATCGCATTCCCTCGTTGCTCGGCATCTCTGAGCGATTAACCTCAATGCATAGTAATATTCTCCCAAGAGACGTATTTTCCCACGTCATTCATCAAAGGGAGGCTGCTCAGCGTTCTTAATAAAATGAAAATAGTGCCACGATTATACCCACAACCGAGGAACGTGGCGGAAAAAATAGAAAACAAAATAAATGAAATAAAATAGACGCTTTGATCATCATCTTATTAGTAACTTATTATCAATTGATATTGTGCCATTCCTCATACTGTATTTCTTCAGGACCGAATCTATCTCTCCCTCTCTCTCTTTCCACTGATGTCAACAATCCTTATATTGATTGTAATATATATAATTACTCGTCTCATTTCTTAGTCTGCTTTTCATGTCTTTATAAGACTCCGTCCCTGTTTCATTCCTCAGTCGTGCCAAACAGTATACGAGTGTTAACCTGCCCCGTAATGTTTCCTCCTCTCCCGATCACACAAATGCCTCTTTGTAATTCTGTCTATCTGACTAATTCCCAACATTCGTCCATAGTACCTAAGTTCGGAGTGTCTAAATGTAATAATATCACAAATCATAAATATTAAAACATTAAATTACCATTTAAAAACTTTATGTGTAATGCTTCATGCGTCAAACTTAATGACCCCTGCCGAGAGGTCTGAAATGGAGAAGTACTCATTTCGGCGTCATAGCAGCGAAAATGGTTCAGAACAAACATCAAACATCGATTCAGAAGCGTCCACGTTGGGAGGATGGGTGGATGGCCTAAACGCACAAAACTCTGAGTTAATAATTTATATCTGTCTAATTTAAATAAATCACTAACAAATTGGCAAATATACAGGCATTCACACTATGCGGCGAACGCATAGAAGGACTGACTCGAAAATGTTTACTGAATATCAACTCCATCAACTTGAAAGTCGCATCGTGTGCACACCCATGTTACAATTCGTTCCCGCTTTTCTCATTTTTTCACTTATTTACTTTTTTGTTAGTTATCACTTATTAAAGGCTAATCCTTTTATTGCCATTTCCTTTGGAATGCAAGCATCGAATATCTAAAAGAATAGCTACAAAAACAAACAACACATTGGTAAAAGAGAACCCATCTAGACGGGAGTTGAGCCTCAATAAGCAGGACGTAGGGCGTTACCCCGACCCCACAGAGGTCGATCTAATTGCAGTGGTAGCGACGCTGAAACTAGCTCACACTTCAATTATTAAATGGATCATTGATCATTAAATGAACAGATAATTGGTTTCGTGCGAAAAATAAAAGAATATTTATATAGTGTGCTCGATATAGTGTTTATTAGTCCGATTTGAACTATATGATCGAAATACGTAGCCTTTCGCACTCGAAGGATGATGACTGACTCGTAAGTCGGCTGCTCCATCGCACGCAGCCGTGATCAGCATTGAACTTGCATAGAAGTGGGCACTATACACACGAAAGTGCAACTTCCTTAAGTGAACTCTTGCATTATTCATCTCTCTCGTGTAATCACCTTCATTCGTGATGTTATACGGAGCATTTAGATGTATCCCACATTAACGGTGGTTGATATTTTAAAAAAGAAAATGAGCTGGAAAGAACGGTGCGATAACTTGTAGCCAATTGAGCACAACAAAGATGGCTCGACATCATCAATGCCAAAACTTGAAGCCCGTCAGAATGCCAAACTAATTTCCGAAGCAAGAGCTATGTCCTAGTATTTCCATGACTAAAATCTATTCACATTTAAACGCAAGAAAATCCTAGCGGCCCCCTGCCGTTAATCCTTTCTCATTTAAATACTAAAATTAAATGCTGAAAAATGCATTAAAATACTATGGCTGCTCTAAAAAATAAAATTTACTTTCATGGCTGAAAGTTGAAATAATAATAATACGTATAAAAATTTACCTCAGCGAACGAGATTTAACTGTATCTGACCGCGCTAGAGGGTAAAAAGTACTTTTCTTTGAACAGCCGTGGTCTGTATGTTGGCATTGAATCTTCTCATCTTAGTTATTGTCCTTCTTGTAACTAACAGCTCCTCTCGTATGCGTAGGAAGGTATATGGATACTTAGATATCGCATTGCATGTACCTGCAGCTTCCATGATCTGCATTACTTGATTTTATTTTACACACTTGGATTGTTACTAAAAAATTAGACAAACTTTATTTTTTATGTTGCATGTCTGGTATTAAATAACCTCCTGTCTAGTAGTGGTTTTCACGGTACCATGTATGAATAGAGGATATTATAAAAATAAAGAATTTTTCAGGCCAAAAAACACGCATTCTCATCTAAAAAAAGCTTAGGTATTCTGCAACATTAACTGTGGCCTTAATCACTAGATCACAGCAACCAGGAATGTAAAGAGCAATTTTAACATAGCAATTGACTCTCCTGACTGTCCTCGATTTTTCAAATTCTTTTTCGATAAGTTACCCGAGGTTAGCCTTTCCGCTTGGTCCATTTCAATTTTATTTTACTTGAATTATGTACATGTATTTCTAGACCGTGTAACCATGAAAGGAATCGGCAGTTCAACTGCCTAGACTTTCCCTAGTAAGTCACACCAGTTATAAACTTCCAGAAAAGTAAATGAAGAGATTTTAAAACACCAGACCTTCGTAATGAAAACCAAGATAGGAGAAAAACATGGGTAAGAGCCATTTATGGGTAAGCTCATGAAAGAATGCTGAAATGCTCCCCTAATGCGGAGGCGACCTTACCTTCCCATTTCACACAAGATTCACCAAGTTGCGTTTCCAGTTGCCATTAACTCTGGCGGTACGAGATGAAAAAATTTAAGCGAGGAGGTACGTGCTCAACTACATCCGACAGATTTATAATAATCTTCAAACCCAGGAAGAAAACCAGATCTTCCTTGCAGTCAACCCCAGAGCCAATTCAATTTTGGAATGAAGGCAAATATTAATATAATGCTTCGGGTATCTTGAAGATATGAAATTAATTTAGGAATGTTAAAGTCTTTCCTAAAATGAATTCTTACTTTCACGAATCAAGTGGGTTGACTCACAGCCATGCAAATGTGTGGCAATTTTCAGCGGTCGCTGAATGACAACATCAGTTTGTAAATTTAAAAGTTTTCTCATTTTAGTGATTTTATTCCTCCTTCTAGGCCCGGGTTTAGAGTTTTTTGTGTCGTTAAACCCGATCCGTTAAGAGATTCTTTTAAAATGTGTCTAATTACGTGAATACGTCATTATTTAGGTAAATTACATGATCGTCAATGAAAAGCGCTCGGACTACCATAGTGCTTTTTCCGTTATTTTTAAGAGATTTTTATTTTCACTTAAACTTATTATATTGTACTTATGCCTATACTAGGTACACACACTATGTGAACAAAGAGCATTCTTATTTAAACAAACGAATGCCCATTCCATCAATTCAGAAGTCATTATAAAGTACTTATAAAATAAATTATGAGAAGTTCCTACCATTGTTTGACTAATTATTTATTATGAATATATAATCATTGAACAAACTAATGGGATGTTTGGCTAAAAAAATCTATTCAATGAAATAAATGCAAGCTATTTTTCAATGAACGTTCGCATTTAAACACGTCAAATGATAAAGACGATATCAACTAGATCTTATCCTGTAATTATCATAAGGCATATGAGCAAGAACGCTTGTTCTCCTACAACCAAACAACATTCAACACAATTAACCGTTTTATTATTCGAAAGCAGCTCAAACTTTCGTGTGTTTATTCCATACCGGCCTGTCCTTCAGACAATTCCCGTGACTCATAATAAGCCTCGCGTATTGAAAAAACTTTGGGAACATCTGCACTGTAGTGTTAAGAAGATCAGGGTTCATCAAACAAATAGTGGATAAATATACAAAAAACTCCCGGTAGCGCGTAGAAGCGTCACATTGCTCTTGAAAAGGATTTACTGGGAGACATTGGCAACACCAAGATTACTGACACACTTTTAGAAGGGCACAATTCATTCAGGCTTAACTACACAAGAGGTAAACTACGACAGTATTGAAATAAGTAGACGATAAAATGATGATTAATACGAAAAACTGACTGCCGAACCGATAGCATTAAGTAATTATTTATCCCCCACACAATTCAAGGCAACAACGGCAGAAAAACGGAAAACTACATGGAAATGGCTTCATATACTCCGAGATGTAAATTAGAGATAGAAAACAATTACAAAACAGTTAATAAATTTAAATACCTCGGAACAACATTGAATTGTAACGAACGGTTCAATTGGGAAATAAAAGAGCGAACTGAAGGACCCAACAGGATAACTCATAGCCCAACACATAGTCTATCGAACAACAAAGTAGGACACAAACGCCAGTCTTTATATCAATTATAAGACCAATAATAACATACGCAGGGGAAACTTAAAATGAAACAACGACATTAAACAACAAATGGAGACTAGAGAGTTGAAAGTATTAAGAAAAATCAGAGAGAGAAACACTAAGAGACAAAGAAAGGAATGGAAACAAGATAGAAAGACAAAGAAAGTCGAAAAAGACAAAAGCAAAATATAAGCAGTGAATGTTAAAGGGAAGAAGAGAAAGACATAGTCATGTAGACAGGATGGGCAAAAACAGAAAAGTAAAGCCATACAGAATCGTTCCGAGCGGGAAAAAAGTAGGAAATACGGGAAAGAGGTGGAAATAAAGAAAAACAAAAAAACATTATGCAATCCTAAAAGAAAAAAAGGAGAAGAACACAAGAGAACATAATGTATGACCAATTGTGCTTCTCGAATTCCATTAAACACCAATCAATAATTATATACTCTAATGGCTGGTGACATAGCACCTCCTGCCACACTTGGCGGCTTGCAACGTAGTATGTATATTTTGTGGTGTAGCCTACCTGGGGCTGTAATCATTCCTGCCCTGAGACTAGCAGGTTTGAACATGCAGGTAATCATCGAAGAAACTAATCGAAAGCATCCCTCTCAATATCGGTCATCCGTACTTAAGAATTCGGACAGGGGAAGAGGTAGTGGGATATGAGTCAAGGAGGTTGATGGAGAGGTTGTTGCATTCGGAGGGAGTCCCGCTGGGACACGTGGTCTCGCACGGGACGAGGAAGACGACCGGCCCCCTTCCACCAGAAGGGAAAGAATATTAATTTATTCTTGGGGAGGGAGAAGAGGATGAGGTAGGGCGTAAGGGTTCTGGGAGGGGGTACGTTTGACGCCTTTCGGAGGAGGGGTTGGGGATTTCAGTAAGGTAAGGCAGACATGAGTCTAAGGAGAGGCCCGCCGGGAAGCAGTCACCGAAAGGTCACGAGCTGTAACACCTGACCGGATTGAGGGCGATGATCCGGACATATAGGAAGGGAAGAGAAGTCAGGCACTCTCTAGAATGGACGCCGATAGGGTCTGGGGGGAGGGAGAGAGTAATATTCATTTATTGGGTCGCTCTCAGACCACAAGACGCAATTTCGTCAGTTTCCTCATCCCCCGTCTTCGTCGCACTCCGGGGATCGAGATGGTGCGGGGGCTAACGTACTGGCTTCCCACCCTGAGGGCGCGGGTTCAAATCCCGGCGGTGTTGAATATTTTTCAGAGGTATCTCGATCCCTACTTGAGGTGCTTTGTGGAGGGCACTTTGAGTGAGTACGCCGTCCGTCGGATGGGACGTTAAGCCGCGGACCCCTTGGCGCCTTTCGTAAAGAGTAGGCTAATGCCGACGCCGGGTTTCTCTCCACCCTTCATCCTTTCCTGTCCTTCCCCTATGGCGCAAATGACCTTAGCTGTCGGTCGCCTCCCCTCAAAACTACTACTACTACTTCGTCGCACTCCTCACACGCGACTAGCGATCTTTTGGTACATTCTGCCCGGGCTTGTTGACCGGTAACCCAATGCGGAATTCTTTCCTACGTATTCACTTTAATTAATCTTTAAGAATTTTTTTATTTAGGTTCTCGTTGGTCGATAACCGTTGGTTTGTTAGACATCGCTCGCGAGATAGCATTACTTAGTATAATCTGCTAATTTACCAATCTGAAATTTCGCCAGAAAAAAATATACATACACACATACATTTACAGGTATATACGATTCGGAAACTGTAATTTATTTGGTTTTCCCCATTATGGTGCCAGCACGCCCAGGAATTTTATTTCAGGATCGATAAAAATTCGGGCCGAATATCAAATGTACATATTAACAAGTTATTAGGGGTAATAATAAAATTTGAATGCCAAAAATGTAGTACACTCGTATATGCAATTATTTACTTAAGAGCAAAAGGAAAAAAATAATTTTAAATTTGAATTTAAAACAAAGTATCTTTCCATACTGAAAATTTTTAAAAGTGGGCAAAAATTAGATAAAGGATAAATAACATGTATGTCATTAAATAGTAATAATAAGATCGATTAGGGCATGTGGACGTTCTTTTATGGGTAAATGCCATGCAGTTGGATAATTTTAGTTTTTAATTGTTCACGCCGACCCTGGCAATGTGGATCAATTGTGGGCATCTGTCTCCCTTTTAGACTTAGTCCTATTTTGTTAGTTCCATCACAATAAGGCTTCCTTCCATATCCTCCTTCACTTACACTTGAAAGGTACACTGATCTCTATTACGATGTCTCAATTTTTCCGGAATACATTTTTCCCGTTTCATTTTGTTAGCTTAATGATTAACGCTGGCAAGTGCACCATACATGTAATACACTACGTACTAACACTTCTTGGTCACACATGAGCAGTGATTTTTTTCAACTGGTTTTTCGGATTATCCACATGAGGTCCTCATCGCTGATGATGAAACACTCTTTTGAAGACGTGATGGCAGCATGAGAGGCACAAAATATTTTAATAGAAATTCTATGGAGGTTCCATGACAGCGGCGGGCTGAGGTTCACTAACGGTCTTAATCCGTGTGGTGTCTGGGATACCCCATGGAGATGACCCCCTCTTTTAAGTGCGGACCGTGTTTCTTCGATGAAACTGACGTCCTTATCAGCCAATTGTAAAAATGTCACTACCCACAGTTGACTTAAACAGGGGATAAATTTTCTTCATTACACGAATTTGAACTTTAAAGACACAATCTTATTTTATATAGATGTTTTTGAAGGGAATGATTTACTCAGATACATAGGATATGGTAAGCAGGTTTTTTAGCTCATCCCTTAATCTTTGCCGCTGGCAAAGAAAGTGTTACGTAACGTATTTCCAAGCCACCCCTCCCTCACGTGACGTATTTCATTGATCCGATCAAAGTCCTTCAAAAAACGGGACGAATACCACGCGGTTTATAAAGCACCCCAACAGGAATTGGACCTGCCGTAGGCAACACAGGATCGTAAAATTGTGGTTTTGGCACAATCGAAGGGCCGCGTAGGACTAGCGTTAGGAAGCAACACGTCACCATGTCGCCATTCAACATTATTACCACGTACCTTTTCAAACCTTGTCAAATGGCGCACTGCTCACTTGCTGGGGATCTATTCCATGTAACTACCCTTTTCGAACCCTCAGGTCTCCCGCCCTTCCCAACCCATACCATTCTGCCTGACCAAACCGAATACGAGCACAGGACAACCGCCTTGAAGGTAAATGAGCACGTTGACGGTTGACACCGAACTCCGCAAGAGACGTAAATGTTCGACGGATTTCACCCATTAAACATTAAGGAAACCACCTAAGGTTTGGACATCGATTTGCCTGGTATAAGAGGGGCTGAGTTTCGGATGGTTCTCTAACCCAAATTCACTGAGGGGGAGAGAGAGAGAAGAAAAAGTATACACGTCCCATCCCACGTAGGGTATGAGGTAAAATTAAATGGTATGATATGCAGCACGGAGAGTAAGGCATCGACTTCCAATATTAACAAATAAATCAATTCCCCGAAATCTATGGTATTCCCTGTAAAAAGAGATGAGTGCCGAATACGAAAAGCACTACGTGAAGGGAATGAGGAAGTGTCTTAACATAAGGATAACATGGCGGCTAGGGAGGAAAAGATCGAGATTCGTCCAATAAATTAAGATTGAAAATTCGAGAACTATTACGGATGATTATGAGCACGAAAGAGTTATAATGATTCCAGTAAACTGTTGAAGAAAGTTTGTAAAATTCGGGAAGGTGAGGAGGCACAAAATTTTAAATCAACTATACCTTTCGTGTTAGCAAAGAACGCAGAATGAGACTTCAATTAAGCACAGAAATACAAGCTGGAGGTGATGGAAGAGGGCGAGAAAAACAGGCGGACCAATCCCTAGGATCCTTTATGATATTTAAGAATTCGATGAGTATCTATTGTAATATTCAGAGAAAAAATAATATATATTATTTGGATAACAATCGGAAACTAACGCACATGACAGTTTGCCTGCAAACATAATTTTTAATTATTCACAACCGAGATTCAATGCGATGCTCCGTAAACTGAAGTTATGCATGCTTAGGTCCAGTCTGAATAAAGCTATGAAAAGCAAGAAATAATATCGAATATTCATTATTATATCAAAATATCCGAAAATATTGAAACACAATGATTTGTGCAATTATTAATTCGTAATGACAAACCATGCGCCAGTGAAAAAATAAAATCCGTTCAAACAACTCTACGCTCAAAATCTATTGCTTATTACTAACGACAGGTTTTGCTTTCCTTAATTCAGGGCTACTGGTGATATTCGACGTCGTTGCATTAAAGACTGCTTTATTTCGGTGCAGCAGGACAAGGTCTACCTTCAAAACTTAAAACGTAAGACCCAAATCTGATTCAGTACGCGAGACATAAAATTTAGTTTCATGCAACCAAAGATTCAGTTTGGGAAATGAGTAGATATACAACCAGACGCAATTAAAAGCTGCAAAACATGTAGCCATTTCAAAAGCAGCTGCAAAGAACGCAAGGAAACTAGGAGCCCATCGTTAGCATGCACCAGATGACGGAGGGCGACACTCATCTCCACCCTATGAATCAAACATGTGGTCGGGTCATAAATAGTGAGTGTGCTGATTAAATCGACTTATTTCATCGAATGTTGACTTCCAAGCACGGTGGAATCTCCAATGGTCGTCACATCCTGCACGCTACTTGGCTGAAGTACGTTGACTTGCAAGAATTAATACGCGTATATTATTTCCTGTATCACATGAACCAGGAGTAACGAATCTTACCAAGTTTAAAAGTAATTAATGAATTTCACAGTATTAATAGCGTGCCAACGAAAGTTAAGAAAAATATCTCTTTATATAGTTGCAAGTTCAAATTTAATCTTCCAAAAATCCCATGATGTTGTATTTATGCGCAAAATCATTGTTTTTTTGAGTAATTAAGAATAATTGACCCCTGCTTCCCTCCATTACGGCCCAGAGTGGTTGTAATATGCATGCCCTGTGTGCCACCGGTTCACTAACCCGGAATAGATTTAAAGTTTCGTATGACTGGTGGGACGTCGGCCGTCGTTTGTACGCACAGATATTGCATGTATAACAAGTAATTCTATGCGTACAAACTCAAGACGGTTACACTATAATGTGTATGGTCCGTGAGGAATAGGGGAAAGGGAAAACTTCTAGCTTTCGTATTTCAGCTTTAATGATTACTTTTGCCTACTCCTATCGTTTTCGCCAAGGGCGAAATTAGTGCTTCATAAAGTTAAATGTGCTGATTTATTGACACGCAAGGAAGAACAGATGTAGTACTTAAAGCGGCCTTTTAGCAGGCTCAGAAGCAGATGACTAACGCAACATCAATATAAATTCTTAGTACGCAGTTTTACCAAGCTGGAAATAGTACCTTTGTTTTAGCTGGCGAGTAGTATTTTTTTTCAAAGGTGACCCCTGGAGTCGCCAACCACAGATAGCGCCAGTTGCATTTTTCCAGGGCATCAAAAAAGAATAACACGGCAGCACCACAGAATAAGTCACTGGACACATAAAAATTCCTTGAAACGCGTTTTGAAAGAGTTTCCAAAGTTGCATCTCTACATAGCATTCTTATTAATTGGAATATTTATTTCTTTTACGAGGGTCATCCGGAAAGTAGTACCCGTTCGTGAAATAAAGACACAAAAGTAAATATTAACAAACATAAAAAATTTTATTTGAAAGAGGATACTTTAAACTACTTCTCAACATAATCTCCAAGCAAATTAAGGCATTTGTCATAACGTGTGACAAGTTTCTGTATTCCTGCTGCATAGTCCTTCGCCGCCAGCTCATTGAGATACGCGAGGGACCCATCTTGCACAAATTTTTGCATAATGCAGATGGTGTTTAACAATTTCATGAACAATTGTTCGAGAAACATTGGGAAAATGCTCACAGATGTCATCAATTGTGACGCGCCGATCGTTCGAACGCTCATCGTCGTGTGTGTTCCCCCTCCCCATGTTGAAGTTGCGACACCACCGCCGAACAGACGACTCGTCCATTACATTGTCTCCATACACCTCCTTTAATTGGCGATGAATATCACATGGGCGAACGTTTCTTGCATTGAGGAATTTAATCACTGCCCTCACTTCACAACTGGCGGCGTTCTCAATTTTTTTAAACATTGTAAACAATCACAGAAACAACACAGGCAATGCTAGCGTCACGCAACTTGGCTCAGAGAAGGCAGACAAGCCACTGAAGCTATCTGACCTCGTCCAGCGGCTACTCGCGTCGTCAGCACTTCATGCGGCACGAACGGGTACTACTTTCCGGATGACCCTCGTATTTCACAGCTATGCTAAAAGTCATTGAATGGACCTGAACTTTGATTTTTATAAGTTTTTTGGGTTTCGAATGTATTTTTATTTATGTTACTTCATGGTATGTTATCTTTCTATTCCTTCTTTACGGATGATAATTTTCTAATTTTACCCTTAATGCTATATCGAAGTCAGGGTTGACTATTTCATCTAAATAAAAGATTTTCCCACGATAACGCTGTTGACTCGGTCTGAGCAACGGTATTTTTGAAGAGTCGTGAGAAAAATTAGCCTTTACTTAGTACTTAGCTATTCTGGATGTAGTTTATGGCACCGAAGTCGACACAGTCTCAATTGTATGCGATCACACTAGTCACATTTAATGGAGCATTTTCCTCCTTTAGGAACGGTACGGCGTAACTGACCTTAGCAGTGACAGAAATCCCTATCATAGCGTCTTATATTTGAAATTTATCCTATTATTATACATATACTGTGTAAATTCGAAGATTGGTTGATTAAAGCTCTTTCTTCTTCCATTGTGGGTGCTTGCTTACGCCATCATAGCTACAGGTATAACGCCTTACTTCTCTCTTTCTTTGGCTTAAGGACTCGTATTTTCCCTCCCATTATGTTTTAAACCCCACAATGGAATGACATTTTTTAAGGAATCTCATCTTATCATGTGGAATACAAATTGAACGCACTTATTGCCGCCAAAAAAGAGTTACTGTTAAACTCAGTAGAGATTTTAAGGATATTTTGTCATGTTAGTCAGTAATGTACAGTATTATACATGTATAATGCCATTGTCCATCGCAAACCCACTATAATCATGTATAGTACTGCCAATAATAATTACTGCAATCTTTTAACGTCTTCATAAAAAGAGACTTCAAATACATCATATCTAAAATATTTAATTCTATATTATAAGATATGCACCGGTAAACTATCGCTGTCTTTAAAATGGTCTATCACAGTATGGGCTATGATTGCACGAAAATTCTTTAGGTTATTCGGGATTCAAATTATGAAATTAACTACCTTTATATTTCATGGCAAATATTTGTATACATAGAAAACCTGTTTTTAAAAAATTCCTCGAATAATATAATGACGTTAAGAATAAGATAAGATGACCTGACATAGATGCTGTAATAAATGTACCATTTAAACTGCGGCTAGGAGTATGTAATAATGTACAGAAAGTTATTTTCCAAAACAATGTATACTGGTACAAATTTTACTGGTTTGACACCATTATACTGCCAGAAATTTAATACTAAGGTGCAAACGTTATGTCTGGAATAAGTTGTACTCCATTCTAGCGTAAGGATCAAAATGATTTTCCAGTGTTCGATGCTCTTGATCTAATCTTTGAAAGGAATGACGTGGCCCGTCCGTACATCAAGCAGTAGCGGCTTCTGGGGACTGTGATGGTTGACGGTACAAGCCCGTTAGCCACCTCCCTATCGTTAAAGAGCCAAATCTCGACTACCTCTCTCTCCCCCTTTGCCATCTCTCCAACTCCTCCCATATCCCTTTACGCGAAGGAAAATGGCAAAGCAAGTGACAGTATAGGAGATCCCTCCGTTGATAATTTTTAACGGGCACGTTACGAGCCAATCTCCATGGATCTGAATCGATGGGAACTTTTTTTTATTTGTTTTCGCAACTTCGATTACCGCAAAGACGATCCTCGTCCTCCTCTTAACTTGAATTTCCAACCATCCTATCCTCCAAAAACCAACGTAAACTGGCTTCGGAAGATTTTTAACGGTTTCTTTCCCCTCACCACACCAGAGTGCAACCGGGAAATTCTTTTAAACTACACATCAGCCTCATGTCTCCATTGTCACAAATTATTTTGATTTTATTTTCCAAACGTCTTATTATAAGTTACACTCACGGTATCTCGCGACTCCTGGCTATTACCGCTGCGAATTTACAAGTTTTATTGTATTTTTGTGGTTTCACATGGCATGAATTCGTTTACACCACGCCAATATTGGCAAAGATCTATCTGAAGGGAATATGGACCGGCAACGATAATTTGCTATGTCCTTATGATACACACTTATTGCGTAAGATACAAACATTTTTTGAATCCCACTTGATTTTCACGAAAATAACGAAACTATAAAACCAACTGATTATTGATCTAATGACAATGCCCTACGTGATCTTGTAAGCTATCGCCATCTGAGCGATGTTTGATTCCTTGAAATGATTGCTACCATATTCTGAGACGCACAAATATAACATGGATTTTACCGCCTCATATTCCTTTACTGACCTGACTGATATCCTTGGCTCCTTTTCGTGTTCTAAATGCTTTGTCAAGTAAACACTTTTGATAGATTTCGAAGTAATAGTTTTTCCCTTAAAAATTTATCAGCCATAATATGACATCCATATTTTTTTCAAATTAAGCGGAATAGAGCAGAACTCTACTACAACAGAAAAACTGGCATTGAAAGATATAGCATAAACAGCAAGAAAGTTTTTGAACTAATTCATTTTGAGTACGATTCATGAGATGCAAAGCAATTATTTCGGCAATAGCCGTTTGATTAAAATAACAGGTACCATTACCATCAGAGTAGGAGCTACTACAGCACCTTCAGTCATTCAGAATTTCACTCAAAAATTACACTCCGAGGCTAGAAAATTTAGGCTTATATGTTATCACGCATTGGAACTATTTCTGCACTTAAATGAAACTCTAAATCGAATTAGGAAAATACATTAGACTGATGAGTGAAGAGCGCAAGAGGATTACAAACAACATTCCACGAACAAAGGGGTATTTATCCTTTCCAAAGGTATAAAAACAAAGCAAAGGCGTACAGTTTCCTTACCAATGGTAGATAAATGACCTAAGCAACGCTTACGAGCTCTGGCTCTGAAAAATTGCGCAGCGTAGTTATAATTAAAAGTAGGAAGAGAAATATTGTCTCTAGAAACCATTTGTAGAGCGCCTAGAAGACGTTTCCCCAAAATAATTGGGTAAAATAGTCTGTTCTAAGGTAGCTCTATATTTTCATCTCGAAACACTCGGATTAACAGTGTAATCACGACAACTTTCCAATACTTCCAGCAGTCAATTTTTATTCAATGATAGGTTTCGGGGTACTGCAAACGACTTTGGCAACAAGCACGAGAAGGATAACGAAGGTGCAAGCTAGAATCACTGCAGAGTTTATATATTTAGCATAATGTAAGCGGACTGCCCTCGCTCTGTGCGAATGGTCAGTTGATGCCTAACGACTTCGTAGTTTCCGACAAGGAGATTCTCGATGTTTTACGATGCGTTCAATGAAAACGATTTTTTCAGAGTACCCCACAGCTCTCGGTCAAGGTTGAGTAACTCTTTTCCTGTTTTATGAAGAACGCATTCATTGGTAAGTGCCGTCGGCAGTCTTCGGAGCTAGAGCAGCTCCCAAGCTCAGCAACAATAAACTATCCGCACATGGTCCGCTTCCGGACTCAAAGGTTCATGGCTGAAGTGTAGCCTGAATGTGTATGAAAGGGATCTAAAATGGCATACTTGTAAATAAATATAATCATACATCCCCGGGCCGTTCGTAAGAGGCAAGTGTAACTGGAATGAATCAGCAAGACAAGATGAGAGAAGAAGGAATTGGTCAATGTCTACTTGACGGTATTTCGGTATTTACGGCCTATATTGATCGTCCTCTCCCGGCTCTGAAAGGCTCTAAAGGATCTTTTACAAGGAAATTTCCCATTATTTTTGACGTAGGTCCCTCCTCAGAAAATCCCAGCGATGGGATCTCACGTGTCGTAGTAGGCTCTTTAATAGCTTCATATAGCTGGGTGGCGGCTATAAATACGGGCTTATGACTCAAATCATCATCTTAATTTGCCCAGAGGTTGACAGCTGACGGGTTACTTAAGACAGGCACTATGAATAGCTAGTTATTTTTGTAGGAGTATACCATTTTTCCAGACCCCAATCTGCTATGCAATTTTTGTTCTCCGAAACTTGCCTGCTTCCATTTGTCTTGTTTTCTGCGATCAGTCGACCCGAATTGTCTTGCGAGGAGTCTTAGACGGGACGCAGGCGTCGCGAATTTAATCCATTAAGATTAAGCAAGGTTCCGTGAAAAAATTTTATCTTGCGCAACCTGGTGTCATTTTTAGTGGGTTCACTCTAGCCAGATTATTGGAAGACGAGAGTTTTCAAATTACGTCACCCATGGACGATGCTTCCCCAGCATTCTGATGTAGACCTCGAAGCTATTTATGAATACTGATTCTCATCCAATACGTATTGAACTCCAAGACTGAGGTTAATTTTATTATAACAGAGACGAAAACACTTGCGAATTTCTGATTAATAATTATTATTATCGTAATTTTATTAGAATTTTGCACCGAAAAATACTTAAATTCAAAAACAAATATGCGCTCAAGTTTATTCTTTTAAATAATTGAAATAAGTCAACATATTTTTCAATAACGTCTATCTTCACAATATTTTATTATAGCAAGTCAAGTTCTTGTTTAAATAAAGGCTTTAGAAGAAGTTAATCAACGGTGAAAGAGTTACACAGAATTTGAGCACAATCTCTTAATTTATTATAGAGCAGGTATCGCAAATGGTACCTCAAGAAAAAACGTCGACGTTGCGATGTTTTACTCAAATATTAACATTCAATTAACATTTAAATAGACCCAGTTTTAAGATAAGATTTCGAATTTTGCCTCCATAATTAACGCTGCAACTTGTGCCCTGGCATGAAAATTGCTTATCTGGCATTGAAATGTTCGTTTCTCATAATAAATGGGACATTTGAAAGTGTAATAAGTTCATTCTTTGGAAAGTCGCCAGCGGTAAAATATCAAGTCCGATCGGAAAGCAAACCGCACATGGAACTTTTCTTAAAAAAATAATACTGACGACTGCAAAGTCATCAAAAACGACTAGTCCACTTCAAAGCCTTCACAATCTTTCTCAGATTTAATCCAATATTCCAATCCTGTGATTAAACTGCAGACGCTCAGAAAACTCGTCCCAAAACTGTCGCTGCCCTTTTATCAAATGAGAATGACCGCATTGCGAGACAAAATTGATACAACAGAGTACAAGCATTGCTAACGTCATTCTTTCCAGGGTCATGATGGACGCGGGTAGAATCAGTCACCGGGATACACCTTACCTCAGGACCTGCGGAAGCCCCCGTACGAGCCTAGGACAAGGAATGCCGAGACGCCAGGCGTGTAAACAGGAGAGAAATATGTCTGCATGAGTGCAAAATGCATTAATATATTCTCTATTTTTACTGAGTTATGCCATTGGATTGTGCGACAGACTGAGCAAATCTTGGAATTAAATATCCTAAAATTCCTCTAATTTTGCGATTATTTTTCGCCTACCCGGGTCAATGTTGAGCCTTAATTATTTCTTCGGTCTCGTAGGTGTATGAGTGATAAGTTTGGAACACAAAATAACGTTAATTTTTCACGCTAGGTTTTTCAGTAGTTTTCCTTGGGCTTTGTGCCATTAAGTGTGGGCTTTCCGTGAACAAGATGTCGTTCCTCCGGATTATTGTTCAGTCTTTGAATCAATGTTTCATTAGGAGCGGGTATGGTTAATTCGCTTCAAATTCAGAATATAATGTCCTAATAATATACTACGAATATGAATTATCAAATCTATTACTGTGATTACTGAACTTACCATTAAAATTACAACACAACCATTACTCAATTTTTTAAATTTCAAATGAAAAACACTCGTACTGTTCACAATTTAATTTAAGGCGCGACGAGATTCGCCATATTAGATTTTTCACGACCTTGTAAATGACGTGAAGGGTCTAAATACTTTGGTTTTTGAATAAATTGTAGGCAGAACAATGACATTTGTCATTTTTAAATGATTCCTAGTTTCCAAGAAGTTACGCTGACACTGCTGATATTATTACCATAATACCCTTTTGACAGGTTGCAAATGAAATGAACAATCTATTATTTACTTCACTAATTCCCGAGTATATTAAGCGAAAGATTGAAAGAGGAAATATACCTGTAGATGGTTTAGGTTTATGCGAGATGAGATAGACGGATAGCGGGGATTACTGGAGTGATAGTTATAGAATATTATACAGCAGCGGGGACAAGAGTCAACGAGGGGTTCCCATAACATTGAATAAAGAGGTAACAAGAAGCGTTGTCAACATAGAACAAGCAACGGATAAAATATAACTCATAGATATAAAAGCAGAGCCGACGAACTTGGTCTTTATTAAGGTATACATGCAACTGAGCAATCACAAGGAGGAAGAAGTCGATAGAATTTACGATCAGCCAGAGGACATAATAGCGTAAGTTCCTGCAGGCAAACATTTGATAGTGATGGGGGATTGGAATGCGACGGTAGGCGGAGGAAGAGATGGAGATGAGGTGGGGAACTACTGTTTAGGTACGTGGAATGACCGCGGGGAGAAAGAATATGAGTTCTATAGGCGACAGTGGTTAGTCATCACCAACACTTGTTTTAGACACCACAGAAGGCAAAGGTACACATGTACATGAAAATGCCAGGTGATTCAGAAAGGTATCAGTTAGATCATACTCTGTTTAGGCACAGGTTCAGAAACAGTAAGACCAATACGTACAGCTTCCCGGGAGTGGATGCGGACTCTGAACACAATTTGGTTGTATTGAAGTGTAGCGTCCGTTTCAAAAAGACAAGGTATGGGCGGCGGGTAAGAAAAGGGATTTTAGAAGCATTAAATTAATTGACAATAAAGGATTATCAGCAGGCTGTAGAGAAAATCATGGATGACGGTTAATGGCTGAGTGCTATCCAGAATAAATAGAAATACATCAATATAGGCATATCGAAAGCTGCAAAATAAACTATAGGAACCGTAAATGGGAAATGGACAAGGAAACCATGGATCACGGATGAGAAAGATACATGAGAAAAGAAATGGGAAGAGCGTACACACAGAGCTAGACAGAAGGAAGCAAAAAGTGTTGAATAATAATTTGATACGGACAACAAATAAAGCAAAAGAAGCATGGTGGAAGACATAGTGCGAGGATATGGAAAGTTTGCATTACATGGGTGAAATTGGTGCGCTATACAGTAAGGTGAAATAACTGTCGGGAAGTACGAAGGGAAGATCTGCGCTAACAGCTAGAGCTAAGTCGGGTAAGATAAAAGTTGTAACAGAAAAGATCCAAGAGAGATGGAAGTAATATATGGAAGAAATGTATGGTAAAGAACTTATTCCGACAAGGTTAGACATAGAAAGAGAACATGAAGTAGAGAAAGATGGCTTAGGTCCAGGCATACCTTACGATGAGATACATTGGGTATTAAGGGACATGAAATCAAATAAGGCCGTGGGAGTAGACCATATTCCTCTGGAATCACTAAAAGATTTAAGAAAATATGGGTGGAAGAGTCTTTATGGACTATTTCTCAGGTTTATGAGGTAAAAATTGGAATGGAAGACTCAGATCAGTATTAGTTTCCATTCGAAAAAGCTAAGGCTACATCATGTGAGGATTACAGAACAATAAGTTTGATTTCCCATACAGCCTAAGTGGTTCTCAGGATCATCAAAAAAAGGATGAAGAACAACGCAAATGATTACTTGAGATTACAAATGAGTCCGGATGGGCAGTGTTAGGAAGAGGTGTAAGGCAGGGTTGTCCATTGTCGCCGATGCTATTCAGCCTGTATGTAGAGGAAACGATTAAAGCGGCATTGGAATAGCTGGAGGTAGGAATGAGAGTCGGTGGGGATTTCGTAACATCAGTTAAGTTTGCTGATGACCAAGCTTTAGTTTGTCAGTCAGCTAAGGAATTGCAAGCATTGCTGAGTGAATTGGAAATTCAGTGCGACAGGTATGGGATGAGAATCATTATTAATAAAACAAAGGTTATGCGATTTTCTAGAAAGAAAAAGGCTAATCTGTACATTACAACAGGAGGGCAAAATCTAGAGCATGTAGAACAGTTTACGTATCTCGGAAGTGTTTTGGACCAACATGGTCAAAGTAGTAGGGACGTAAGGAGAGGAATTGCACTAGGCAAAGAGGCTTTCGCAGGGAGGAGGGAGTTGATGACAGGGACATTGAGTAAGGATATTAAGAAGAGACTTGTAAAATCTTTGATATGGAGCACAGCTATGTACGGTGCGAAAACGTGGTCAATGAAGCAGGAGGACAAAAGTAGACTGGAGGTTTTTGAAATGTGGGTTTGGGGAAGAATGAAGAAGGTAAAATGGACAGAGAAGAACACAATTGAGGAAGTACTGGGTATGGTGGGCGAAGAAAGGGGTTTATTGGGCGAAATCCTATGGAGGCAGGAAAAGAGGATGAAGGGGGTAATGACCGGCAGTGGGATGTTGAAGACTGTAATAAAGGGGAGAATGTTAGGCAAACGAGGCAAGAGCAGGAATAGGATAAGGATGTTGGACCGGATGAAGGGAGGAAGGAAGTATACAGTAGTAGTATTTTTTAGGGGAGGCGACCGACAGCTAAGGTCATTTGCGCCATAGGGGATGGACAGGAAAGGATGAAGGGTGGAGAGAAACCCGCCGTCGGCATAAGCCTTTCTTTAACTCTTTACGAAAGGCGCCACGGGGTCCGCAGCTTAACGTCCCATCCGACGGACGGCGTACTCAATTAAAGTGCCCTCCACAAAGCACCTCAAGTAGGGATCGAGATACTACTGAAAAATCTTCAACTACGCCGGGATTTGAACCCGCGCCCTCAGGGTGGGAAGCCATTACGTTAGCCCCCGCACCATCTCGATCCCCAAGTACACAGAGATGAAGAAGGACTTGATGCACAGTAAATTGCTGGATTGTGTTTTGTTAGGAGACAAAAAATATTTATTTGCTAGTTGCGTCCATGCCAAACCTACCTGAACCGGTAGATTACTCAATAATAATAATTTCCCTAATTATGTGTTGGCCATATCACGCTCACGGGCGTTTATGACATAACTCTTTAATAGAAAATGAAAAATGACAAGGAACTCAGAAATGGTACAATGTTGCAGTGGAACATTAAGTGGCGTTTCAATGCGTGGCTAACTTGTAAATCGGAATTTTTACTTGAATAAATCCCCAATCATTGCATTCGCTACCTTGTGCCCAATTAGCATACCGATGGCGAACTGATTCCTTCAAACCAGTCATGGTCGCCAATTTAATAAAAACCGTTACGAAATAGACGTAACGTCTTGTGATCCCACACACTAAAATGGCGAGGTGACCTCGTGTGATTACCGAGAGTAACTCTTATATCTAACACGTTTCTCAAGAGCAATACGAGGACAAACACTCCGAGAATTAGCTTTTTTGAAATCCTTGAATATTTAGAAGGGGAAGTGAACTCGTATTGCAGCTCGATACAAATGGGTTTCTTTTAGAAAAGGTAACTTATATTAAATTGTAAACGGGTCGAATTCTTGGCAAATATATCGCGGCATTAATTTTAACCGAATAAAAAATGTTCGATTTATTTGTTGGTAAAGTGCAGAGTAGTTAGTAAAACCAAGCTCATATATAATTATTATATTGACAGAGACATGTTTAATATTTTTAAGATTATTTCTAATGCGGGGTGCTTAGCTATTTTGAAGAATCATCACGTAAATTCGTGGGATAATATCACTTTTTTCAGCATGGCCTCGTGGTCCTTTACCTAAAGCTACAAGCCGATTTAAAAAACCTCTGAAAAGAGTCTAAAACATAACGTAAAAAATCCAATTCTCACACTATTCAATGCAGGCAAGTAATAAGTGCTGCGCCATTTATTACCATCAACAGACTCCAAAGTACATGGACATGCAAAATGACATGTAACTTAGAGACACGGGACCACAGTCTACTCACGTTCTCATTGTAGGCTTTAGGCAATGTCTCTGATCTACTTTCGCATAGTTTCACTAATCATACACACTATATTTTTTATTTTGATACAATACGTACCAGTTTCTTTTTCTTCTAGTACCCTGCAAGCCACCGCCAGGGTGTGTGGCTGGGGGTGAATACACAACAGACTAACTCTGACCCGAATATTTGCCCCAACCGCGATTGGGCGTTAATGTGATCCCTTTTCGTTCCAAGGCAAATGACATCTTAAATCTCTCTCTTCAACACTTAATATCTCTCATTTTATTGACATGATCTCTCCTACCATAGTACAATACATTAGCCAACAATACATTTTCAACGTCATCGCTTAAGAGACATCCTTCCAATTTATGCAAGAGATTTAATATGCACGTAATTTGACCTTCGCTCCGTGGGTGATTCCCAGCCAAGCTCCTCTGATAATTTTGATGCGCTACTCACCACAGTGTACTCTTACTCTACCACACTGCATACTCAAGAATTGGAAACCTAAGGGAACTATTTAACTTTTCAAAACTATCAACATTACGCCTAAATATTTTCGAGCATTGGTGGCATTTATAACCCAATACATCTTAAGTTAGAATGTTGGTGGAATTTTAGAAATGGTATATCAAAGTACAGATTTTGGGTGGAAAAAATTGAATGTTGGAATGATCAAACACACGAAGCTCAAAGGGAATGAAGAGCATCCTTTCGAATGGAAGCAGGTTATACTGTGGTTGCCTGGCATTTATTTTCACTACTTAAACACTTTTTAATTGAAAAACGGTACACGTGGATCCCAAGGCAGAAATTTAAAAACTAAATTGAAAGTATAAACTACAGTAAATTTTCATAAATTTGATTAAATTTAGTCCAATTAAATGGGAAAATTAGCGTCGAATTCCCATCGGTTGCAAAAATGGCAGACATTGGATGGCTGACTAATTATTTTAAGAGATTGTTGTGCTGATAGGGTCGACTTCGAGCACCCAACCCGTATGAATTGTTTTTAACAAAAGTGATCAGACACAAGTTCGGGAAGACCATTTAAACTATTATTATTATACTTGTGGTTTTCTTAGAAAAACACTATAGCTTGAATACGTGACCTCAAGTGCACAACTTGAATCAAAATTTTTACCAAAAAAAGAATAGATGCAAGCAATGAGGAAGATTTGTGCGAATCCTGAAAATATTATCAAAAGCATCGTATTTTTTCCAAAAAATATAACTTCCTCATTACCACTAAACATACACATTTGTTGCATCAGACATTTCACTTTGAGTTCCGCAAACCACCACCCTTCATTTGACCTAAAAAAGCATGTCGTTTCCCTATCTCTGTCTAGTTAAAGTCTCCAATATTCTTCCCTCTATCATATACGCTAACAGTCTACTATTATACCTCTAATCCCCCTTTCCTCAAGTGGTTCAATTAGTAGCAAAATGAGGGCTATCATAAGACGCAAATCTCAATGCTAGAGGCTGTGCCTGGGCTTGTCAGACAAGCATCTATTTATAGAGGAAATAACGAGAAGGCGTTTCTATAAAACGAACTCTGGAATTATGTATTCCCTTCTCACATTTATTCACGCGAAATTCTGAATACAATTATGAATAATAATGAACTATACGACGGCAAAGATAACCATTCGTCCATCGCTGAGTGAAAATGATTGGTGTCGGACTTTTATCAAAATTGTATTGCATTTTTCAAGTCTGTTAAATGATTGATTTGAATGATTGATTGTCTGATGATTTACGCAAACAATTTCAAGTCCATAAGACGCAGGCTATTTCATTTAAACGATTTCAAGATAGAACGGTATGCTAATCGTTCTTTGGCACCATAGTTTTCTATGAGATTGACGGCTTACAACAAGAAACACTCAAATCTGGTTTCATGATTCTTACGGAAAATCCTCCACCTCCAGGAATCGAATTCGAGTCCTCAGCGAGGGAAAAAATGCCGTATGAATCCAAACGGGGACTGATCGACGATGGCGTCTCGAAAACTGTAAAGTTAGTTGCGGCCACTCTTACTTATCCTGGGAAATGTTCATAAGAAAGTATATTTAGAATAAAACATGGGGCTAGTAAAAACATTTTACGCCATCGTTCCTCATTTGTTTGGTCAGGCAGAAACGAAAATTTTGCTCTATGTTTCTATATCTGAATTATCATATTCTCACATAAAAATCTAGCAAGTTTTCCCCCTTCGACCCTAGAAGCAAAAAAATTACATTGAAAGCTTTCGTTAGAAGGGTGATAGCAAGGGAGGCTTGGGAAACTCATCATCAGCCTTGCCGGGAAATTTCCACGCAGGAGCCCGCAGCACGGCATGTTTATAAATGTACCGAAAATTTCTGAGTAACGGCAAGGGGATTATATGGGTAGAGCTACCGCGAGAAGAAAGGACGAAAACTACGGCATTTTGCAATGCACGTTCAAACGCCATGACTGGCATAACTATGCACGTTAAATGCCAAGAGATACAGGAAGACGCCAATTATATATGTATGTATTTTAGTGAAACAAGGATTACGCAGAGCAGAGTCCATAATTCGCATTTTTTTTGCAAAAAAAATTCAATGCGAATCTTACTTCTTAAACACGGCACCCTGTATGCTACGTTGGTTTTGTTCCTGTTTGGGCCCAAAAGAACGGTGACTCCCCTAAGTATTTTATAGGGACGAAATTGCCTATTTTGAACACCTCCGAGTGGGTTCATCTGGTGCTTTTTTCAGGAGTGTAAAATGTCTTAGTTTTTAAGTTTATAGTGATGGATATTATAAAATGGACTATTCAAGCAATGCTGTGTGAAGCGCTGGAAAATATACCACGATTTTTCCGGCTCTTCATTTTCTTAATAAACAGGGATTCGTAAGTTATGTGAGTCTGCATCGTCGTGAGTCCCTTTCCTTTACGTTTTCTTAGCTTCACGCAAACACCGATAAATAACGCAATGCTACTGTACATAAGAGTACGAATATTATAAATATAAGAGATTTGCTTCACGGAATTAGAGGATACTCGTAATGAAGGTCAGCTCAATAATATTCGAAATCATAACCTCGATGTAGTGTTGTTTTTACAACAAGATAAGAAACCTCTTACTGAGTGTATGGTCAAGTAGATGCGACCTGATAAAGTCGTTTTCACTAAATTTCATTATATTTTCAAAGGCTTTCTGGTCAATTAAAAAACTTGGAAACTGCATCTTTAATGTGCACGCCACGAAAGAGAGAGGCATTCTATTACACGCGTTTTACAGGGTGCTAAAGTATCAAGGTATCAGATCCACAAATTTTTTCTCACAGATTAATTACATCAGGAAGTTGAAACTTCTGCTTCTTCGTGACATAATTTCCTAGATAGACAGGCGTACAAATTTTTCAAAACATGAACGCCATAATTCTTCGACTGCCGAGAACGCTTCTAAAGAGGTCCCTTTCACCCATTGGAAAGTTTCTAATGATCCGTGGCGGAGACTTCTGGGGTTTTTTGTTACACGACGTTTCGCCTTCTTTGAACTTTTGCACCCACGGACGCACATTTTATACACATCAATAAAGCTATAGCACTGCACTTCTTACTCAATTGACGATGAATTTAAATGGATGTTAAACCACACCATCGAAGATAACGTGTCAACAAGCAGTTATTGTACACAACTCGACGACATTTTAAGTACTGAAGACTTACTCTTGCTGCTTGGAGCATTAAAAAATGCAATTGGACGAAAAAACGATGCAAGTCGCGTCTGAACACAAATAAATACCTCAAGGTTCTTAATTATTCATAAGGAAATCATTCGGTAAAAATATGTAATATTCATATTAATTTAATTAAAAAGCTGTAAGTTTTCATTTCGAAATTCAAAATGCACCGAAAAACGTCAGTTTGATTTACATATACAACAGCAAAATCAATGTTTTCAGGGTCAACTCTGTGGAAGTTTATTATCAGGAAACAAGGAATACTATTTATACCTCCACAACAAACTGACTCGTGAAAAAACACTCAACTCCCTACCGTGTACCTCCCATGATTGTTTTACCAAAGGAACCTACCCACTTTTCCCCTCCCTCTATCCTGTACCACCTTGACCTCCGAACTCCCCCATCCCCCATCCTTCTCCTGTTCCTTCCCCTCTACAGAGGATTATACATGAACACCTCTGCCTACTCTTTGTACCTAGATATGACGCCCATACGTTAAAACCAGTAGCACCTGAATCAAAACTTAAGTGGAAGAATTCACAGTGGTCCTCATTTGGTGAAAATAACATGTTATGACCATACCAATCGTATGGCTATAAAAACCGAACATAGCTTTGGTCACGTCGTTAATATGGTCTGCGCTCAATCATTAACGAAAACTATGACGTGCTCAACTCCCACCGACATGAATCCAAAACCACTGCCTAAGGTATACTGAAGTAGTTTGAGTGCCAACCGTCTCCTATCGCCTTATCAATTTGCTGCGTTTAATATTGTTAACATTTCATTAAAACTAAGGTGTATTTTGTCCAACAATAATACAAAGTATCTCACCATTCCTCTGCTTTCAACACAAATGAAACTATGCACATAAATGTATTATGATGCGGACGGAGACTTCACAATTGAACCAAGTTTTTACGCCAAGGAGGACGACAGACCTCATGATAGATATCCGTTCCCTTCCCACTTCCCTGATTGAATCCGCCAACACTCTTATGAAATAGATTATTTAATAGTCTTTCACTTCGGTAACCCATGACAACAAAAAGAAAAAATACTCATCCCTATTGTACTGCCGAGTGGTTTCTTTTGAAACTCCTCGTGGACGCTGTTGCACTGCCGTCAATCATCTTGGAGGGGATTTCGCGACCGTTGGAAAGGAGGTGGAAGGGGCGGGGAGGGCTCTCCTTTAAAGGGACCGGCGGAGGAAAGACGCCGACCCACGTACGAGATGGGAGGGAAGACGGGAGGGTTGGCGGTGGCGGCACCGCGAGGCAATGAGAGCACGCTCTAATCCCCACGCGCCGCCGACACCCGAATGACGAAAGACGTCAACCGCTGACTTTTCAGCGGCTTCCACGTCTCAGGGAAGGGAGAGGGATGAAGCTAATCGCATCGCTGGCGCGTCGCGGATTCTCGGGAGGGGAGAATGAATGGAGAGAGAAGGAATGACGGCAAAGAGACGTGAACCATAAGTGATTGTGCGAGAGTTTTGGGCTCACGACAAGTCCGAGTAGAGTTCACGAGTTAAAGTCTTTACTTTCAGCGTGAGGAGACCTTTTAAGGAGTCAGCCTGACGTTAGAGCTCACATACTCGCACCGTTCGCCATTGGTTTATCAGTGGATTTTCACGCTGGTAGCTTTCCACGCGCCCGAGAATCGAATGCTGCTCTCAGGATGATGTGGCATAGAACAACGTACGCCCATGGAATACGGCCGTTCACTAAATGTTTATCTTCTCTTACGTTAATTATAAATGTAGTAGAGGTGGTAAGGAGAGGCTACTGAGGTCATCTGATGGTCATTAGTGATAAGCAAGGGTAATTTGCTAGAAATCGCATTTTCTGGGAATGAGTGGCCCAGAGGAAGCCCGAGTTCGCCATTAGCCTGCTATTGACGAGATACGCCAAGGAGTCCACAGTTTGTCCCATCCGACTGAGGGCGTGCTCCAATTGAATTACTCTCCTCAGGGATGGACAATCCTGAAAAAATATTCCACAGGGCTCGCACACTGACTCTCGTGGTGGGGGGGGGCATTGCACTAGCCACTGCACCACCCTGGCCCCCTTGATTATGCAAATTTCGCCTTCCGTTAACAACTCGAATTCACTGTGAATCCCGAGCGAGGGACCCAACCTCGACCTCCGACTACTTTAATCTCACCGAATTAACCAATAAGAACACAATTTTCTCACTGTTTACGAGAGTACCATAATTTTGGTCACTCGCGGGGATGGAAAGCGAGCCAAGGTTGCACGAGAGTTAAAAAAAAATGAGGTCAAAAATTACAAAAATTGATCCAGTTTTTGCCAATCAATAACTAAAAAGGCTATTACTTTAATATTGTATTTATTTACATATTAAAAATGTTAAAATTCTTATTTAGACTTTTAAAATAATTCCTTGAAATACGGTAGTGAAAATGTATGAGCATGATATGAATTTTTCGCTTGAAAAAGCAAAGAATTTGGAATGCGCTCACCACATAGATACTGGACGAGGCCATTACTAGATAAATAATAATACCCATTTCATGAAATGAACTCAAATATATCTCTCGCACTCTATCTCCCCCCCCCCTTTCTCTATCTCTCTCTCGTACTAATAAGGGAGCTATAGGGAGTTGTAAACTCTTTGAAAGATTATATGTAGATTTTAAGCTTAACATTGCACACCGCGTTTGCATTAATTGTCATTAGTGAAAATAAGGAAACAATTAAGGGTGCTTGGCGCACTTCATATCTGCTATTTTCTATCTTTCTACTTTCAAAAGGTGCTTTAAAAAATCAGCTTCGCCTAAAATTGAACAAAGGACCTCTCGCTCAACATTGAGGACCAGAGGTTTCATCTGGATTCCGTAGATTTGTCACCTCGCCAAACGGTGGCCGATACTACAAGAGGGATCCCCGACGACGGATAGGAATAACACTTCATATTTCTTCCTTGGGCAAATGAAATGTCACTTCAAAAAGTCTAAAACATTTGTTTCAGCGAAATGGACATTGCAAACCGTCGATTATCGGCCGGGGCGATAAATCAATCAAAGCGTTGGAATGCCTAACTGAATGCACCACGCCCTCGGAAGGACGAGGGAGAACGTGCTGTATCGTACTCCCGTCCGAACCATGTGAGTAAAAACCCAGCCAATGGAATGAAACACGGTCGGTTAAATATGGGATACCTATGTTTACCCGCATAAGGTAATGTGCCTATCATTGACGGAAATTTATCGACAGCGCCGTCAGAGATCATTTCGATTTGCAATCAGAGAGCGCCAGCGGAATGAACGAAGGAATAAGACCCCCCATTGCCCCGGCTATATTTATTTCGAATGAGCGAGTGATAACGAGCGCAACTGGTCCGATTTCGAAATCTCCCCAACTATTTTATACTGCACCTCTCTTGGAAATAAAACTACTGATGTAAGCAATGCAAATCAAGTCACCTCCGAGTCGGTATCAAACTAATATATAAAAAAACACATAAAGTTAAGTTCTCTAAGTTCAGTCTGCAATAAATATCAGAAGCGGCGTACACACATATCCCGGCGTAATCGCCAATCTCTAAACTATGCAAGAGATGAAAGTAAACAAAACGAATATATTTATAATAGAGCCGCTTATAATGTGAAAACAAAAGAGCTTCGCCTACATGCACGTATTTGAAATAAACTCCAAAAACAGGTGAACTATTGTTGTCTATTCAAACAAAACTACATGCAATAAAATAATTTTATTTCAAGAAGGAGGGCAGTAGCGTATCAGTCATTAAAATTGGTCAAAGATTTTTCCACATTATCTTTATAAATCTCATCGAACCTAACTTAATATATTAAGTCCCTGCATCGTCGCCATGTTTCAGATTACATTTGTTAAACGCATATCGGAAGCATGAACAATACAGGGTCGCACCCAAAAGTGGTAGGACTGATTTTCTCTGGCGCGAACGGAGCGGTAGATGGGGGGTCTGCCTGGCAGGGTAAGGTGGAGGGGGCTCTTAGCAACAGACCAACACCAACCTCAGTCGCCTGCGGGCTGTCGTTTAGTGAGGACACCGTTTTTAGTGAAGCAAGTTTTTTGTCCGCGTCGAAAAACAAAATGAATCTGAATTTAGAGCAACGTTATTCCGTGAAGTTTGGTGCGAAACTCGGGAAGACGGCTACTGAGACCCTCGATATGATCAAGCAGGCTTATGGGGACACTGCCTTAAGCCGTTCCACAGTATTTGAGAGGCACAAGTTGTTTAAAGAGGGTAGGGAGCTCGTTGAAGACGACCATCGGTCCGGACGGCCGTCGACGGCAAGAACCGACACGAATGTGGACAGAGTGAGGACACTGCTGAACACAGACCGAAGCTTACCCAGTGAAGAAATTGCAGACCAGTTGGGTCTGTCTGCATCCAACGTCCAACGCATTATTTCACAGGATTTGGCCATGCGCAAGGCGTGCGCCAAGATGGTGCCGAAAATTCTGAGTGTCGACCAACAGGCAACGCGTGTGCGCATTTCCGAAGAAGTGTTAGCCAATTTGCACCGAGATGAAAATTCTTTGGACAATGTGATAACTGGTGATGAAACATGGGTTTTTCAATATGACCCCGAAACGAAAAGACAATCCGCGGAATGGCACACTTCCGCGTCCCCACGTCCAGAAAAGGCTCGCATGAGCAAATCAAAAATCAAAACGATGTTGATTGTGTTTTTCGACCGTCATGGAGTGGTTCACAAGAAGTTTGTCCCACCAGGGGAGACTGTGAATGCGAACTTTTACGAGCAGGTGCTCACTCGCCTCCGAGAACGCGTGAAAAGAGTCCGACCGGCCATCGCAAACTACTGGGTGCTTCATCGTCACAACGCGCCGTGCCATGGCGCGCTCGTCGTCAGACAGCTCCTGGCCAAATACGGCGTTGCCACGTTGCCGCGCCCGCCCTATTCTCCCGATCTGGCACCACAGGACTTCTTCTTCTTCCCCCTGATGAAAAGACAGCTCAAGGGACGACGTTTTGACTCGATAAAGGCCGTTTAAGAGGCTTCGACGAGGGTCATGAACGGCATCCCCAAAGAAAATTTCCAGCGGGCGTACGGGGAATGGGAGCAAAGTTATACTAAGTGTGTAGCAGCTCAAGGAGCATACTTTGAAGATTATTAAGTCGATGTAAGTATATCTTCAATAAAATTCTTGTAAAAAAATTAGTCCTACCACTTTTGGGTGCGACCCTGTATAAATACGCATGTCATTTAGCGTCAGTTAGACTTCACATCGAATACGATGATCGTTCGATGAGTGAGGGACCAATTAAAAATAAATTAATCAAGCACAGGCCAAAAGGAATGTCGCAAGGTTACTGGAAATTTGCCACCATCGGATATAGGTTCAACATTTCACAACGTACGTGTGCATTGAAAAGTAAGCCCGCGCTAACACGACGATTCAACGTTGGTTTCAGGCAGTTAGAATGGCAAGATTTTCCTGACAACTCGATTCAAATAATAACTCGTATTTGAACTTGAGTGAGGATAGTCAGAGAAGTCAGACGAAAAAGGGTTTAGGGCAGATTCTTTTTTGCCATTAGATTTATACGCGACTGCGAATCAAAAGCGAACAAAGGCATGTATGCGTGATTTTCGCTAATATGTAGATGAGCCCTGCAGCGAAAACTGTTTAATTCCAAGAAACTGCAGGAGATGCAGCGACAGTAACTTTTAACAGAGTCATCCGCTAAGCGTGAATTGCAATGCAACAATTTCAGAGGGTCAAAAATTATTTTTTGCTTCTGAAAGCTGTCTCAAAACAAATTATTTTTAAAACTCTAAAATTGTTGCATTGTTATGTAAATTTAGCGGATAACTCCGTGAAAAGGTACTGTTGCGACATCTCCCGCATTTTCTTGTAATTTGCCAAAGGTAAAAAACCATAGATTTTAAAGTTGGCTTTAAGCTAACGAACTGTGACGCTTCGTGTACGGCTTGGAATGCCTGTGACATTGTATTGGTATTTCATCACAAGTTCACAAAATTTCCGAATGTAAGAGACTCGGTAGTTTAACCGGCAAAAGCCCTCGGCCGGACATCTAGGGATCCGGGTTTGAATCCCGGTCAAAATGAATGATTTTTTATACTCTGAAATTGCATTGCATTGTGAGAACTGTGAAGTTTAAATAGTACCAAGCGAGATTTCCCCATCTAGAGTTGAAATTTAAATGGCCAAATCAAGTTGGTTGAGTAATTTTTCATAAACAGCCGATTTCTTCATTTCAACTGTCATTTTAATTTCAATCTTCTACGAGTGATAAAATGACTGTAGATAGCCTGCTTTGCTCCATTTTTATAATTGGGAAACGAAGACACAATTGTTTACTCACCTGCCTTAGCGAGAGAAAGAAGATTGTTGTTTCCAACGTTCTCACTCGTCCGCGGGTACATTGGAATCCTTTCGGGATGTTAGATTTCAAGAGAAAAAGCGTCAAAATATTCCCGCCTCATTGTTTTCTGGCATTTTAGGAGCATTTTAGAGCTTGCAGTGACAGTTTGTGCTAGTTTATTCAAATCTCATCCTCGAAAATATCAGTAGTAGACCTTACAGTCATGAGTTCACTTCTCGTTGAGGGCATTCATCATGGTAACTTCCCGAATTGCGATCCATTTAAAGAAAGAGAAATTGTACCCTCTCGAAAATCACATCGCCAATTTTAGCTGAAATATTACAAAAGTTGGTATTCTTCCACGGATCGTCTTCAAAACAATGGAGACGAGGTTGAATTTTTTCTGCATAAATAAATGATGCTACGTCAAGATTATGACTTTCATTCAAATGATTCGCAAAAAGCATTAGTCAATTATTATATCACTAATTCCGAAATAAACCTCAGGAAAACTTCTGAAACTAGACTAAATTTATTTTTTTATCATATTTTATTTTTAGTACCCAGCAAGCCACGCTAGGGTGTGTGACAGGGGTTGAATATACACCAGACTAATTTTGACCCGAATATTTTTACCCCTACCGCGGTCGGGTGTTATTCTGATCCCTTATCGTTCGTGGAAA
This sequence comes from Hetaerina americana, assembly GCF_022747635.1. NCBI lineage: Eukaryota > Metazoa > Arthropoda > Insecta > Odonata > Calopterygidae > Hetaerina > Hetaerina americana. The sequence continues at coordinate 76,570,417 of NW_027286985.1, forward strand.
AAAAGTATCTTGAATTTATCTTTTCTACACTTAATCTCTCTAATTTTATTAACATGATCTCACCCACCGTAGTAGAATAGGATAATACTACATTTTTCGACCCTTCCAATTTATATAAGAGATTTCATCTACAATTTAACCTTCCCTCTGTGAGCGAAGGTGTGAGTGAGTGAAATTAGTAATGAGTGAGTGAGATTAATAAGAATATTGTAGCAACTAACTTTTACGTCAGCTTCAGCGGTTTTTTTGGTGTTTTGCATATCGACCACTATGACCTGATTTTACCTTTCCTAGATTTTACTTTGAGTATATCAATGTAAATTGTGCCCTGATCTGAATGACCATGAGTGGGGACGGCGCTATACGCTTTGCTGTAATTGAACTTACGTACATGTAGAAGTGAGGGAATGAAGAAGAAGGCATTCAAGAAATCAGTAACGAAGAAATAATAGAAACCATGTAGCCAACAGGCAGGCGGGAGATGACTACTTCCGTGCTCCTCCCGCAAAAAAAAACCATGACATGCCTCGATAAGGAATCACTACTGTTTGCTAAGCTGATAACGAGCAGTCGCTCATTCCTAACTCAGTTCCCGACTAAGTGGCTCTTAAGCTCTCCCCAATCAGTCCTCTCCTCCTGCGCCTTCCCACACCCCGCGACAACCCGCGTTCACATAGCAAACAGTCCGCCTCGTGGAAACGGCTTATCACGCGAAGTTCGCCGCGCGCCATCTCCCGTAATCCGATAGTCCGTTATCATCACCCTGTCGGCTTAATCGAAGCGCATATACCCCGCTAGGGTGAGGGTGAAGAAATCTAATGGCTGCGCAAGGCAGACGTCATCGCCACCTAAGACGACCATTAACAAGGCTGCCAACCGCAAATCGCCATCGACTCACCCTCAACGTCTGGCTTCCGCGTTTACGTCAAGTTTTTCAGATGAATTCATTCTCTATTTACCGATGAGAACTGGGGCATTTGAGACACATAACGGATATTTGGGGGAGCATTGCTATTTTTATTTTGGTATGAGCGAAAACTAACTGGTTCAAACGGATCCGTCAAACTTTAGGTTCATGTACCATATTAATTTGAAATTTGCATTAATATGACGGAAAATCACCGTAGATAAGTATTTCCTCCAGCAATTCGTATCCTATTCGTGTATTTTTTATTTTTTCCAAATCAAAATATTGCTAAGAAGAAGATCAATGCATTTGGAAGGTGAACCAAATGTTGATGATTCAATTAACCGCAAGAATTACAATGGAGCTCCATGGTGATGTACGTACTACAGTGCTGAAACTTTGACCGCGGCTCCTCAGTATAGCAACACTGATGACGAATACAAGATGCAAATAGCTGTCTAACCATCGATGATATTTTTGAGCAGGACCCGAATGATCGGTAATGGCTCAAATTTGTGCGTATATGTGTTCAATATTTATATTTTATAAATGCAAAAATGGATAATTACTTAAGAAATTATAAAGATGGCAAGAAATTAATAATTTGACTTGAGAGTAAAATAAACTACCTGTTGCATAATAAGGTACTTTTTCACCAAGTATTTTAAAGCCTTCGGAGAATCCGCATGAAAATTAATTTGAGTTAAATACCTTTTGGAGCTCCATGGTGTACAGAATAAATGATATGATTAAAATATAAGTTTTTACAACCTATGGCATGGGCTTACAAGAAATATTGTCAATTTTTCCTATTTCAAGCTACTATGTGCCCGTGGAAATCTTTATCATACAAACATACACACTTCCTTTCGAAAACTATCAACGATTCCAATCTAAAGAACTAGAAAATAGAAGATGCCTATCTCAATGGATGTTAAATTGATTAAGATTGGCATGAAGATAAAATTTGTAAAAGATAAAGATGGATATCTCTGCCAAAACGAGAACGATTTTTTTAGGTTTTGACCTCACTAGTGATATTTTCTGTCATAGAAGAAACACTCCAGATATTTGCTCATGAGCCATGTTTTTCGCTCAAATTCGGCTGTATAGTTATAAAAGACAACATTTAGTGAATACCGATTTCCACACACAATTTTAACCAACCAAAACTTCACAGCCGGAAAAGAGTGACATACATTCCCATTCAGCAAATTCTAAGGAAGATCATTTCCGCTGCTGCCAGGTGGTCTGCAAAAAGCAAACAACCCCCCAGTCTCCCGCCCAAGCGAACCCTTCATCATCTTGGGAATCCCCTGTCCGGTAATCCGCGGCTGAGATCGTGTCAGATACAAATCCCGGAGTTGGCTGGCAGCTGAGAGATCCCGGGAGCACGAATTCAGTCACCCGAAGATGGATGCAGCACTCCCGAGTCAGCACAAAAGGTGTCGGATCTCGATCAAGATGAAACAAACCAAATGTGCGTGTGTCACATGCCTGTTCGTTCTGTGCAAATAATTTGGTATTCTCCCCTCCGCACTTGACCGGTGAATACTCGTCACGACTGGAAAAACGTTTCACTGCTTGCAAAAAGATTATCATGGAAATTTCACGACTTCGAGATACGTAGTATGGTACGCACTTCGTGCCCTTGACGCAAGTCAATTTTCATCGACCTCTTCCATGGAGAACTTAGTCGCATTCTTCCCCTTCGTTGCCCAAGTACGTACGCAGAAAATTTTGAATGCCAACGCTGTATAACAACGAACCTAGAACGCCTCGGAAACGGACCGTCAACAATGGCGGACCGGGGACCTGAGCTATGGCGTCAATATATTGAAAACTGTGTACGATTATACGGAGATTATCTTGATAAGTTTCATAAATTTGAACCTTCTGGAACATTTAGTTTGTCAGAAAATATTGCGGGACCTCAGAACTTGAATGCACCTCGTACTTCTCATCCGACCACAGATTAGATCAAGGCGACTCCCCACTATCTGTATCGTACAATTCCCAATGTTAATTGCAGTTTTACAGGTATTTGCGACGTCGCAGGGCTGAGAGAAAGCAAATGTTAAAATCGAATATCGGCTTCCCTTTCGGGGAAATCATATTTTTTTGCATTAATCACCATCCATTTAAATGCATACTTTAAAGACGGTAGATTTTCAGAGTAATCACTTACATTATTTCAAAGACATGGAGGCAGACTATCAAAATACAACAGAACTGTTTGGAATTCAACTGAATGGGTATCCAACAAAATTTATGAACCGCAACGAAACTCTTCACTACTCTCAAAACTCTCCTTATTCATAGCATAAAAGTAAGGCAATATGATCTCAATTTCGAACAAAGAAATTCCTTTATCTATCCCAGCCGTCTTATTTATTCTCTTGGAAGAATTTCGGAGGGCCACGTGACAGCGTCTCGAAAACCTCAAGACCATCCTATAATACTATCCTACTTTCAAAGATTTTCAGCGTATCGGATTGCTTGATTAATTTCCATTAACACGATTAATCTCAAGCACGAAGTCGTCGAAACAGTCTCTCCCTTACTGCAACGATACGAAATCTTCATTTCCACGAGACATCTTCACGTTTCACGCCTGAAATTGTTTCAAATTGGTTCATTTTTATGTCTCAAATCCGGTCATAAATGTCAACCTATGCCCAAAGATGAAAGTTAAATTATTCTCACTCTCGGCATCGGTACAAGTTCCATGTATTTTCTGCTCAAGACGACCGCTTTACATTCAATAGTTTTAACGGGAATTTTCTCCGGATCAACTTGTCGCAATAACCATTCCGGATTAAATGATTACCAACGAGAAAATGTCAACGACAAGAGCCTTTCCTTCAGCGTGCTATGAGTCATCAAGAATCAAACGTTCGTTGCTTTCCCTAATTACGTTAACGACCTAATTACAATAGCGACAATTTCAATGAAGATTCACTCCACCGCGACTGGTTTGAGAATATATGTGCTTGCACATCATATTAGTACTCGTATTGTTGCATGCACTTCAGCGGTCGAAATAAGACGTGTGATCTACTGGATGTGAATGTACAGTAAGGTTAATTCCTATACCCAATAAATATTTTTCTTGGCTATGGGAATTAATTTAACTTTGCACTTCAGCAGTCATTTCAACGTCGTCAATAGAGTACTTTATGGATTGATTATGTGTGTAGAATATCTGTACACAGAGAGCGATGATACATGAAGTGAAATAGGATAAATACAAAACAAAAAATTGTTGTAAAAGAAATAAGAACTAACGAGCCGTTATGGGCCTAACAACGGAAGAATAATAATTAACATGCCTTTCTACCATTAACTATTACGTACGTCTTAATTAAATCCCTTTAAATTACAGATTAAATCTATAGCATGAATTGGAAGTACGTATCTTTAGCAAAGATGCTGACAATGTGTTGTTATCTCCACCGTACTACGGTAGGAGAGATGATGTCCTCCATAAAAATCGAGAGATTACGTGCAGAACAGATAGATTTAAGATTCATTTTTCTCATGAACGATAAGAGATAAGAATAAAATAACGTTTGATCGACTGCGCTAGGGGGAACAAATATTCAGGTAAAACTTAGTCTGGTTTGTATTCACCCCCTGCCGCACACCCTAGTGGTGGCTTGCAGGGTAATAAAAATAACCAGATTTCCCCCACCGTAATCCTCACGGGTTGGACTAGTGTTCCCTGGTGGTGATTTAAGAAAAACTCGAATTCGATTGCATATATGTTCAAGGTGTTCTATGATTCACCTAACTTTAAAAAATCAAAATTTAATTCAATTGGAATTCGATGAATACCTGGGAAAAAGATTAAGAGGTTTAATTATCACACTCACAGATGATATTCGGAGCTTTTTACGCTTAAATTACAAGGTGATGGGTGGAGGTTGGGTTTTCCCAATTGCATTCAGGTCACATGTCAAAGACATAAAAAAATACTTTGAGTGGCGTGTCTGTCACCTCCCCATATGCTTATCATTACATTATTTACATTTTAAACACCTGCATATATCTAATTATTTACCCTTGTGCGATATGGTACTGGCGGTAAAGAAGGTACATACAGAAAAATTGGGAAAAAAGAAATGATCACTGATGAAGGACATGATTAGAAAAAGAGAGATAAAACTGGTATTTCTTGTCTGGTAAATAGCGGCGTACCTATGACGAAAATGATACATTTATTTACCTTCTTTACTATCCAAAACGAATTAGATATTGAGTTCAATGATTCAATTCATTCAAATATCAAATACTGAATTATTCACAGTATTTCCAACGAGGACTTTTAAACTGTTTAAATCGATCTTGTTTTACAACCGGGAGAATAATTTACGCGAACGCACTTGAAGGGAAAGGTGAATTATGCGTGTGACTTATAACAACACGTAGCTACGCTTCTCCCCAAGGGAACTTCGAGAAAGCGGCAAAGAGGAGTTGCGAAATAATCGAGCTGACAAGGAGAGTGTACAAAATGTCGTTTGATCAACCCTTGTAAAGGAACATGATATTTTTTTCCTCTCGGATCTTGGTTCGCTCTTGGATTTACTTTGCTTATCCACGCAGATTTCCGCAGAATTAATATATTCAAGAACCTGACACTGTGAAGCCGCAGCATACATTAAAACTCAATCGTTACATAACCGACGTGAACGAGGCTAGGCGTCCGCGTGATAGTTGCACATTAAGAGAAAGATATACATTAAAGTATGAAGATGGTCCGAGTGAGGGTCAGAGGTAATTCCCGTTGACACAGGTTCCAAACTATAGCCTCTAAAATGATCAGATTTTGACAAATGTCTTGAGGTAGACATTTAAGAGAAATCCTTGACGTTGTCACACGCCAGCAGTTTAGCGAAAAGGTTTCATGATACATAAGGTCTGGAGGAGTGCATTTCCCAGGAAAAAATTCTATTAATATGTGCCTGTTGAGGTAATCATTCTGGCTGCTTAAGACCTCGTTTGATATCTAGAGAGAGAATGAATTTCATAGCAAAGGGGGCCCAACGTATGGCAGTATTTATGTATCTGCTAGCTCGGAAGAATGTTTATGTTCATGTGTGCTATCATCCATTTTGTATAAACAAACACGACATATACAGCCACGGTTTTTAGACAATTTTGAGAAATCCTCAGACCTTTAATCCTTGACGTCCCCGATACGTGTACATATACGTATACATACAATTGTACACAAGTACTTGTACTTAAAAAAATAAATATAAAATTGTATTTGGACTTTCAAAGTTTTCTCCAAATTATGAATAACTCACGCTATAACTCGGAATTCGTGATCACAGAAAGGTGTGTTAAGTAGGACTAAAAGAAGATATCTACTTTTCAAACCGAAATGAATGTAGGCAGGTAAATTAGATATGAGCTATCAGGTTGTATTTTCCCTCGCAGAAGGAAATGAAGCATGATCGTGGAAGGTCCTTGCGGGCACTGCGTCTAGAGACTTCACGGTATGCTAATAAGCCCTTAGAATTGGCAACTCCAAGGAAATACTTTCAGAGCACAAGTACCAAACTACTTCCAGATTAAATCGCTGATGAGCCGAGGATCGTAATCACTCGCTTCAAATGATAGCCGACCCAAAACAAACAAAGACAGGATCCCGAAGCAGTAGATCAAACGGCTAGAGGAATCCAAGAGTGTGTGGAGCGATAAGGAAAGGGTTTCTACGTTTAAATGACCAAGACATTTTGGTTAGGTCTGTTCTCAGAAACTAGAGCTAAGCTGCATTTTTTCGTTTCCTAACTATTCATCTTTTCCCGATGGGAAACGCTCGTGGAGAGCTGATCAAGTCCATCACTCCGTCTGACGGTTGGGATGTTGAACTGCGGGCGAATGCTGAAACTGAACTTCTCTCTCTACACCTCCCCACTCCCAGAAAGTCGTCTTGCTCTCCACCACTCACTCATCCCGCAGATGGCGTCAAGCATTCGGGTATCCTCCCCTTATAACTAATACTTCCACCACGAGTGTGGATCGGTGGGTGCTACATTGTGGATGCAACATAAAGTGGATTATCGGTATAGGAGAGAGCGACGAATTAGTGAACAAAAGTTTAGTATGGTGGTTGAACACCTCAGAAATTTTTTCTGGCTTTAGGCAATGAAAACTTTGAGTGCATTTGGCAATGCATTATGCCGCAACCAATCACCGGCGTTTTGGGCTTAGGGGAAATTACTCAATCGAAGAATAATTTTTTCTTCGAGGACTTAATTAATGCAAAAATTTAGGTATTCTATAGAGCTATTTTTTACGACAGAAAAATATTACAGTGCGGGCCTCTGAATGTATACATGCACACATGGACTTGATATAACATTATATACATACATGCGCATAAATTCACTAATACGTAAAAGTTTACAGAAAATTAATTTCATTATTTTTCTATCACTTGGCGTAGCCCCCATTTGTCTTAAAGGTACGCCAAAAAGGACTATTGTCCATTAAGGAAATTGCCAACCCTTATAATATGATGCCCCTAACATGGTATTGATAGTAACCTGCCCCATAATGTGCATTTCTAACACAAGGGACCTAATCCCTACATCTGAAAGAACTCTTATTTGTGTATTGGGAACTTTCCGAACCTATTACCATCTTCAGTGACGCAGGTACGCTAACACGAAATTTCCAAAAGGAAAATCAGTTGCCTGGTAGACCACTGGCTATACTCTTGCGCGCACAAAACCGATTACTTCGTAATACTTGACGTGAAGTAATTCATCAGGACATATTAATCACAGATTCAGGTATGATGTGGTGGAACTGTTCCATAATCGCAGAGATGAAAACTTTTATAATTTTCCACTTAATATAGATTTATTTATGGAGGCAGGAAAAGTGGATGAAGGGTGTGTTGACCGGCAGTGGGATGTTGAAGACTGTGATAGAGGGTAGAATGTTGGGCAAAAGAGGAAAGGGAAGGAACAGGATAGGGATGTTGGACGGGATGAACGGAGGAAGAAAGTACTCAGAGATGAAGAGGGACCTGATATAGAGTAGGATGATGGATTTTGTGTTTTGTTAGGAGGAATAAAATATTTGTTGGTAGTTGTGTCCATCCAAAAACCTACCTTAACCGGTAGATTACCTTACCTTAAAAAAAATAGATTTATTTATTAAGTGACTTGAAAATGATGTAGTACAGCGAAATTAGTCGGAAATAAATCTTTTTTAAGTGGAAAATTGTAAAATTGTTGTCTCTGTTTTCATCAAGACATCTTAGATCTTCAATCAAGGCCGGAAATTCAATACGGAAGACGATGCCCCAGGTGGTTTAACTGGCCAAGGCACCCGGTCAGAAATCGCGGGATCAGAATTCAAATGACGGTATATGTGAAAGATCCTTCTTTCATTTGTGTGCACGACAAGTAGTGACTCTGCGAAAGCTCATTATTTTGACATTTCCCGCAGTTTCTCTGAACAGGTGAGCCAAGCAGGTTATCCCCTTCCTCCAAACAGAATGACTCACAGTCGTCAATTAGAAGAGAACATTGCGAAGTTGTGTGGTATACATTTCAATTCAAAACAATCCACCCTCGAACACAGGCGTGATTTTTGTTTTACGCACGCGAAGGCCGGACAGCAGGTGACATGGATGAGATATCGAAATATCGACGCTTGATACTGTGAAAAAGATTCGCAAATGGGATTAATTGAAAGAAATTAAATTGAGTGATTCCTTGAGCAAGATCCAGAAACGAGAAAAAAAGAAATGTCACGACCGCAAAGAAGAACCAATTAAGAGATACACCAGCAGCATTTTCTCTTTCACGCAACAATTTTTTTGCATAAAAAGTTTCTTGTGCATCACATCTTATCCACGTCGTAGTATTTATTCTTCTTATTCCCTTAGCCTTGGATCTCACCGTTCTTAAATTTAACAAAAATGAAACAGACCGATGCTTCTCAAAAAAGTTGTCCGCGTATCCGTGCGAGTGTAGAGAACTGCTAAAACTGTAAAATATTTTTCACTCTAATATTTATGATAATCCTAAGCACTAATTTACTATTTAAATGTTTACTGTCTCTGTAAAATTCGATCCATTATCACCAGTATTTTCCCATGCCTATGAGGTTGAAACACAAAGGGGGAGATAAAATGGGCCCCGTGCATCGAATTTGAGAATCTGCGATATTACAAGAGATAAGATAACGATAAACAACTCTCAATTCGGCAAAAATATTGGATTGCAATAGAAATATAAGCTAATTTCATTTTCTTTATTACTAGGGAAACATCCATAGATTTATAAATATTCAAAATTACCCATTCTGAAAATAAGCGAAATTTTCTACCGTGTTCCTTCATTCAGTGGCGAAATTTTCACGAGAGAATTGGGGGGCATTTACCCAAATTGTTTCCTTCCTAATAGGGGTATAAATAAATATCAGGTGAATGAATGCAGTCAAAACAGAAATATGTTAAATAATATCACATTAAATATACGCTATTCTCATGTCCCATGAACAAGCTAGTGAAGCAAAATAATAAACACATGATGCAGAGCAAAAATATAAAATGCTCACACAAATAAGCATGGTATACTACCTTTCATAATAAATATATACTTGAAAAATATACTAATTTTTTAGCAGTGATTTTTTTAAATTTGAAAAATTTCAAAATACATTAACCAAACTGCTCGATAATATTATTCTCCTCCTCATCTTAACTCATTTATATAATCCCGCCGTAAGAATGAGTTTTGCCATTCAAGGTAACCGAGTAAATTCATTTTAATGCATAATTCGATTAGCTGAAACAATAAAAATATGTAATATACCTTTATTACACATGGAAGGCTACGGTGGAATAAAATTATTGTATGAGGAACCTTTTTCCAACTATCGTGCTGACTTTCCACCCAGAGGGCCCGGGTTCAAATCAAGGCGGAGTCGAATATTTTTCAGTGGTATCACGACCCCTACTTGAGGTGCTTTGTGGAAGGCACTTTGAGTACGACGTCCGTCGGATGGGACGTTAAGCTGCGGACCCCTAGGCGCCTTCCGTTAAGAGCAGGCTAATGCCGACGCCGGTTTTCTCTCCACCCTTCATCCTTTCCTAGCCATCCATAATGGCGCAAATGACCCCAGCTGTCGGTCGCCTCCCCTAAATACCACTACAACCCTTTTTCCGAGGCACTGGCATAGCTACTAGCCCCATCTACTGTATTGCGAAATATTTCTGCAACCATTAGGTGTTTCAAAGACGAGAAATCCTTAGCAGGAAAGATAAAAGCATAACCTATAGCGGAAAACTTCGGGTGAGGGAGAAAAATGTATTGCGGTAAACAGAAAAAGGAGAATCAAAAATTACGTTCCTGCTTACAACGCAGAATTATCATGTGGATTCACATCCCTTAGTTGTCTTAAAAGGGATGCGTCGTAAATTTCCAATTGTTATTTCTTTCCCTCAGACGACAGGGGAGGAAGTATTTGACGAAATGGCTTAGTTAGGCTGTCAATAAACGAATATTCCGGCTTTATCAACAAGGTAAACATCGTTCAGAAATGTCAAAACAATGACAATCTACCTTCAACCCACGCGCGTACAGAGTAATCGCAAGTTCAATCGTTAATCTCTTTCTTGCAACGGCCGCTGGTTCCATGTTTTTTGTCACGTGTACGTCAGTTGGTCTTCACTCCTCAGGAGTGTATATGGGCAGGATTACTTATGGCTCAGTGCGGTTTATGCAGATATATCAACCTAACGATGGAAAGCGGGCTCTCTGTGCATAAAAAATAAACCCGAGAGAGACTGCAGCGAGGAGAACAGGATAGGAGTGGAAAAAAGAAAAGATGGATCGACAAGCGTTCCGTGTGCTAAGATATTGACTTCGGCCAAAACACGTGTAAGGCACATTCTAATCCCTCTTTTATTAGTCACTTTTTCCCCACTTAGTTAGCTATAAGTCGACCACCGGTGCAGATTCATCTTTTCTCGAGGATTAATCGTCCTATATCATCAAAGATTGCTTCTGAGAAGGAAGTTATAATATATTCCGAACTGTATCTTCCGAAAATGTAGTTAACCCATTCGTGAATGTCCCATTAATTAGGCATAAGCTCATCTCGACGAGTTGACGATAATTGCATTAAGCAGCTGAAATTTTAAAAAGTATTCAACTATCAGAAGGTAATTTTTAGCATTAAATTAAACCATATATTGAGAATATGCTCGAACGGAATAAACTTATATACTTTAATTTATAGACGTAAAAATACAATACATTTCCACTGGTTCGGTATTTTCATCAAAAATATTACCGTAACCAGCTTTTTACAACGTAATATTGAGCGAGGACTCTTCAATCTTTTTAGCACCAGATACGCTTCTGGGAACAATGAGATTCATTCAAGCTGTGTGACTTTTCGGATACCAGATTTCCTGGAAAGCTAATGCCAATACGTGAATTTCGCACACCTTTGGGCAACGCATAACGTGAGCTCTACCCTCACCTATTAACCCAACCTTTGGGCTAATTAAGGCGGTCATTCTATCATTGAAAACCGAGTAGTCTTTAAACTCACACATCCAAGGGACTGGTCGTTTATTTCCAATGCTAAATTTGTCATCGCGTAACAAGCCGCAAAGCATACATGTACATCTATAATAGGTAGTAGAAAGGGGTGCCAAAATATTCATCTAGATATGTTATCCTAATAGCCGCCTTTGAGGTGATTTCACACCAGGCATGCTATTCAGAAATAAAATACTTCTTAACTGCCAGTTAATAACACAGGAGTTACAAAATTCAAACGATGGAAAATTTTAATAACAGCTTTCAAACATACACTACGATATTCAAATATAAAATATTATTCAAAGCTTGGGGTAAGAGCTGCAAGTAAAGTTTACAATAAAATAATAATAGAAGAACAATGGAATGAGATTTTTAGCCAAGGCAACGAAATTCCTTGGGAGGCTTGCCCCATTTATTAGAGATTTCGAAATGATACCGCACCCCATCGGACACGACGGAATTACGGCAAACCACACGCCCAGAGCACAAAGCATATAACCAATCGATCGATCAAGGCAGGAAAATTGAACACATTGAAAAAGCAAATGGTGGAAATTCAACCCCTCACGAAATTTGTCGATAGTATATTTTAAACCCTCCGCCCATGGCTCAAATCTTTCAATTCTTAATCGTGAATAGAATTTTGGGGGCCTCAGGTCGCGTTCAATTCTTCTCTCAATCTTTTCTGTAAAGCTATTACATTGGTCTGGGAATTTCTTTATCTACCATTATCTCCTGCTTAAATATTATATAATTTAGTTAATACCTATCTTAATTTGTAATCGTATGCGATCAAACGGAAGGGTCACCATTTTGACGCGGCGGTTCGGCCGGAGATTCCGGGAGACCTTTCCCATACACACCGGGCTTCCTCTGCGTGGAGGAAGTGGCGTGAATCTGCAGTCGTCATGCTTTTCCTAACACATTTTGGAAAATTAAGAAGTTTTATAAACATTTCACATCAAATATAAGACCTAAGCTGGAGAAATCAACTTAAAACTTAATGGTCATAATGATAATATAACATTTGTTGTGGAATTTAGAGCCACCGGTAGAAAACCAGCAGCATACATTTGAATAATTATTTATTACGTGAAATGAAAACAATAAATTTTAACAATGACAACAAACACAAAAAATCCTGAGGGGGCTTCGAACCTAGACATCAGCATACGATGGACACCAAGGCCAAAGATGACTTAAAATGTACCAAGCTGCCACAATCAGTGAACTTTATCTTCTCTTCTGCTAATCATTTGGAACACTACATATATATATATATATATATATATATATATATATATATATATATATATACATATATATATATATATATATTGCTTTAGGTTTTGTTTTGAACATACCGTCACTGAGTATACTATATACTTTGTGCTGATGCGGGATGGTGGAACTAGTGACAATCGAGATGAATTTCGGGAGCCATAATTATCAATTTAGATGCTATTTGTATTGTTGACGAGGGGATTGTGATTTTAGTCACTTGAGGCGCTGGAATATCAGCCACTATCGTAAGCGATTGTAGCACTTAAGAAAACATTTTCGCTCGCGAAGAGGCAACTTAATAACTCTGAATAACTGATCGTAGCACTTTTCCGACATGTTCGACTTCCACCACATCACGCCTGAAGCTACTCAATTTGTTAATAACTCTGATTTATAAGATGAACCCCCCCCCCCTTCGTTATGTTGCGTTGAGTTCTTGAAGCGTAATTATTTCCCATACGATCGGCTCCAAATGACATTAGGTCTCTTTAATTAATATTCGAGTCCATACGGTCTTCAAGGGAGAATTGGCACAGGATGATGTCCGTAATGAGACACTCACTAAGGAAAAGAAGATTGACGTGTACCGGAGAAGTCAGCTAGTAATTTTTTGAGTGGTCGAGAGTCTGCCATCTGGATTTGTCAGTTTTTTCTCTTAGTTTGTCTCGATCAACAGATTGTCTTTGCGTCCTGCGGTGTCCCCGCGGTTTCCTTACGTGTTGACTTCGTTCGCTTTCACTGCATTGGATTTGCAACAAACTCATTTCGAAATCTTAGAGGAGAGCATATGAAATAGATGAGGGGTCGATTATTGAGGCGGTGGGCGCTTTTTACTCAGAAAATTCCGTTAAAGCTATTTGACGAAACGTAAATATATAATGTATGTTTTAGCCATACACTGAACATAATTAAACAATCTAAGTCAAAAGGAGAATATTCTACCTAAAAATCTAATTTAGTTAGACTTGGTCCCGTCTTCCAATTGAAATCGAGGCATAGAAAATAAAACAAAATACTATATAAGGCTTGCATGAAAAGCTCATAAACGATAGAGCTTCGTTAGGGTAACAGCACCAAACAGCTCACTTCCCTCGACAAAAGGTGCTACCGGAAATACTCGAATTTAGTAAAAAAAATTATATGAGAAATAATAAGTCGGGGGACCGGACAATATATCAATTGATATTCTAAAACTGGGTGACACCGCAACAGTTCCGTAACTGAGTCATCTATTCAATGTAACTGTAAATGACGATTCCTTGCCTAATGATTGGAAAAAGGCAAACATTACACCAAATTTCAAAAAAGGAGATAAAACAATAGCTAAGAACTATAGGCCGGTAATCACATCAGTTGTCTGCAGAATAATAGAAAAAAGTATTGCTGACTACATTCGGGATTGGTGGACAAGAGATGGAGGGCTATTCAAACGCCAGCATTGGTTTAGAACAGGATACTCATGCAAAATGCAGCTTTTAGGATTAGATCAATACATCGGCGATGCAATAGATGAAGGAAAGGAAGTTGACCCGGTGATCGTTTATTTTTCGGCTGCTTTCGAGTGCCTCACGATAGATTATTGATAAATTTGTAGTCATTACCACTGGATTTGGGGGCGAAACAATGGATAAAAAATTTCTCACTGATAGAATTGAAAAAGTGAAAATACGGCATGCGTTCTCAAAAGAGGTGAACTTTAAAGCAGGGGTTCTCCAAAGCAGCGTTCAGGGGGTCATTACTTTTCCTAATTTAGGTAAACGATCTATCGAATAATTTACATTCCAAAGTAAGACTCTTTGCTGATGATTGCATTATCTACAGATGGGTACAGCATGTAAATGGCCACCTGATACAACTTAATAAGACATCAATTACCTTGGTGACTGGGTTAAAAAAAATAATATGGGTATCAATGGAAGCAAGAGTAACCATATAACTTTTCCAAAAAAAGTTACAACAGGATATTTACACTCTCTTTGGAGGCTGAATCCCATATAGCAATCATTAAAAATATTTTCGTGCTTACATAACTAGGGATCTTGTGGTGGGGAGTTCAAGTAGACACTGTGACGCGGATGGCATTTAAAGTAATTCATTGGGCAATGAGAAACTTAAAAGGAAGTAGCGTGGCCACCGATTTGATGCAGAAAAGTGCGTGATTTTGGAGGGGGTGTGATGTTGGACGGTGCGTTGCTTTGTATGCTGTGAACCTGGGCCATATGTGATGTTACATGAACATTCGGGAAACTCAGGAATCTTTAAGTTCCATTGTTTTTTAATGCATTTTGTTTCATATATGTTCTTCTTGTGCATTATAAGGGCTCATCACTGGACCGTTGCCACCGGGCGATTTACCTAATTGTAACGAAATGTAAATACGAGTAATTATAATAATAAACAAGGCCACATAGTCACGGGCGCAGACAACTTCGATACTTCCGACTGCGAGATAGTCGCGGAGATGAGTTAATTTAACTATTATGAATGATTCACCCAAAGTGTAATAAAACAAATAACAAGGTGACGCTTATTAAATGAGCAAAACTCTTAATTGCAATTCTCAATAATACCTGTTACACCTCCAGTTTATCCAAACAGCCGTTTCTAGTCTACCACTCCACGCCAGGTTGACAAATAGTGAGACCTGATTACACAGTAGGTTAACCCTGACATTCAAAACATCATCTTTACATCAGGGTCTCTTAACCCTGTAGGTTCTACAGATAAGAGGTTAGCTTAGGAAGAACACTAAAACTGACACAAGTCGTGGTCTTGTAAAGAACTTGGCACTAAATCATATTCAATCATACATTAAAGACAATGCCATATTTATTAAAATATTTTTGCCTTACATTTTCTTACCCAGCTTTATATGCTTCCTACCCGCCTACATAACGCATAAGATTTCTTTTATTTTCTTTTTTTATAAGACAACATAAAGGGAGTTGAAAAGGCTATTGATATTTTACTCCATAGTACTGCGCTATCGCTACCATTCGAAGAGGAAAACTAGTATTCGCAGAGGTGAATTTATTGTATTTAACAAAGGTAAAAAGTAGGGTAAAATTTTCGTTAGATGCATTACTACTGCAACACTTCCGTGAGATTTGTATGCACCCATTAACGGTTGCATTGATTTAATCGGTATGAATAGCCTTAATTAAACCTTAAATTCACTTGGTGTTCCGCTAAAAGAAAACCTCTTAGGCCAGGTTTTATAATGTATCGTTAAACTGAAGGTTAATTTAAATATCCAGTAAAGGCCAAAACTCAGTTTCATGACCAATTATTCAAAAGTTCAAAGCCAAGAGTTAAAGAGCTCAGTAACTAAAAGTCGCTGTTGCCACGGTTAAATTGTTTACATTCACCGATGAACAATCTTATTTGTCCATGAAATCGGATTTCTCGGTAATATCTCGTTAAGTTGACGCTTAATTTAAATAACGATTGGATTTAACGAGGCATTATAAATACGGACCTTACATGTCCCAAATGACGCAGCGATAGATTGTGTATACGCGGTAATCCTGCGGAAAGAATAAATTCCCCGAAGTGATTTAACCTTGCAGTATAGATACCCAATCATTTCAGGTTGCATTCAACTAACTGAGAGTGTAAGGAAACACAGCACATTATCACCGAAGTTCAGAGATTAAATGGTTTGTAAATATTCAATGAAGAGAATCGCAACTCTAAAGAGACCCAAGAATGAGCTCGGGGCATGACAAGGACAGATACTATCTATCTCATCTCTCTCTCCGTGAAAGTAAGAAGCATATACGTACATTGACAGTGCTGAAGGAGAAACACGAATAAACTGTTTTTATTCAATTTTTACATCGATCTGATACTTTCTTGCATGCTGGCAAAGCGGACGGGTTACTCATAATATAATTTGTTAAATGGAAGCAATTACTCAGAGCCTCCATCGCATTTCATCAGCTTTGGTCGAGGTCGATTCGTTTACGTCAAAAAAGTAGCGCCGAGGCATTATAGAAAAATCTGATTTTCTATGCGGCGAGTAGCTGCTTGAATATATTTTGACTTGGTAATTTTATTGGACTCCTTATTTCTTCTATTTATACACTCAAGCTCCATGCTATAAAGGAAAGTAAAAAACTACGCACTTATTTTCGAAGCGTTTTTTTTCTACTTAAGAATCCGAAGAATCAAGTTCATTAGGAAAAACAGAAAAAAGATTAATAGAGGAAAAATGACCCGAATAAAAAATCAGCCCGAAACGTTCGCTCAGCCGATGGTATCGATTTCGAGGATATAATGCTCGAATCCTGAAATGCTCAGGATTTAATGATAAGTGCCCCATCATTCGTCGTGCCACAGGCGCTAATAGGAATTTCCGGTGAGTTTGCCCACCAATTAAAGTCAGCCGTCATTGATACAAGATGATGCGTGTGGAAAAAAATGTACAAGTTGTTATTTTGAAGGTGAAAATTCAGATAATGAACAATACATTTAGACAAATGACTATTCATGGGTCGCAGAAGTCCAAAAAGGAGTTGAGTGTGGACTACTGACCGGAGGGCCCTGGTTCGATTTTCGGGCACGCATACCCGGGCACCCTCAGTTCTACCCAACTGGTGCGATTTTTCGGGCAATGCATCTTCCCGAGGAGCACAGGGAAAGGAACTGGCCAAATGTGTGAATTTCACACGCCGTAGGGCATAGTGTTGAGTGAATTGTACCATTACCTACAAAGCCGACCTTCGGGTTGATTACTGTGTTTATGGTGATACACGCATAACCATTTATTTGCTTTTTTACAAACTTTTTTATTTTTTTAATTATTATTTTGTCCTATTTTCTATTGTTTTCCAATACTTTTTTTAAACACAATACCAACAAATGTAGAGAGGCCTGAGAATTTTATGGGAAAACCGGGCACGAACATTTCTGGCAATTAAGTGGGCAGCATTTAATATAAAAAATTAACAGAATAGCTAGAAAAGGCTGATAAAAGCTAGAAGAAGAAAGATTACATGGGACAAAATTGTTGGTGAATAAATGCATATGCCCAAAAATATAATATATCAAGAAACAGTGTGTAGATAAGTGATTCAGGTTATTGCCAGGGTCAGATATGTTCCAAGAGGGATATTTGTGGAACGAGGGTCTTGATTTTAAATCAAATGTCCAGTCCTTTATTGAATTGAGGATTCTCGGCTGTTGTAGCGAAGAATTTTCTCAGCGTCAACAACGCGGCTTGTGTATTGGAAGTATCTTACTTTTTTTTAGAAATTTTCCAAACCGTTAGGCAGAGATTTACCAAAGACAAGATTCCATAGCCGAGATTAACAGAACCGATCATAGCCTTATCCAGTTTTGGGGTATTGGAGTGGGCTAAGCAACACCTTTTCGTCATGAAGCTCAACAATGACGACAACCAGTACCTTTTGAAGGTCGTACGTGGTCTGCAAAAGGTGACTTTGCTGCCTAAGAGAGCTCCTGGAAGTAACGGTCTCAGCTTCTCGGGATGCAAGTTTATCAAAGGTTCAAGCGCAGGTGTGATGTGCAAGAACATGGTCCGCAGTTTATTTGGGTTGTGTGTCAGCAGTTAACGAATTTTGCATTACAAGTGAATGTGGTCATCGGTTTACAGGTTCAGTGTAATTTATTACAGTGGGACCTAGAATAGACCCTTTCTGTATACCAGCTTTCTGTATACCAAGTTATCGAAAGGCGGGGAAGGCACACGGACGGGACGAGCGGCCCACCACAACGAAGAAGGTTCGACCGTAGAGGTAACTCGAGAGACTTTTACTAAAGAGGCGGAATTGAGATTATAAGTTTTAAACTTGTGAAGCAGAACAGGGTATCACATCATGTTCAAAGCCCTAACGGCATCCAGAGCGACCACATAGGTGGCAAGTTTCTTGTGAAACCACGGGTAATTTTCTTTAAATTACGCTTCAGGAGGGGGGAGAGCAATAGGAAACCGTTTCGACTTTCATGAGGGCACCGCACGCACAATATTTTACCACCAACTACAGTCTCCGAGAAATAGATCTCTCAGCAAAGGTAAGCGCAATGAAGATCACTCTCCAAGAGAGCTTCGAGCTTAGTTCTTAAAGTGTATGAATATGAGAAGAGTTGTGCGCAATATACCCAGCAATACTAAATGAACTTACAGCCAAAGGGTCTGTTAATGACGGGCAAATCCCATTGCCATCTCCATTGGTGGATCTTCCGTGGGATTCGGGGCTTTTTCGCACTCAGCGGAGAGATGGTTCCCACCTCATTCTATTCAGTTTGGCTGAAAAAAGGCGTTTCTCGCGTTACTAGTCTATCAGAGTCCCTAAGAATATAGAAGATAGTCCAACTATTGCAAAGCATTCTCTGAAGTCATGTCAAGAGGCTACCGAAGGGATAGGGTAGTCACTTTTGCCTTACTTCAACATCGAACCGGTTCTAGACCCTTGCCAACGCCGAATACCCTGAGACTTCGACTATCACCTCTGGGACGTCCCCGCCTAGGTCGGCTTCGGCTCACTCTAATCGCCTTCAACCCTCTTCCATAGACGTTTTTATTGTTCCCAAGGTAAATATTTCCCCTTTGAAAATAGCTGAGTGTTCTCTCTTCATCAACAATCAATTAAGTCACGCATTTAAATGCTTCCAGTCTTCGCTAAGAGTAGAAATAACTTGGCACTTATTAAGAGAGCGATTTTTTAGATTATTTCAGTGAGCGACTTGGCAAGAAAATGAAATTAACAGGCAACAGCACTCTGCGGAGAAGCTAAAGGAATTTTTTAACTGAGAAATAATTTTCCACATTCCCAATACTACCGATGGTGAATTTGAGTCGCTTGATGTTGCGCCGACATCTCTCATAATGATCATCTTTTCAAGGACCTTTTGCTGATGAACCTCAAAGTGGGATAACTACGGATGCCAAACCAACACAGGATATTTCAGGTCATAGTTTAGGACGAGGGTAAATACTAACCCTTTAAGATGCTCAGTGCCTTGACAGGGTTATCTATCTGGACAGCTCGCTGGAAGAAGACGTAGGACTCGCTAAGTACCACATGGGCCAACGCTTGGCTCAGGCGAGGCGCCGACTTACTGATGGCGTGAACATCATGTCAGACCAGATATATGCTCTGATCTGCGATAATAGAGAATAAAGGGCAGGTAGCCTTGATTTCTCAACAGTAGGGAAAGCTCGGGAGAAGGTTAATAAGTAAATAAGCAAGAGGGTTAAAAAAGATAAGAGGGAGTTTGTCTGTAATCACCAAAGCAAAATAATGTGTCCGTGCTAATCACGATTTTTCCTGGAGGTGGGGTGACTTTCTCTACTCGCACATAAAGACGCCAACGCCGAGAAATGGCAATAGACCAGTTGGAAGGTGAGGTCTTCAGCTGGACAGCGATAAGATTTGCAGAGAATTTCGCAGTCTCCCCTAGAAATGGAAATGAAATTTCTAATTCAAGGCTATACTAATATATTGAGTTTCACAACAGGTTTTGATTCATGGAATATTTGAACATTCATTTTCGTTAACTTCATAAATTTCAATACATTGGCGGAGTTAGCAATTCAAACGATGTTTTGCAACGCTGTCCCAGGGTGTTGCCCGAGAAATCTTGGCAAATTCTGTTCACCGGGAAAGTCTTGAATCCTACATTCGTTTTAACAGTTAACAATCGAGCTTTTGCTCTGAATGGTTTTTATTAGAAATTATTTTATCGGTCATACCTGACTACATACTAAAACGGTGAAATGAATTGCATTTACCATATTTATTCTGCCGTAAATTATGACGGAATAATAAAAATTAACGATATATTTGGCCTTGTGGCGAGGATTTGCTGCAGCTAATGCGTTTCAGGTCACGTAAACTCTATACATATGCATGGGCAAAATAGGAGAACCTGCTTTTAATGAACGAAGCATATAGAGCGCCAAAACCAGGGAAAATAGGAATTTGGAACACCATTATGAGAGGTCGCACTTAAGTACTAGAATATCTGAAAAATGATCTACTTTGATATAAATAATACAGCCTCCAACATTGTTTATGAGCATTTAGTTTCTTTAGTTTTCACGGTGATCTGAGTAACGGTTTTCAGGGTAGATTTGAAATTTCCTTTCGTCTAGTTAATCTTACGGCTACCATTTATACACGTCACGAAGCGCTGGGAAGGCAGAACTTGTTCTAAGATAAGGTAAAATCGAAAAATCAATTAAAGTGGCAGCTAAGTTAAATTTAAATGTACGTGTGTAGTCATCGAAATCACATGTGGGCATGCGCGTCCATCCTACCCCTGTCTCAATAACTGAGTAGAATAGACGCATTACGTACATTAACTTAATAAATAACACGACCTGAATAACTCACTGCTGGATTTTGTAATTTTGGCACGTAAAATCCTTCATGAAATTTTAAATATAAAAAAGTCGTTAAGTATTTCCTCTTAAAATAGGCTTCTTTTATCTAAGTTTAGTGAGTGTCATAAAATATTTTTACCCACAGTAAAATGTTTTTCCATTTAACAGTCACGGATAAATACTCTGTTACGGGCGCAAGGTGCTCCTCCTCTACCCTAAGATTTAACTTAACCAGTATCCCTCCGTCATTCCACTCAGCTGTTATACAGATCACTGTGTCTACTTTGTTTTTTACCCTGCTTTTTGTTTTGTCATCTCAAGCGGTAGGAGTTTGCGTAATTATTTTTAGAAACATCACGCTTCTCATTACTCCGCATGTGTTGTCAATGTATTTAATTTCTCCATTTCAATTTCAGTAACTTAATAATATGTATACTCTGTAAAAATGATTGTTACAATGTACATGTATCTTTCCTCTAATTAATAGGGTTTTCGCAGGTTTTTCACACCCCCCTTCTCTTCGTGGGTGTTTTTCCTGCGTGGGTTTTTACTAGTTGAGCAATGCCACGCTCTCCCTAGCTTTTCCCACAAACCTCATTCTTTGCTTAGACTTTCCTCATTTTATTGTACTCTATCTTCACTGTCATTTAATTTGAGTATTTGAAGGAGTATTCTTAATTTATATATGTATATGTATGTATGTATGGGTGTGTATGTGCGTACTTATGTATGTATTTATGCATGTGTATGAATGCATGTATGTATGTTTTATGTGTGTATATGTATGTGTGTGTGGATATGTAAGTATATGTGTATGTATGTGTATGCATATAGGTATATATGTGTGTGTATGTGTATGTATGTGTATGTGTGTGTCTATGTATATGTATATACTTTTTTCTTTTCGATGTGCAAATTTGGATTAATGAATTTATGTCTATCTCTATGTGTTTATGTTTAGATTTGAATGTAACTGTAAGTTTAAATGGCTAATATAATATGTATATGACGATGGGTTAAATGGAAGAAGGGACCATTTGGTCTCAATTTCGCCCAAATAAAGACCGCTATCTATCTATCTATCTATCTAAGATTTAAAACAATTTTGCCTCGGACGAAAACTAAAAGCATGGACAAGAATGTATTACTGTTGCAGTGATTGATTGATGAGTGCCGAAGGGCGAGTAATCGTCATATTGCAATATTTTACACCGGCAAAAGATACATTACAAAAATTTAAATAACGCAAATATAGCAAGGTTTTCTTTTGATCCACATTCGGATGAGATGATTAGCAATTATTAGCTCATTATATACATATTTTGCACCTATGCACACTATAGTCCAGTCGCGCTTGCTCTCACTTTAATAAAAATCATACCAGACGACACGAAAAACATACTAGCAACCCAATCGTCTCCCAAAGCCGACGACAAGGAATTCGTCGAAATGATGGATCATTACAAACGAATTTTGTGTCATTTAATTGGGAAATGGATTGCGTTTATCCGATACAGGCGTGAGCGGGGAAATGATGCAAGGGTGAGATTTATGCCCTTGAGCAAAGAACCCACGTCAATAATCAATCACTTAAGAGAGATGAGCCGGGGGAGCAACATAAGCACGCAAGATTCACAGTTTCCTTGGAAAATAATCAGTGTCGGTAATTCATCGCTCAGAAAATTATATAATTGCTAGGTGGCCTTCCAATGAAGCCGTGAAGCGTGGTGTGGTTTCGAGGAAAACACCGGAAAACGTCAACCATTGATATACTGCTGCGGAGGACAATGCCAAGCAGCAAGACGATTTTCTCTGCACTTGAGTCATCAGGTTGAAACCATTAATCAATCGACAACTAAACCTGAATAAGAGTAGAGAAAAACTCAATGTGTATTACACTGCATTCTTCATGAGTGTGGCATCTTTATTTATAAAATTAACACTAAGTAACAATTTCTTAATAGTCCAATGTCGAGAAGCAATTATATTAAATTTAATTATGACACGAATTACAAATAACGGCTTTTTTCCACAAGCTCTAAGCAGAGAATTAGTATAAAAAAGAAATAACACAATTTCTTTTCGCTGGCTAATTGCTTCCGTAAATTCCCCCATAAATTATTCTCTTTTCACAGAGAATGCCGGCAAAAGAGAGAGATATCTATGCTTGAATTTCTCTTTTATTACTGTAATCCCTTGCGTTTAAATTCCGGGAGAGTTCTAATGCCGTTTGTTCCAACAGCGACCACTACAAAGGTAAACAAAGAAAGCCAAGCTTATTTCTTTAGCCATTATTTTTCATCGCTTTCTGATGGATTGCTCATTGTGAGGCGCTTTTTCTGCATGTGTTTCACGAGTAACGTAAATTACACTGATATTAGAGCATTAATGATATATTAAGTCAATATTATTTTGAAGCCGATTATTAACTCGGCTCTTGGTGATACTATTATAAAGACGAGTATTGAATTGGCTTATTCTGGCATATGATATCATTCATACAACACAGAGCCAATATTTCAACATCTTCGATGTCACCGGAATCGCAGATTTCAAGTACAGATAACCGCAGCGAAATTCGCAGAGAATCTTAATCCATACAGATTTTCACAGATTTCTGTAAATTCGGGTCTATATGAGATACATTTTTGTTATTTCAAATCAAGTAAAAAATATTTCGTTAAGGATTAGTTTCAGGGAAAATGTGCGATGCGAAAGTCAAAAAAAAACTGCATTGTGGTATATGCCATTATTGCATTGCGTATTATATGTTTTTCAATTTAAATACAGTGATAGGGGAGATAAATGTTAGTAAGTAAGGTAGAAGGAAAATAATAGGCATGTTAGGCGGAATGAAAGAAAGCAGGTGTCAGAATTGAATACTTGGTTACTGTAGGGTAACTTGTCGTGTCGTGTTAGGTGAGGCTTAGAAATTGAGCGATGGCTAGTCTATGTCTATCCAAATCATATCTGAAACGGCGGACTACCTTTAATAATAATAATTAAATATTATGCATTTAAATATATTTAATCGATTAAACCCTAAAACGATCGACAGTAATAAATCACCCCAAAAATGCTAATCAATTCTGCAGGTTTTAAAGATGTTAATAATCAAATTCCGCGCAGAAGATATTACTTGCTTTTTGAATTATCGTGGCCAAATATCTCAATCACCGATACGGTAAAATGAGTATACCCAAAAACATATACCACATGTGAACTGAAAACAACGAAGAAAACAATAGTATGGTAATCGGAACAGCTCACTCCGAAAAGGAAAAGAGAGAATGTGCTCCATAATCAACGAGAAATGACGCCATGAAAATACCGCAATCCCGTAAAAAACCACGTCATGTCACTCCAGTGAGTGGATTAGTTCTTCCCCGATATAAAACCCGGAGAGCACGTGAGGGATAATAAAAAAACCCGCTAGGAAGCCTCC
This sequence comes from Hetaerina americana, assembly GCF_022747635.1. Taxonomy (NCBI): domain Eukaryota; kingdom Metazoa; phylum Arthropoda; class Insecta; order Odonata; family Calopterygidae; genus Hetaerina; species Hetaerina americana. The sequence goes on from NW_027286985.1 coordinate 76,594,986, forward strand.
AGAGAAAGGGTAACGAGAACGCGGAGGAATTGAACGGCGAGCGTCCTTCTTTGACTCTTGCCTCCCTTTCCTCACGTTTACCCGAAGGGGACCGCGTTCACTCAGGGGAGCCATAGTTGAACTTCCGATATCCCTAGCTGAAGATCGAACGAAGCAACTTGGGGAAGGAGCAGAGACCGTAATGCACTCGGGAGAAAATGAAGAGGAAGGGGACGAAGACTCGTCCACTAAGAGCCGAGGCAGCTGGTGGCTCTTTTGATTCCTCCCGCTCCCGACAGCTACTTCGACGAGAGTCCGCCGAGGTCGCCGTCGCCGCGGACACGACGCCGACGGCGCCAAACACAAACGGCAGCTGAAGAAAACATAAGCAGGAGTGCCTCCGTAGAAGTGGGCATGCCAAGCGTACGCAGACTTATCGTGCGATGAGGGACATTATTTCCATATCGAGGGGATACGGGCGAAAGCTGCCCGTGTCATGGAAAATAATCGCGTAAGAGAGTCACACTATTATACTAAAGTCTAGGTTATCGGTACACTGGTATTTCAAAGATTGCGCACACCACTTAAACTACAAGATAAATACGAATAAAAGTATTTCTTAAACGCTGACCCAATAGCAATAATTCCAGTCCTGCATTACATTCGCCGGCGGAACCACAAAGAAAATTAAAAGTATTATGGACTGCTGAACATAGCGATATGAAGAACCCACCTTCCCTCTCCTAATTCGTGACCACTTCGTATAGCAATTTCAACGATCCGTATATAAAATAAAATATTGATTTCCAATAACCATCGATTACAATAATGGCTGTGACATAACACGCCCTGATTGAGGCTTTTGAAGTAAAATATATGCATGTAGGTGCGCTACCACTTCTTCATGTAGGTATATCGAACTCATGGAGGCGAAATGCAATTGCAAGGAGCATCGCCGTCGTGGGTTATGGTGTCAAGTTTGGTAAGAGATGGATCATGCCCATTTCGAGCCAAACAATGGTTTGTAATTTGGTTAATGTAGCAACACCAACTCACTATTCCCAGGGTAAAACGTAGAAAACGCCAATGTGGGTGAACCGTATATATCGTTGGAAGCAATATCTTTCAACCTCATTCTTTCCAAATGATATTTATAAATTACAGAATTATTAGGCGCACTCCACTAGCAAATAAATTAGAATGGCCTTCAGATAAGTTCCTCTGAAAGCATAGTTGATACTGCACGAAAAGACAAAGTTACAGACTTCTATATTAAGAACAGGAATGCTTCCACTTTAGTTGAAGATACCTTATCGCTCGGTCTTACTCTGAAAAGAGGTAAGGAAGGTTTTTAAAGTGAATAATGGAAACGTCGTCGCGTTTGTCCTAAGGAATCAAAGAGAGAGTTCTCAACGAATCAAAGAAAAAAATCGAGGAAGGTTCAACAATGGAAAGGCATTTAAGGATGAAAGAGAGTGAAGATTAATACATGGGAATTACGAACTCACACAATACTTAGTAATACACAGATATGCCGGAAAAGAAATTTCTTAATCTGTTCTTCGGCGACATATTAACTGACACACCGCTATAAACCTTTTCTTTCCATTATTTTCAAGTAAATTATTGAAAGTGTGCCATATGATGGGAAAGACCCTTAAAAAAGAGAACAGAACACTTAGGCTAACGACAATAACGGGTCGATCACGGATCCTCTTCTTGTTTTACGGAAGAATCCGATGATTGAGATGAAAAAAGGCAGCGTCGATCGAGGGCCAAATCGTCGACCAAGCTGATCTTGGAATATGGATAATCAAATCGAGAATTAACCAACACGGCTGATTACGTTTTATCATCTGAGGAAGGCCCAGACATCGTTAATTACTTTAATTTGAGAGACTACATTAGGTCTGAAAGGCTACGCATATGATTTAAGCATGCATGAAGGAAATAGTTTTAATGTACAATTTGGATTGGCCAAGCTTGCTTGCTTGCTCGCCATTGACTTCGTATTAGGAAGAATCCCTAATGAGAGAGATTAGACAAACCGAACAATAGAATTAACCATAATAATAAAAGCGTTTCGGTCACGTGGCCGGTCACCATTGGATATTCATCTTGCAAACTTGGAAAAAAATTTACATTCTAAAAATAACGATCACATGGTCAGTGATATTCATCAATTATTGACTGAACGAATGCGAGATGAGATCATCGGTCAATACAATTTTGCCGATTAAGTTGTCATCGACCAACGTAAGGTAAATGAATCCAAGGCTTAGCATTTTTCCATGCTTATGAATGACTACCGCACATGGTTTCAATAGACGACTAAATCGTAAAGGAAAACCTTGATAATAGCGATGATTTGTTGAGTTTATGGTCAAATGAAAATGAATAGTATGAAACAGTCAAAGCAATCTTTTCACTTTAATTTTTACTAATATTCCCGCCGAACAGCCTTCGGTGGATTGTAGGAAAACTTGTGGATAGAGATGAAAAGTGATCTCTTTAAAAAAAAACAAAGTTATGCGACTACGCATACTCCGAATAAGCTAAAATAAATTGATGATACCTACAATGCAGTTTCCCACGTCGTGAATAACAACACTCGGTTTAAATTTTCTCATTCGGTTTAAATTCAAGAATTAAGTTTCGACTTACAACGCCATTAAGAGATGCAAAACAAAGAAAAATTCTGTCTTACATACGGCTTATATCATGGAAGAGGATGTTGACGAGTTGTAAGGGGTGGCGGAAGCAGTCCAGTTCAAGCGATCGAGCACGCTCAAACCCAGGGAGGGAGACGGGGGTTAGCTGGGTTGAGGTGAGGAGAAGGCGAAAAATACTGACAATTACTTACAATTGGTATCAGGGTTCTAATAGAAAAAATACTAAATGAAGAAATATAATGAATATAATTCATTCTTTCATCTTGGAATTCCCATTTCTTAATACCTAATGATGCTCCAAATTAATCCTTTAACTTTTATACGTAGGAAAATTAACAACAAACGAAAAGAAAAACGATAAAAAAACATAAATGACGAATTTCGACGCTTATTCTATGCATCATTTTAGGTATTATTGAAATAATATACCCAATATTTTGAGCAAAAATGAGTAATAAGAATACGTCTAAGCAAAAGCAGGTACAAGGCAGCAGTTGCATGATGAATCGTCGTATTTTTCCAGCAAAAATAAATTCCAAAAACCTACGTTATTAGTGTTATGACATAAGTAGTACGTAGGAACTGACTGAGCTGCGATGAATCTGGGTGGATATTAAGGCTCTTTTCCCAATGCCATGAGAAAGACAATGATGTAAATAGATTTCGGAGAAAGAAATAGGAAGTCAGATGGCCACTCAAGCCTTATTCAATCTTCGAGAGCAGCTAAAGAGGATGGATGGTGGGATATAAGGGAAACATGACGGGGAGCCCACTTAAATCACTGGCAAAGTGAAAGGTACTCCGTCTGACAGCAAAACATCCCATAAATGGCAATTATGGCCGATTCATGTGAGAATCGCTTGAAGCGTCGCTTTAGCCGTATGTTTTCCTATTTCAAGACTGGCTGCGCCGTAGTATCCCTATCGCAAAACTTCCCTTGGCATAAAATAGAAATCTATATAAACAAGGTTCGATTTACATTAAAACCTAGGGATTTCTGTGATCATCAACATCCTAATTATTTTAATCTCACGATATCGTCTACAACCACCCACTCTTCCAAATATAACGCTAAATAAACAATGTTAATGTCTCTTTACTTTCTCTACGTCTTCTTTCTAGGCTGTCCTCGGAAACCCTCTCCTGGTACGTTTGTACGTATGTCCCTAAATAATCAATTGTAAATTGCGTAATTTTGTTTTCCTCAGATTTCGTATTTTAGTATTCATGCATTCCACTCATCGCTGATTAAATGCGATGTATCTCGAGCCGGGCTCGATCCAACTGGTTTCTCTCTTCAGTATCATGCACCACACCATATTTTCCTCCTCAACCCTCCCGGACGTTCAATTCTCCGTTTCGTATTCGCTCCTCATGCAACTTCCTACATACCTTGTAAATTATGAAAAGATATCCGATTGAAATATGACCCTTTATGAATAACTTCGAATAACACGGCCTAATCGCGGAAACAACGTCACACGATCCGATTCTGACGGTAAACGATAAATCTTCGAGCGTTCATCGACGCACCCACCTGATCTCCCCGACTTTGGCCATGTCTTCTCCACTCCCCCTTTCCAACATCTCCGTACGTTGGCAAAAACCACTAAAAATAAAGATTAAAAAAATTGGTCGCGTCCACTGCTCAGACGCTAGGGGCGCTGCAATCGGCACGCACGCATGGGGTTCGAGGATTTAAAAAAAATGATAAAAAATTCCATTTCACGCCACCGCTCGCGGAGAGCCCTCGCGCACGCACGCACGCCCCGTTTCACTTCCTCGAGGGACTTTCTCCGGCCGCCCGCCTTTCGACCGCCGCCGACTCCTCCAATACTTTCCTTTCCTCCGGAACACACCGCCGACCCTTCCTCGCCGTTCCCTCCACGCAGGAATCCACGCGAGTGCGGCTGGAATGGAAACTTGCGGGGACCGCAGAAGCGTATCGGGATAACCCACGGTCCCGTCCCGAAAGGGGGGGGGGCATCGGTTGCCGTCATAACCACCGCTGCGACGCGCGTTACGGAATCGGATGGCCACCGCAGGGGGGGCGTGACTCCAAAAGAGTCGAAGAGAGGAGAGAGATGCACTTTCGACAATCCGATCTCAATACTTTTCCCCCTTCCCGCCCCATCTCTCCTCCCATCCGAGAGATGACCGTTCTTCCCCGAGGAATTCCAAGAATCTTGCAGTGTTTAGCATCCATCTACATCGGTCTTTTACGAATCAGAACGAATTTCGTTTCGTATAAATAGAGTTCACCCCTGACAAAACCGCTGTGGGCAGTGGGAAGTCCACACGTTCAGGCGAGGGGACGGGAAGTTTCCTCCCCGCCCCCCACTCTTTTTTCCCACCAAACGACCGGAAAATCGTTGCGTTTCTGATTGAGATAGTTCAGAGGTTGCTATTGCCCTAATTTCAAACCCGGGACCCTTTAATCAGCACCCACTAGGCGCTCTTGCAATTCCAAGTGTTGGAATGGATCTGAGAAAAAAATATTGCTCAACTTTTACTCTTTCCATCCCTCCCCCACCTTTAACCCTCTTCCCGAATTCCGGTTTCAAAACCTCCAACCATCAAATGGTTTGGCATATTAATTATTTAGAATACCTTGAAAATGGTAAGATCAGAAAAGAACCAGTGGAGGACTATTGTTGCTAAAACTGAAAAATCAGTTCGAAAACTATCAAGATTTCCGAATTTATTAAATGAAAAATAATTAAATTTAAAATGACACATTTAGTGCCGAGCCCAAGGCGGGTTTGTTATTTTACATCAAGGTGAAAACTCTCAGGGATTTCAACTTCATTTAATGAAAAAAAAACAAAATTTTCTCTTTCCCTCTCAACTCAACAAATATGATTTACGAGTACGAAAACAACGAGACAGTTTGGGCCGTGGGGATGGAGGGAAAGGTTCGTGAAAAAAAACATCCTCGATAAGAAACTTGCTTACTACTTTGCGGAAACGTGCCGTATTCCGGAGACTTTCCCCGCTCCCGTTCGAACAGATTCCATTTGATTAGGGTTGAGAGGAAGAATGAAAGGGAAATTTACAATCACTGCATGGCCAACTGAATACCAACAAGAGTGTTAGTTTTTCGTTGGTAAGCACGAAAAGGGGTAAAAGGGTGAGGAGGCATAAGTTGGGTTGGGGCATATGAGTGGGAAAGTAGGCTGAATTAAGGTGTCATGAGATCTTTAACCGCTACCATACACCGATTCATTCGAAACCAATGAGTACTATTAAATCCTACCGGGCTCGAAATGGCCCCGCCGCATAATCTTACGATGGAGAGAGAGAGAGAGAGAGAGAGAGAGAGAGAGTGACGGACTAATTTCACAACGGCCAGTCATCATCGCATGCCGGAATGCTGATGAAGTGAAAGACCCCATTGAAAAATCCACACTCGCGGTTTTCGAAAAATATATTCATTTGGCTATCGTCGAAACGCATTTTCAAATTACCTTCTTTCATCACTCTATGCCACTCAAGAAAATTAGCTGGACTTGAAGACATGGCACTGTCCCAAGGTAATTAACGAATGAATTGCAATACCGATGTACATGTCAATCTCCATTGGAATTCATTCGTTACGGGAGCGGGAATACTTTATATCATGCGCGACACATCCATGACCAAAGTACTGTTCTCCCTGTTTTCTAATGAACGAGCCAAGCTAAGATAACCGGCAAGAATGGTATACGCCCACTTTTATTCGCAAAAATGATCAAGATGACTAACATATGTCTCCTGATATTCGAAGAAAAATCTTTCTTTGTCGAATGACGCGTTTCATTTCTACATCAGATGCATGTAACAGTGAAAGGGCAGCAATGCACGCAACCTAATGCAACTAGCCGTAAAATTATATTTTCAACAATGTATGAGTTGCATGTCAGTTCTGAAAAAAATCGAAATATTTTTATATTTTTTCACCAACTGAAGGAATAAAAAGCAGAGCTTTGAAATTCTGATTTAATTTTTCGTGGCCGAAAGAAATTTTAGACAAAATCCTTGCAGGCTAAGGCGCCGAATAAAAGACGCACAAAAATTAGGCTGTCACCCACGGAAGAAACGATGAAAATAAGCAGCTAACATATATAAAATAGCCACTGAAAAGATACTCACCTTCAAATAATTATTGAGTGTGTATCAATGGAAAACCTAACACGGGTGACGTGAAATCCAGCAACGAGGCTAAGGAGAAAGTGGAAATTCTACTCGGTTCAACTCGGGAGGGAGCTAGGAAAAACATTGTCTCGAAAGAGAGTATAAAACGAGGATTTCCTGTTATCGATACACGCCTTACTTCCCGATGGAGTAGGTTCAGCTTACACTGCGGCGCGACCTAATCTGAATCTCCTGTATGTGCCCGGCAAACTCTCCCCAGCCTATTTACGATGACATGAGCGCCGTTCGGTTGGCTCCACTGAAGCCGATATGACGTGGATCCCTCGCGTCGCGTCACTATGCACAAAATAGCAATCTGGAAAGGTATAAGACACTTTTTCGGTATACATTAATTCCCTCACGTATATTTGGCGAGCGGCTTTTTATATCAATCTTTCCGTTCCGTTTTTTCATGTATTGTGAATGACGAGGGAAACTCACGAAAAACCACACGTTATGATCAACATCAGTGATTCCAACTCTTGTTCCAGATCGCGAACATTTCTTATGGTAATTTTGGACCTCGCCGAAAATCTCTTCCCCTAACAGTGAACACTTTCGACTGATACCATGGTTACCGCGATCCAAAGGATGATGATATCGCTTTAAAATAATCACGTACTAAGGAAATGTTTGTTAATTCCCGACGGAGATACAACTAACGGTAATAATCAAATACTTCTATCCTTTAGGTACAAGTTTCATTCTAACTGCAACGTCTACAACTTAAATCTTTGATACTTGGATTTTTTAATAAAATGTTTATTGGATGATTTTTACACTGAAATTGTTGCATTGAAATGCACATTAGCGGATGACTCCGTTAAAAGTTACTGTCACGGCATCTCCCGCAGTTTCTTTGGAATTTGACAAATAGTACTTAAGATCTATAGCGAATGAGCTTTAATTGCCGTGGAATATTTTTCAAAATGCTATTTATTATTTCACTGGAGCCAGGAACCTATTCCAACGGTAAACTTCCCCTGACCGGTACGGGTCAAGCCTCCTCGGCCTTGAATCACGGGCAGCAATACAGGTGAAAGAAAACTGGTCAAGCCATTGCAGCATAATTTAAATACTAGCTTGACAACTGACGCTTCATCTTTGAAGTGCAACTGCAACTACTGAAGCGTCGGGGGTCGATATAAGTGTAATTAAAAGGATAAAACAGCAAAAAAATAGGAAAATGTGATAAATATTATCGAAAAGATATGTAAACACGTTCAGACTCATGCGTCAGGGGCCATGGAAGTACTTAGTGGGTTTTTTCATGAATTAGGAAACATTCTAACCGATGAGTACGTTTATTAGATTGACTGAAACGGCTGATAATCGGGAAGCTAACTGAATGCAATTAGATAGGCATCAATACGTGTACGTGCATTTATGTATGTGCAAATTTTTATTTATGAATTACTGGATATTACTGCATTAAAAGCTGGTATTCGAACACCTCCTGCCACAAGCTATTGCGGAGTTTGTTATATAGCTGGGTGGCTGTCGATTCATCGCGTCAGTTTAAACGATCAATTCGAAAACTCCTTCCGGAAAACTACAGCGATTCCGACGTATGGCCCTCAATTAGGAGGCTGAGTTATTACAGTCAGGGGAAGGGGCATTAAACGTGGCACGTGGAACAATTCATGTGTTACTGAAGTATTCTGTAGGTGAATAGACACATTATAAGGGTGTTCGAGGGAACAATCGCACAAGCAATGAACGCATTTAGAAATGGGGAGCGTATAATCAAATCAGCCTTCCGGTTAACGAGGCTCCGCCAGACACGTTAAAAATAACAACCGCTGCCTGGTCGATGAAAAACGTTATCGTTGAAACTCGAATCCTGTCGCTCCTCGGCAAAAACTGGAACAGGAAAGCGTACATGGAGATACCCCCTTGAATGCCCCACCCCTAAGGACTCCCTCCGGCAGCTACCAAAGTGAACCAGATTCGAAAGGGAGCGCTTGAAGTGCTTCGCGCCCGAAAGCCTGAAAAGGGCAATCGATAACTAAGGGAGGAGGATAACAATAACAAGCGAATGCCATCAGCATCCCGACCTTGAAAGGACCGCAAAGGCCAAAGGTTTCCTTTCACCGCGAACAAATCATTAACAGTGGATCTCTGGAAAGTCTATTTCAACGTTTTACTCATCCGTGCGTCATTTTCATTTGGATACTATATCACTCATGCAAGTTATAATATCTAGCGTTCAACGAAGGGCGTATTAACGCGTCACGACGCGCCCAGACGCATCGTAATCGTGCCGTAATACGGCACCTACCCATCCACTCGTATATCTACACTGAACAGCTGCCGAAGGGAGGCGAGGCGGAGGGTGTTAGAAATACCTTTTACACAAATATTTATTTGGATGAATACATTAACTCACGTACGATTACACACACGTATGTTTACAATGTTTTGTTCGCTGATCGTCAGTAAAATCAAAATTTGTTAAGAATAATCGGGTCTAAAAACTAATTTTAGTTAACTTGGTTGTAATTTTTTTTATTTATTTGCCCAGTGTCGCTTTGAAGTGCAGAAACATTGCTCCCATCGAATCAACACACTCCACAAGAGGGAGATAACGCAGTATCACATCCGAATCTCACGCCCGTAGAAAGGTTCTTAAATCTTCAAATTTTGTTACCAGCCCGTAGGGAGATGGCAACGATTCCAAGACCTTAGGTAATTACGTACGAGGTAACATTGACTGCACCATTAAAATAACATCACGCAGGGAATCCGTTCGTTTGAAAACTGATTATTTATACACTACTTCGGAACTGTGACGAGATTTTAAGGAGTGATTGAGGTGTACAATTTATCTACCCGGGGCAAATGGGCAATCTACACGCTTGCTTTGCTGAAGGAGCCGCCTTCTAAACGGGGAACCAGTTTAAAAATTATACTTTTCAAAAGAATTGTAAATTATAAAACTAAGCTAACAGTACAACAAATAATCCGAAACATCCGTAAGATTTTCGTTAAAGTGGAGCACATTATTTCCATTTCCAAAAGAAGAACTCTTTAAAACCATTCGTCCATTTTCCAAGCTACATTTTTCTATACCATATTAAGTCGTACATGTTCGGAGTTAGTGCAAAAAAGGTGTTAGGCGGAATAAGCGTAACGTGGGAATCCGTCGAAGTTGTAAATATCGTAAGCGCAGGGCGTGATGATAACAGTTTTCTCAAAAAAGCCCACCAATAAGGAGAAACCAGCGAGACGCGGATTAAAAGATGTACGTCTCGAATTTTGTTTCGAATAAAGTACAATTTCAATCCGTGAAAGATAAAAGGAAACTTTACAGAATTACAAGAATATTGTGGGGGAATCCCGTTCGGGTTTCGATTGACCTATCGATCACACACCACTTTCGGTCGTAAATTCTCTTTTGTTAGAAAGACCTTTTGTCGCAAGCGTCTCAGTGGCCCCGTAGTCTTGGTAAGGAATCGCGGTAAGCACACCTGGACCGCACGTTTCCTCTACAGCCGTACAGTTGGGGTGCGCTAACCCCTTTCCTAAAACTCTTGTTTTTCGACAAAGTACCATTTGCTATGATTGAGTTAATTTTCCCACACTTTAGGCCAACGGAAAGTACTTTATCAACTTCCATCAATAAACAAAATTATTCCATGTTTTATATTTTACACGGTCGAAACCGTCCACACAAAATAATTCGGCACAATCATAAACTTTTCGATTAGGCACACGAAGACAATGAACAATGTAGCCGCTTAATCTGGAAGAAGTAATTGGTCCCTAGTAATTCCTACTTTGACAGTCATTGCCGTATTCAGTTCGAATCGAATGAATATAGCGTATTTTGGGTGATCCGAACTTGGCCGCCACCTCAGATTCGCCAAAAAGGGAGACCGCCCTCAGTCCTAGGGACGTTTGATGCTTATCGTCGTCTCGTGATGAATCTCCAAGGGAGACGGATCTAATTCGTATTCTCAAGATTGCCTCATGAAGTTATGCACTTTTAGCCGATCTTATCCAGGGATCTCGTCGACTGATGTCCAGACAGGCAACGGACGTTTATCTGAAGTGATATCTCCGTCTAAATAAAATTATAATGGCGATGATAAGCCAACATTTCACGGCGCTCAAGAAATCCCCCACTTACTCCTCCCCTCCCGAGGAGTTTTCCTGGCCCGCCGCCCAGATGGATTCCAGGTAAATGCTGCCAAACGGTGGTTTACCCTTTCTTCACAAAAACCGTACGCCCCTACAAGCCCCGCAAAATATCGCTGGCCCTAATTATTTCCTGTAAATCCTTCTGCCCTTCTTGAAAGTTGCTTTTTGTTCCCACCTAGAATGTAGTCCCTACACGATTCTTGCCTCGATGTGCGGTCAATGAACTTCGTGGGAATCACTGGGGAAGACCACGAAACTAAAGGAATTAGAAAAGTATTAAAACCGGAGCAGTGGCCATTTCATGGACATGAAGCCAATCAGATTTGTTATTTAGACCAAAATAGTTATAAAAAAATACTCCCAAAAGTCATTGAAAATTCAACGACAAAAATATTTAACGCCTCCACAACCGGCATGGAATTTTTACAGCAATGCTCGTGTAGATGACGGACGCGAAGCCTGTTGAAAGCATTTATTTTTTCACACGTAATAGACTCATAAGCACATTTAGGTCAGTTCAATGGATTCGTATAGTTTGGGAGTCCTTCGAACGCATTCCCGGAGCTTAGTGAACACCAAAATTAATGCGATAATATATATCCGTTTCGATTTCCAAAAGCCAAAGTCATGACGTCAAATTAAATCCCTCGAGCGCTATGCAAAAACATATAATGAGTAAATGACAAAAATAATTACGCTGAATTTGAGGTTAATGATTCATTTTTCGATAATGGTTAGATTGTTGCAGATTTTGAAGAACCCAAATTCGAAAGGCGAATTTAAACAAATAGGTGAGTACAATACTTCTTAAAATGAAAGTTTTTTATTCTTCCATTTGAAATAGACGTGAAATTTCTAAACGTAGTTAAAAACAGCAATGACAAAAGGCACGGAAGAAAGTACTTCTTAGCAAATACGTTATGCGGTTTTCCGAAGATGGAATCAAATGAGTACGGGAATTACTTTGCTTCCATATCCTTTGGGGTCCTGGTCTCCGTGATTTGAAACAATAATGATAGGCCAGTGAACTTAAACGAGGAATATAGAAAACGACCTCAATTTCTTATCATAGCCAATTGTTTAGTGAATGTCTATCTGGCTTACTACTAGTACATGGTATGAGATATCTAACTAGCTCTCAAGTGTACACCTTAATTATTGGTACTCCACCAGTTAAGGTAGGTTTTGAGTGGGCCATTCTACCCAACGGCACAGCGACAATTTCGTTGTTTCTCCCAAAAAAACACAACCTGACATCTAACATTATGTACAATAAGCTCATATGTTGTCTACTATCCCTCCCTTTTCATTTTTCCTTGAATGATACGAGGGTCATCCGGAAAGTAGTACCCGTTCGTGAAATAAAGACACAAAAGTAAATATTAACAAACATAAAAAATTTTATTTGAAAGAGGATACTTTAAACTACTTCTCAACATAATCTCCAAGCAAATTAAGGCATTTGTCATAACGTGTGACAAGTTTCTGTATTCCTGCTGCATAGTCCTTCGCCGCCAGCTCATTGAGATACGCGAGGGACCCATCTTGCACAAATTTTTGCATAATGCAGATGGTGTTTAACAATTTCATGAACAATTGTTCGAGAAACATTGGGAAAATGCTCACAGATGTCATCAATTGTGACGCGCCGATCGTTCCTCACGAATTCGTCAACTGAGCTCACCAGTTGGTCTGTAATGACAGACGGTCTCTCCGAACGCTCATCGTCGTGTGTGTTCCCCCTCCCCATGTTGAAGTTGCGACACCACCGCCGAACAGACGACTCGTCCATTACATTGTCTCCATACACCTCCTTTAATTGGCGATGAATATCACATGGGCGAACGTTTCTTGCATTGAGGAATTTAATCACTGCCCTCACTTCACAACTGGCGGCGTTCTCAATTTTTTTAAACATTGTAAACAATCACAGAAACAACACAGGCAATGCTAGCGTCACGCAACTTGGCTCAGAGAAGGCAGACAAGCCACTGAAGCTATCTGACCTCGTCCAGCGGCTACTCGCGTCGTCAGCACTTCATGCGGCACGAACGGGTACTACTTTCCGGATGACCCTCGTATTATCGTAATAATAGGTATTTAGCGCTTCTTGTAATGTGACCCAAACACTGAATTTTCCTAATTTTAAAAGTTCTCAAAATTTCACGGTCTCTGCAAGGTATTCGCAACACTTAAGAATTCGTCAGTCTTTCTACACTTGATATTTTTGGAATTACTGATTGTGAAATCGACGGTAGATAAATAAATACTAACGCTCAATTTTTATATGCAAGCGAAGAGGTGCATCAATTGCATCGAATTTGAAATTATAAATGTTCTTATGGATCAGCAATTTAAAGGTTCCAATAAAAGTGGTAAAACAGCTGATTATTTCGGATATTAAGTGATTAACTACATGGTCCTGGTTACGAAGTGTCTAAGTGGGAAATTATTTCTGAAGGTACAGAAATTAAGGATAAGCAAGTAACAATGTTACTAAACCATTAGGAATTTATACGGTGCAAATACTCGGCTTGTAATTACAGCAGCCTGTCTAAAGGTAACTGATCAATCGCTAAGTTCACAAAATTGCCTTGGTTATTGGGCAAGAAAAATTGAAAATGTCTTCGAAAATCATAGCAGGCAGACACACAAACAGTATGGTAAAATAAAATTTCGTATGTGTCGTTTAAGCATACCAAATCACGTTCATCGGTGCTGGTGGCTGCAAACACGAAAGATGGTAATCAATACACACGACTTGCTCCGAATTTATCGATAGTCTATATTGATTTGGATTGTTTCCAACACATCACGTTAGGTGTTTGTTTCATTGTGTTCATAGATAATGTCGATTCCTATTATGCATTTCATCGATTTCAATAGACTGATGATTTCCGAAGAGGTGTGTGTATATATATATACATATATATATACATATATATATACATATATATATACATATATATATATACATATATATATATACATATATATACATATATATATATTTATTTATCGAGACGTTTCCTCAATGTTGCTCAATGAACTCTTATTTATGAGTGAAGTGAGTTTTCTTCGAGAAGAAAAGCGCTATCGTGCCCATCACTATTATTTTTAGAGATGGCCCGTTGACATTTTTTGATTAGTATGTCGATTGTGGACTATTTTTTTAGAACGATCTGTTTCGTTAAATGATTAAACGCTTTCTATGAGTGAGTAAATAATATACCGATCGCAAGACACTTAACATCCTTATCATCAACAGACGGAAATTTAAATATTCACGTTTAAAAAACGAATGCCCCCTTTATTCAATTGCAGAGATCCGGTGACCCAATTAACTAAGGGAACACTGACAACGATGATAAATTAGATTCAGCTCCCGCTCTGCACTTGAGCTCTAAAGGAGTTCATCCATCCATTGAGTCCATCATTAGGAATTGGGATGGTGTAAAATTAGCTGTTAGGTTTCAACGCAGATGCACAACAAATCTTAGCACGCACGTCAACGTCGCGACTAATCCCGGAAGAAAAACAACAAATTCAATATCAGGCCGAGGGTCCCAGCGGAATATTTTCAAGCGTGTGCGTTTTTAAGAAAACTTTAAACCTCGATGATATATTAAAATAAATGTGCTGACAGCCATTACTTCCGAGCTAGTGAGCACGCGTGACCTCGACGCATAACATCGACCGCACCGAGCACACGGTCGTTGGTCCGTTCCCACGACGCGGAAGCTCTTTGGTTGTGTTTATTTCACAGAATGCGACATCCAACTTATCAGGCGCATTTTGGCAGATAGGCAGGACAAGTAAGATCCAGGGATAAAAATAGTACACATATGCCATGACTTTGTTCACATCGATCTACCATCGATTCACCATTACTAAAAAGTAAGATAGCATGTTTATAATATCACGGATTAACGAAATTGCTTCTGTTACTGAAAAATAATTCTATAAATGAGATCATATGAATGGCGAATTGTGAAATTGACACCAAGAAGTAATGTTTTTTGCAATGGAGCCATATTTATAAATTTTAGAAACCAAACAGCAAATTATTGACACTTTCCGTAATTCTCAAATGTACCAGTTGAGTATATTCAATATCAAAATACATTAATATGTTTGTAAAATAAATAAACAATTGAGCGTCTAAACTAAGAGACATAGTCGAAAATTAAAGGCCGTTTTCTTATATTTAGATACTGGTAGGACAGAGCAAAGTTGTACGCACACAGGGACATCTATTGTTTGTTTCCAAAGCCACTATTATTGCTTTGATTCCGCAGTCTCTTGCCTGCCGTTGAATGTACAAGTACATATATATTATAAATATATATATTATATGTATAAACATAGCAATATCAGCGAAAATCATTGCTCCCCCCAGTTGCTAAGTGTGTGCTGTGATTCGATGTTTGGGTGGAAAAGGAACATAAACGGCCTAAATTCATCGGGGGTTGGGCTAAGTTTATGGTCTTACAGTACTTACATATAGTGACGGAAAATTTCGACAATGGTGTCGAAATTTCAAAAACGGCCGCATAAATGTGTATGAGAGCGGAGTGGCAGGCCCAGAGTCCAGACTAATGAAATTGTTACACAAGTGGCCAAGAACCGCGATCTAATTGACGATTGACAATTAGTCGTCTGGCAGATAAATTTCTTCTTATTGGACGTAATAATATTTAAAACGCTGTTCCGTAAACTTTTAGATATCACAAATTGGGAGCTAAGTGGCTACGGAAAATGCTTACCGTTAGAATACTATATGGGCAAGTATTGTTGACTGGGCGATCGTATTACAGTCCCGACCTTGCACCTAGCGATTTTTCCTCTTCTTACACTTGAAACACTGGCTTGGTGGACAATGGTTTGAATATGACGAGGAAATCAAGACCTCCGTTGCCAACTGATTTAATTCCCAGGCGGTGAACATCTATGCTGAGGGATTAAAGAAGCTGGTGAAGCGTTACTATAAGTTCATCAGAGTGAACGGTGATTATGTAGAACAGTGCAGTAGGTTGGTAGGAAATAAAAACCGCCAATGAAACATTTTCTAAAGAAATTATTTTTAAGACTAAACGGACCTTACTTTAAAAATAAAAATCATATAAACAGAAACTTATCACGAAATGGCTAACTCAACATTAACAATATCCCCTACCCGTCAAAAAATTGGAAAATATTAGCACTCTGACGACTAAAATCACCTAATGAAATTTAAGAAGAAACATGTGTACATATATACTACGTGTATGTATTTCCACACACACACATGTATGTATGCACACATATAATCACACACACATATATGTACATGTGTGTGTGTATATATGTATATGTATGTATGTATATATATATATATATATATATATATATATATATAAACGCACCTACATAAACATTAAATATACGATAGTGTAAATAATATTTCCACTGAAGTATAGTGGATATCACAATTATTAATTATCATTTCTCTCTAGGATTCACATGCTGAAAGTAAAAAAATGAGAGTTTCATGGTTACACCCATTAATGTTTTTCGTTATTTGGTGGATTGCATTTTGGCTAAATTCTTCCCGAAGTGTTTGTTGTGAAATCGACCTGTACGTAATAATTTCCAAACGAATCCGTGCATGTAGCAGCGAGAGAATTGGGGGTCCCCGAATATTTTTCTAAAACATAGGAGAGGTCACTAATGATAGAGACCCACATATTCGACCGATTTAATTACCGTTTCTTCATTTGAACATCCAAGAGCATGACAAAAACAGCGGTCCAAAGGACCAAAGTACTCAAAAGACAAAACACACATGCTGCAGGCGATTGGTTTTTATCCGTTTCTTCCCTTTCTGCAAACACTACATAAGATATAGCCTTATCTGTTCTCCGACATTGCACAACGAATTCCTGTGTGCTTTGAGCGCCTAAGGCCTCACGGGGTGATGGAGACGTGGGATTGTGACACAACCACGCAACCAGTGACACCACGCCACGCAATACTGCACCAACGTCCTACCGGATTACAAACAGGGGCACGAAATCCACACGCTTGCGTGACGCTGCAGGCACTTCTGTCAGACGCACACAGGAGCGCGATTGGTAGTGAGAAGGAAGTCCACATAATGAACCAACACATCTTGGTCCTCACGGCACCTTCGGATGGTTTGTGGGCCCTTAGAAGGAGGGAAACAGATTTTTATTTTTTACCTGCCCACGGGTACCAATGGTGCTGCTGCGGTTCAGGGGGCGGAGTCACCACGTGATGATGGTGATGGTGATGGTGGTGTGGGTGGATGTGGAGGTGCTGCGATAACCCCTGACCCCACCTGAGGGCGGTGGTGCCCTGGTTCCCTCCGAGATGGTGTTGTAGTCGCTGGAGGCCGACCAGGTGGCTTCCGCGGAAGAGACCGTGGTTTGGAGGCTGGAGGGGAGGCGAAGGTCCTCCGGGGTAGTGCGGGGGCACGCCCTGCGGCTGTTGCTGCCTCCTCGGTTGGAGCTGTGGTCGGTGCGCCGCCAGGGACGTCCCCTGGGGTGCTCGGGCGAACATTACAGGGCCTCCGACTTCTTCTGTGCCCATAGTCCTACGACCCCACCCTACTCCGCTGCTCCCCGCGCCCGCTCGCGTTAGTTAAACCACTGGCTTGCCCGACGGGAGAGGGGTGGGTCCTCGGAGCGAGCGACGGTGGCGGATGGGAAGCGAGCGCGCACGGAAGGGGTCAGCTGGCTGGTCACAGCCAGTGAGCCAGCTTGGTCCCCACGGGCAGTCCACCGGAAGGCGAAGGATGACTATCCCCCCGGCACTACACTGAGGAATCTCGGGACGGAGGTGGCGGTCGGCCGTCGTGGGAACTGAAGGAGTGGGTGAGAACACCAAGGCGCCGGGAGATGATGGGACGTCCCACGGCACCCATCTACGCTCACCGGCGCGACTTTTTTCTCCCAGCGTGCGGCCGACTCCTTCGCCTCAACATCCGCGGCGAAGATGTGGCGTATCAACTCCTTTCTCCTCCTCTTTTTTCGACACCAACTCCTCTCCCTCAATCTCCTTGTATCTCAGTCTCGCACACACTCTCAATATCTCTCCCTCTCTATGGCTCTACCGACATAGTCCAGGCGCCGTCTCGATCGCGGGGGAGCGAGGTGGAGGGGCGTAGGAAGGGATGTACACTCCGGGGAGGGTGGAGAGTCCGGTAGGGGACGGGCGGTCAGGTGAAAAGGTGGGAGAAGGTTGAGGAGGGGTGGGTGGGAGGAAGAGCGGCAAGCAGCGACTCCTCCCGAGTGTCAGCTGAGCGGGCCAGAGAGACAAGGGAGGAGGTGTGGTGGCGGGATGGAGGTGGTGGGAGAGAAGTTTCTGTGTTGGTGTGTCAGGCACTTGGTTGGGGTGGGATTTGGCGATTTCAAGTGGCAGGCGTGGTGGGGGGGGACGACAGAGGTGGAAGGCGGAAACAAGAGCAAGACCCCGAAGAAAACCAGAAGAAGCGAGTGATGACGATGATGCAGGTGGTGAAGGGGGTTTCGGAAGCGAGTAAAAAGAGAAAAGGGAGGGTGGGTGTTTTCCAGGAGATGGCGAAGGGAAAGAAGAAAGGAATAAAGTTTTGAGGAGTCTCTGTGATAGAAGGAGCTTGGAGGATTAGGGTAGGGGATGCCTACTTGAACCTATCTCCGCTTGGCAGGCGGGCATGCATTTTGATGTAAATATGTATCGCAGGCAGCGTATTGCACGGAGCACACTGGGGATCTACCTTCAGGTAAGGAGGGTGCTGAGCGAGGAGGAGGTGGAAAGTTAGGGGTCAGTGTGGTGGTAGGGACGAGGTTGGAGGTTAAACAGCAAGAGGGGCCCTGAGGGAAGAGGAGGGGAAAGCAGGGGAGGTCAGGCTGGAGAGAGTGGGAGGAGGGAGACTAAATTGACTCCTGCCCTGTCCCAAAGGAGGCGGCGGAAAGGGGAGGAGGCTAGCGGGAAAGGGATGAACGCGAGCGGGGGAGGGAGATAAGGAAGGGGGCGGGAGAGCTCTCACACCACCTCCCAAAGCGAGGGAAACACACACTCCACGACACGTGACTTTGGCGCAAGGTGGCTGGGAGGAGGGGGACACAGGAGGGAAGGCCGCTGGAGGGGGGTGAAGGGGGAAATGGCTGGGGGTATATGAAGGTGCGGGGAGGGGAGTGACAGAGAGATGTATATATGTATATGTGTTGGGGAATGGGTGAGTCTTCCCTCACGTGGAAACGGAATGGAGAGCGAGAGAGACGGGAGACTTAGGAGGGCTGACGTCACCGTAGACGAGGAGGTGAGGGAGGCAGCGCGGGGTGGTTTTCGGCGGCAGCGGCGGGGAGGGAGGAGGATGGCAGTGCCCACGGGTGAGGGAATCACGCGGCTCCGCACGAGAGAAGGAAGAATAAGACAAAGCTCGGTCAAGCCGGAGACTTCCGATTATTCAGTGGGGGATCGGGGCGAACACGCGACGGGAAGGGCGAGTGCATTGACGGTGAGCAGGAGGCGAGGGTCGAAAAGTATCTCCCTATGTGGGAAGAAGGCAGCCTTCCTTGTTATCTTCCCACTTTCCCACGACTTTTGGGGAAGAGATCACTTCGGCACGTGGAGGGGAAGGCTTCAGACAAAGAAAGTCAAACACCCTCGTTTACGAACGCGCTATCATTAACGAGTCTCCGTATCGCTCAATCAATCACTCTCTTGCTCCGAGAATAGGAGTCGGGATTGTGAGTTCTCCGCGATTCAAACCGCGCGCAGATCACAAACCGTTGGTGTGGGTGTGGGAGGAAGGGGTGATTGATGGAGATCCAAGGTGACGTACTCCGTAGTGGAAATCAGGGAGGTCACTCAAGAGAAATGAAAGAAGAGATAAATACGGAAAATATGATGCGTTCACTCGGTATCAGGGCGGAAGAAGTAAACGTGGGTGTCAGCACGAAAAATTATCAAAAACCTTCCTTTTCTGAGATTGGAGAGGTCTCACACCCGAATCTCCCCGATTGTTTCCAAATTTACTTTCCGAATTTCGACACGGAGTATTAACTGTGCGCGGCACCAAGGAGGGAAAAGGGAAAAATACCTGGGAAGAAAGGAGTTTGAGGAGGGCGAAGAGGGAAGACGACAGAGGGAGTGGGGGAAAAACTTAGGAGAGATTCTGAACTAGTAAAGAACAATGGTCAAACCGATGAGGGGTTGCAAAAAAAAAGGTTCACAAAAAACGGACCGTCCCGCGCCGGAAGGAAATGGAAGCGATCAAAATAAATCTCTTCGGATCCACTATACTTGACACTAAAATTTGTGCACCCTTTCTCAGACTGGCGAATACGGGCACCCACGTCTCGAACACAACTTCTAAAGAGTTGGGAGTGGTTAATCCTTCAGGAATTTCCACCTCCTTTGGCGGTACTCCGGTACTGTTCCCAATCACTGAGAAAGCAGGAGTTTAACGGATTTTTCGAAGTTTTCAGTCACTTTTTGTGGTAAATGCGTCACATTGAAGAGCAAAACAACCCTCGCAAGTATTTTTTTTTGCTCTTCACGAGAATCCTTGACGATTTTCCGCAGAAAACTTTTTTGGCTTACTCGGTTTCTTGTAATAAATCGCCATAGACGATGGCACGAAAATTATCCAAAGAAGTTGTTAAGGTTTCTAACCAGACTCATTAATTTCACGTCCGTGCTCGGATAATACGAAGAATTCGCTTCCGTAAACACAACTGTCGAACCAACCACAACGCTAAATTTTCCGGGAATTTTCGAAAGCATACTAAAACCTACGTCGGGCACGCTACTTTTTTTATATTCTATAATAATCCTTATTCTC
Source organism: Hetaerina americana (assembly GCF_022747635.1). NCBI lineage: Eukaryota > Metazoa > Arthropoda > Insecta > Odonata > Calopterygidae > Hetaerina > Hetaerina americana. The sequence goes on from NW_027286985.1 coordinate 76,615,782, forward strand.
CTCTTAACGTCGTGATCACCAGTGTTTTGCACTCAACCCCTCACGCTGGAAGCGCGGGTGATTTGAACCGACGGGGAGCACGGTACAGTTATCCGCCGCATATGAAAACAAATTCGGGAGCATTGACAGCGCAGTCACAGCGTCACCTCCCCCTCACACCTTTTCCCCCACACTCCGTCGCGCATCCTCCCAATGCAAGGTGGAAATAATCCAGTCTTCCTTGGCAAAAAAGGACAACAGTGAGGTTGGGCCGACGCCTCTCTCTCTTTCTCTCTTCCCTTCCTTTCTTCCTGTATTCACTTTTCCGTGACACACGTCGAAGAAGAAAACTCAATCAATCTTGGCGGCACTTGGAGGGAAAGGAGGAGAGGTCGTGAGGTAGGAGGAGGAGAGAGGGCGAGGAGAGAGAGTGAAGAGACGATGATGGAATTGAGAACCCTGGGGGAGGTTGCCGGGAGAGGGTTCGCCTGGAATGGAAGAAAGCGCCGCTTGGCACCTTCCAAGTGCGTATCGCGAACGGAGAAGTGGGTGGTCTAAAGGGTGGATACGATAACCCTCAGCATTTCTCTTCGGATAGATGCCTAGGGGTGATGTTCTTCAGACCCTCTGGTATCCCGACTCTTCTGAAGGCTTCTGTGCTGGATGACACAGACGGGTGCGGACGCAAGTCTTCGGGGCGTAGGAGGAAGATCGGCAGGGTAGTAGGCAGCTTGAGCGGCGATAGGCGCCGTAGGAGAAGTGTGTTCCGGGGAGGGATGTGTCATCCCACCCAAGCTCGAAACGGGTTCGGGTCGGCGCGGGATATCTGCGGGTAGCCGGGAAAGGGACGATTGGACGGGAAGGGAAAGAAAGCGGGACTGAAATGGAAAAGAAAGGGAAATTTCCTACTCCTAATGCTGTTTCCCTTCTCGACCGTAGGATCGAAAGTGAAACGTACTCCGGCGAAACGTGATAAGCGCGCGTGGAGACAGAAGAGATCGAGAGTGACGGAAGAGTCTTCCCGCTCCACGCTAGTGGCGGGAGGAAATAAGAGAAGAAGTGTTGCTAAGGTGTGGCTGGCTCCCCTTCCTCCCACCAACTCACTCACACACTCTCTCTCCGTCTCTATCTCCGTTCTGTCGTCCGCCGAAGTCTTCGGAAAAACGGTGCGCTGCGCACAGTGCAACCCGCGACCCTCAAGAAGTTTCGTGGGTCGGTCAGAGTGGGCGTGCGCCTCTTGGCGATCGAGTCGCCCGCCCGCCGAATAACGGCCGGTCAGCTCCTCCCAGAGGGGGTGAAAAAAGGGAGCGCTGGAAGACTTCCCGCCGTCTCGTACAGCGGAGGATGCAGAATAAGAAAGGGTGGCGGCTCCTCAGGAGAGGAGGCAGACGAGGGAGGCGGTTTTAGGGGTGGGTTTGGTGTGGGTGGGTGGGTTGGTAGGTTGGCTCGGTGTGTGGGATGGGGTAAAGGAGGGGGAAATTGGGGTCGAGAGCGGAGACGAGGCGACGGTGGAGGAGTGGGTGGGAGGAGAGGAGCGCGCTTGATGCGGCCGGGTAGGGAGAGGGCGGAGGGGAGGGAGGGTCCGAGGGAGGAAGAAGGGGTGTCGGCAGCGAGAGGGGGTGGTAAGCCGCCTCGGACGCTGCCCACGAGAGCCTCTCCCAGTCGGCCGATCGGAGAGAAATCGACCCCATCCGGAAGCGGAAACGAGACGACAAGCTGCTGCTGTGACTGAGTGCATTCAGGAGATGAAGGGGTTGAGGAAGGGAAAGGGGGAGAGAGCGGAGAGAGGCCCGGGGGGAGGGAGGGTTGGCGGGATTGAGGGAAGCCGGGAGGGACGGTCACTCTCGCCGCGGGCTGTAGCTATACATAAGCAGGACGGCCCAAAAGGTTCTCTAAACCCGTAAGCTGTGACATTCGTCCGTCCCACCCACTTCGCATCTCCCGAATTAAGGAGGTAACGCGCAGGGAGTACAAAAATATATGTAGATGAGTCTCGGCCATCCAAGGTTGAGTATACTGAGGCCACCTCATCGTATAATACGGAAGAGTTATATGCAAAAATAAATTATTATTTTATTATTATCGTAAGTCTTTACGGTACCATGAGACATAAATTAGAAGAGTAACATTTTTGGATAGACTGAAAGAGCTACAGAATAATAAACGACGTATATTTTCAAAATAATATAGGAAAATAAACTTACAACGATCGTCCTATGTTGCGCGTGTGCAGCTCATAGGGTCACAGCCGTACCGCATTGAGGATAATGCAATGTATGTATGTATTTCCATACCTTGCACTCTACAACAAACAATGAAACTAGACAAATAACATCGAAATAATACTTAGGTGTGCATATTTTGCCCCTCTTCTCTCATTGCAGCTCTTACTTCGAACATCCTCTCCCGAATTCTGGCGTCAGCTTGCCTAATTTGAACTGGTTTTGTGCAACCATTATTAAAGGTATTTTCATACCCTATGAAGGTTCGGTACACGGTCCATGGGACTCAGATAGTAGAGATTGTAGTATACTTCAATATAAATATCAAGTGAGAACATATAAATGAATGAGTACAAGTATGTATTAAACGTTCACTAGGGTTTTCTAAGCAACTCTATAATTTCCCACAGTCACCCCTGAGCTCATTGTTGTAAAAAATAAGTATACAGAGGCAGAACGAACCAGCCGCAGTATTGAACTTATCGTACCTTCCTCAAAACATAAAAAATTAAGTGTGACATTTACTCACTCCATCATGAAATATTTTGCAATATAGGTCAATTGTAAGTATACCCGAGGTAAAGATGGTTTTTAGTCCATTATTAACATCAAAATTACGGATTTTACACCGAATGAATACCAAACCTAGCACTGATTCTAAAAATAATTTAGCCAAAATCAGTAAAAAACGCAAAATACCTTTAGAGGTTATCATGAAACTCAATCAATTCGTTTTATTAACCGTTCACGTTCACACTGTTCATGGGAAAATACACACCAATTATTCTTCTTTTGCATAAGAAGAGTTAAAAAAGAAACTACAGGAACAGTTTTAAAAAGGTCCAAATTCAGACAGTAGTTGGATACTTACTCCGTACACCGTACTAATTGCTTCCAATTTCCCCAATCCTTTGATTCTCCTTTCGCACCTTTGTATCGATATATTTGAACGCCAATATATCACATATCAAAACGTAAATATAACACATATATATTGTTGTTGTTCATAGAGATACAAACTTAAGAGGTGATTGATAATGGACAGACGAGGCGGAGGGTCGACCCAAGGCCTTCGGGGTCTCCACCATAGAAACGCCGATAAAGTCCTCATAGTATACATCTCCATGGGACCTTGCAAGTATCCGCCAAAGTTTGGGGCAGGGGGGATAATCAAAAATGAGAGTTCACCACCAATGTTTCGCTGATCTAGTCCTATGCCTACCATGCAAAATAAAATCATAAATTCATCTATGAAAAATGTAATGTTGAAATGAATACCAAAAAATGGACTCGCGTCTATATTTTAATTAGTCCAAAATTTGGACTCCCATGGCTCCCAAGCTAAAAACCTTGAAAATTACTATGAGGGTAAAAAAAGACACTTGACACTTCCACAATAAAGATTTAATATTTCACGACCATAGTTTCGATGCTGCGCATCATCACCTGATGAGGATACGCAGCATCGAAACCATAGTTGTGAAACATTAAATCTTTATTTTGGAAGTGTAAAGTTTATTTTTTTCCCATCATAATGAAGGAATTTCATGAAGTTAAACCTGAAACTGTTATGTTTGAAAATTACTACTTTCGAAACCATTTTTGTTTACAACTGATCACAACTAGAGAAATAAACAAGGAGGAAGAAGTCGCCAACCTGTGGTGCTCAATAATACCCAAGGGACTGTTGAAGCGCCTATCATATAAGGTGAGGTTTTTTCTGCTTTCACAATGTACTGTCTTTACTCAAAGCTGGCGTATTTTCCAAGAGAGTGCCTAAATAAATCCCAAGTAACAACTCTGATTTGTCCACCAACGATTTCCTTTTCTAACAATGGAAACTGTTCTGAAAACACTAACGTAACGCTGTCCACTTCGCGTTAACTTTCTGAAGACCATTAATCAGTTTTTTTCAGATTTGAGCGATGGCCGTCTTTGAATTCAAATATTCGTCATCGCCATTGACAATATTGGTGATAAAATAATCGGGAGAGAGAGAGAGTTTACCAGATAAGGGCGGTAAACATTTATATCGAAAAGAAGGAAGAATGGACACGAGGAATTCCGAAAAGGAATTCCGGAAGGCAAATGCGTGATGGGATTTTAAGAATTTTTTCTCTACCTTTCTCTTATTGCTCTCGGAAATAAATAACTTTCGTTTTTTTCCAGCAAGCCGAAATTCTATCCATCGTCATGCCTGCAGCTTTCTCCTCTCTCCCTATGATATTCCTTGATCTTTGCAAGGGGCAAAATAATGAACCAAAAATCTTCTTTTAACACTTGAATACAGTCACCTGGACGTTATACCCGGAGTGCTTCAGAAAGGTAATATTTTTCATCCTCATATAGTACTTTAACCAGCTGCGCTTTTAGGATTTATTACTATTATTACTTAGTACTCTGCAAGCCAACGCTACGGTGTGTGGCAGGGGGTGAATACACATCAGAATACTTTTGACACAAAATAATTTCCTCCGAGCGCGGTCAAAAATTGTTATTCAGATCCCTTATTGTTCATGGAATAAACTAACATAATAAATATATTTGATCTACCCTTAATCTCTCTAATTTTATTTATATGATCTCTCCCACCTTAGTTCGATGGGACTTATAACACATTTTCAGCATCATCGCTAAAAGGACATCCTTCCATTTCATGCAAGAGATTTAATCTGTTATTTGACCCACGCCCCGTGAGTTATTCCCAACCTAGCTCACCTAATAACTTTGATACGCTACCAAGTTTATCATAGCTAATTCTAAAAAACTAGTACATCTACGCCGCACAAGGTCCAATTCATCGATGAATCCAACTTCATACATACTTGAAGCATGATCTAAATGAGGCCTGTCTAGCTAAAGATAACGCTGCTCATTAACCTGCTGATCACATTTCCCCAATACTCTTCTAATAAATCCTAATTAATTTTTTGTTAGCTTTTCTACATACTCCACGTATATGCTTCACCCAGGAGAGGTTGTGAGTGAGGGTAATGCCTAAATAATTAATCGAGGGCACACTTCTTCGGTAGTCCTGATCCGGTATGTGTTCGGGGTGGAACTGCTCAAATTTCCAAAATTCATCACAATGCAATTTTTTTAGCTTAATTATAAATGTGTCGCACCAACGTTGTATAGCATTAAGGTCATATGCTAAAGCTACTTCATCTCCGAGATAATGTATTTCTCTGAAAACTACTGCGCCGTCGGAAAAAAATATGTATCTTACTTTTAACTACACAGTTAATAGTTTCCATGATATTTAAAATTTTTAGAAATATACTGCCCAAAATATTATTTAAGAAATAAGAAGAGGCTTTTTTGTGAATTCTGACTCTGTTGCTTGAAGTATTAACAGATGTTGCCTTATGCCAATACTGGGTACCAATACCATAACAATCAGCTATTTGTTAAAATTTATTTCCACCGTTAAAATTATATAACTTCGCCAATGGAAAGTAACCTCTAAATCACATTTAATTTAGTGTATCCTTGATGTGGGGTCATCCCATGCTACACACTCTTAAGGCTGTCTGCAGGATATCATGCAGATGTACTCAACTGAAATACCACAGAGGAAGGGAGGGAGACTCGAGGGAGAAGCGTGAGCACATTCCCTCCAAGGGACTCGAACGAATGCAAGAGTGCCGCTGCGTCCTCACCCTCCTTCCTAAATCGTTAACCCTACTCCGCTTTCTCCCTACACTCTCGCCCGTCCCTTTAATCTTAATGGCCAACTCGCGGTTAATTCCTGGCGAATACCGTAGTTCCCCTATTTCCCTCGAACACAAAATTATTCGCTTTGCTTGAAGGAACTTGAGATGACAAATTTCTGAGGAATCATTCCCGAGTATAAACGTATCGCCCAAACTATAATGCATTGACAAAGGAAGAACACAATGAACATCATGAGAATTCGGCAGTGACCACAAGCAAAATTTACTGTTTCACTAGAGACCCGAAACGAGTTTCTTCGATTCAACCCCAACGAAATGTAACGACGAATTTAAATGATTAATTTTCAAGATCGAAATCTGGATGGCAAATGCATTTATGAAACAGTTTGTTAGCATTATAAAGTAATTTTCATCAAGCAAAACAACTAAAAATCAAAATTCAATCACAATCGCGATTCCCGCACCAGTAATTAAATTAGGATAAAATAACTGCGGTCCGGGATTGCCCACAATGACCAAAGTTGGAAATCATTTTAAGCAACAGTTTCCAACGTTTTACCGCCATTCATTAAACACATTCACAAACTACTAACAAGATATGGTCAAAACATGTTAAAAAGGTACTACTAAATGGGCAAAAAAGTTGAAAAGAATTTTTCAGATGGTTAGTCTTCCTTGCAACCTTCATGAACAAATATTCGATTCCTCACAAAAATCACTCCGATCCTACTACGTCGTGATAATTAAATTTGCCACAGCAATAAAATTAGTTGTGCTATTACCTACCATTAATATGATTTACCAACAGACCAAGACAAATTTACCAAAATTACCGAAACCACAATTAAAAATTGTATAGGTGGAACATACCTTCATAATTTTTCTCTGACGCCTGTTCATCTCCTATGGCGGATGTCCGTTGGATTTCGCTTTCCTAGGAGCTGATTATTTTTCCGTTTCCATGGTTACACGCGTGAAACAAATTATAACGACTTTATCACTCAAACCTATTTACTGAAAATATAGGTGAGATCGCTGAATTCCTAAGAATTATAAGGAATTATATCTACAAAATGGCTTACTGACGGCCACCACTGCCAAGCCTCGGACGTTAACTGACTTTCAAATTTTGTGAGACCATATTTGATACTTTTTTGTTTGACATAGCATCAAGAAAATTTACCCGTAGCGCCTCCTGGGTTAGCGGACGTCAATCTTCACTCCAAACATTTTTTCAACAGTTTTTTGTAGGACCAAGGTGGGAAAAGTTTCACCTGATGATAGCAGTAGTAGATATGATTACAGGATCAATTGCAATCAAGATATGGTTCCAGAAAGATGGTACGCAGCAGAAAGTTGATATGACAGTTGAAGAATAAAAAATTGATAAACGAGTAAGATTAAAGCATTGCAGGATATTTTTTTACATTATCTTATCTAAAAAATACCTAAAATATCTTTCCCTCAAATATTGGAGAGCAGGAAAATATTTTCTAGTCCCTGAATATCAGTTACGTGATTACGGCTGACTATTGGCGGGTTGTCAGTAAATTCGTCAAAAATTGATGACATGAAAATGATTAGGTGTTTCCAATATTTATAAAATATAATTTCCATAAACAAGGCTCGCCAGCATTTTTAAAATAACGTAACTGCTTTAAAAAGATGATGTGCGCCTACCATAAAAGTTCACATCCAAAAAAGCGTCTTCAAAAAATGTCTAAAATATGTACGGTCGAATTTCGAATTTAGGAAAAACGCACAATATCAAGGAAAAAGATTTGATGAAGGAGAGATGAAGCAACTTCTATTACCTTCATAAATAAATAATAACTCTCCGGCTCTACTAAAGCTGCCAAAACATCCAGATTTTAAACAATATCTAATTTTTATGGTTTAACCTCTGGTGAAATTGAGACTGGATAAAGCACTATGTAGATAAAAGGAGATGATATAAGCCATTTACTCGTAACCTTCGCTCCGCAAGTGATTCCAAAGCTAATAATATTGATGCGCAGATCAAATAATGATTAGGTTTCAAATATCTAGAGTCTATACGCGGCACCCGATGTAATTCGGTAAATGTATCCATCTTATTATGATCCCTATTTTGCAGAAAATTCTATAATTATATTATTATTATACATCTTATATTATATTTTCAGCACATTCTACATTATTTCTACCTAGTGAAAGATATTTTTACCCTTGAACGTTCTCATCAGTTTCCAAATGTCTATAAATCTTAATTTTTTGCTAGACTGTCCACATATTCCCCTCATATGTTTCACTTAAGATACTTCGACATCATCATTTTATTGAATGGATAATCATGTTATCAGTTTCGTGTGCCTTTGCAACACATTAATGGAATCAGAGTAATTTAATAAGACAAATTACAGTAAATAACATGCATCCCAGAATAATGGTATGAGCTACATGCGGTCGATTTGATCTGTTTAAATTTTAATATAAAATCAGCAGTCGCAAGAAGTGGAATTCAGGGAAGGAAGCACGTGGAAAAGAAATCACTATTACAAAGGGATGGCCACGCCTGCTCTGTTCTGGTTGTTAAGTTTGGGCCCAAACTCAATTATAAAGGAAGGAGTATAACGGGAATAATATTAGCTTTATTTTATTTTTTTAAGATTAAAAAAAATTATGTTTTTGAAGATATAGATGTCGAACACCCACCGACCATACCAGTGTAAAAAATTCCGTCTTCCCATTTGCCGTGGATACAGACACAAATTCTGACTTTATGATTGATGCCGAGGATATATATTATTAGCAATGTGATTTTCGGGTACCAGGTCTTCCTGGGAAACCATAACCGGCACAGGGAAAGGAACTGGCCCCTCTACCATTATGTGTGAATGTCACGCGCCGTCGGGCTTAGTACAGGGTGAACTCTACCATGACCTACCAAACCGACCTTTGGGTTGACTACTGGAATATATATATATATATATATATATATATATATATATATATATATATATTACTTCTCTATCTTCCGATGAAGAAGGAGCAGAATTCCGTCGAAATTATCAAGAAATAACGTGTGAGTGATCTTTTTATGTTTCTATATTGTCTGTTGCTGTCCAATTTATTATTCGGCACTTCCGTGTTACGTCGACGAAATCATCTATATATATATATATATATATATATATATATATATATATATATATACATAAATATATATATATATATACACACATATAAATATATACATATACACACATATAAATATATATATATACACACATATAAATATATATATATTAGGAAAAATGGGGATCTAGATGGTGCGGTGGCTATCGTACTGTCCCATCCAGAGGGCCCGGGTTCAAATCCCGGCGTTGTTGAATATTTTTCAGTAATATCTCGCTCCCTACTTGAGGTGCTTTTTGGAGGGCCTCGGCCGGCGTACGTAGATTCTCCAGCCCCTAGATTCTCCATTAGTCACGCCTAAACGAGCATAAGAATAGTGTCAGTTGTTCAGAAAAGCGTTAAAAAAATTCATTCTTCACGAAGAGGGAGGCACTTTGAGTTAGTACGCCGTTCGTCGGCTGGGATGTAAAGCTGCGGACCCCGTGGCGCCCTTCGTAAAGAGTAGGCTAATCCCGACGCCGGGTTTCTTTTCACCCTTCATCCTTTCCTGTCCATCCCTAATGGCGCTAATGACCTCAGCTGTCGGTCGCCTCCCCGAAATACTACTGGTAGGAAAAATGGATGAAGGGCGTATAGATCGGCAGTGGAATGTTGAAGAGTGTGATAGAGGGGAGAATGTTAGGCAAATGAGGAAGGGGTAGGCCAAGGGAGAAAGAGAGTACACAGAGATGAAGAGGGGCTTTTTACAGTGTAGGATGCAGGGTTGTATTTTGTTAGGAGAAACAAAATATTTATTCAGTAGTTGTGTCCATCCAACACCTGCCTCAACCGGTAGATTACCTAATAGTAATAATAACATGTGTGAGCATGTTAAACATACACAAGCACGTGGCTCATTCAATAAGTCCTTAATATGAATTTTTTAAAAACTATTGCGGGTAATTCATTTTAAATTATCAATAGAATATGTGATCAAAAAAGAAACGGACTGATTTACTTCTGCGCCAACCGTTCAACCGATCGAAACGAGAGACAGTGCGCCATCTAGCGACACATCTGATGACTAAAACGAGAGATGTTGCGTTTTTTTACGTCGAGTTGTTACGCAGAAACAGCTGTACGTGTCTTAACCTGTTCGTCGCCGCGTGCAACGGCAGCATTGAAGGAGCTAGAGGAACAGCGTGTGTGCGTGAAATTTTGTTTCAAACTTGGCCAAAGTGCTACGGAGCCATTTGGAATGATTCAGCAAGCCTTTGTTAATGAAGCTGTGAGTCGAAGCTAGTGTTTTGAGTGGTACAGTAGTTTTAAATCGGGCAGAACCTCGAAGAATGAACGATTTGGTGCGGGAAAATCGCCGTTTAACTGTTAGGGAGATAGCTGGGAAAGTGAAAATTAGTTTTGGATCCTGCCAGACAATTTTGACCGACATTTTGGGCATGACGCCCGTCGCATCAAAATTCGTCCCGCGGGTGCTGACTGATGAACAGAGACAAAAAAGTGGGCACATTTGTCAGAAACTCCTGGATCGAGCCAATACCGACCCAGAGTTTCTTAAAACCATCGTAACCGGTGACGAAACCCGGGTATACATTTATGATGTTGAGACAAAGGCCCAGTCTTCTCAGTGTAAGGGTCCTCATTCTCCGCGACCAAAGAAAGCTCACATGTCCCGATCCAATGTTAAGGTCATACTGTTGCGTTTCTTCGATTGGCAAGGCCTGATTCATTACGACTATGTCCCTCAAGGTCAAACCGTCAACATAGATTTCTTCTTAAAGGTTATGAAGAGGCTAAGGGTTGCAGTGAGCCGAAAGAGGCCGGACATATGGAGAAACAATGCATGGCGTTACCACCACGATAACGTACCGGCTCACACGGCGCTGATCGTGACAATTTTTCGCCAGAACTGGAACTTCCGTGATCCCGCAGCTACCCTACTCTCCAGACGTGGCTCCATCAGAGTTTTTTTTTTGTTTCCAAAGTTACAATCAACCTTGAAATGGCGCCGATTCGACTCTATTGTGGACATTAAAACTAATTGTACGGCGGACCTGAAGAGGAACCCTAAGGCGGCTTACCAGGCAGGGTTCGAGAGCTGGAAGAAACTTTGGCAAAGGTGTGTCGTCAGCCAAGGCATGTGCTTTGAGGGCGAAAAGCTCGATTAAGCTGTATCCGTCGAAATAAACAAGTTATAAAATCAGTCCTGTCTTCTTTTGATCACATCTTGTATAATCTCATTTTAGCTCGATACACTTTCCCCATCGAAAGTTTCTCACTCGTGAACAGAGTCCTTAAAAGATTTTCTGGAAATCTTTATAAGTTGAGTTACATCCATGTCAGCATATTTTCACGTTTATCGTTCTTGTCATAAGTATTTGTGTCTTCTCTTCCAGCGATTTACTATGAAAAATTTGAAGCTAGTTTCAGAATGTGAGAGACTTCTGCAGTAAAAACCCACCTAATTATAGGTACCTCAAGGTAAGCTTCCTCATTATTCTTCCCGTCTTTTGCAAAAAATATTATTATACACTACACCGGGATCATATTCCAAAAGTTATAATTATTTTCATGCAGTAGGCTTTCTCGGGTTTTCCAATACCAGCATTCATCTTTGTACACTTTGTAAGTTGCCAATTGTAATTGCCAAGTGTAACACCAGCTTTTTATTGGTTTCACATCATACGCTAAAACGATTTTAACCTCCGAACTATCGATATTTCTGTAAGCCACTTCGTTGAGGTATTAACGTATCTTACTATTAATGAGGGCGCTAATATCGTTAACGTAAGCAAGGAATAATAGGGGCTCGATAAATCTTCCCTGGGGAACACCTGAATTGGTTTCTACTTCAATATATTTAACACCATCTTTGACTACGCTTTACACGCGACTATTTAAAAATTCTTTAATATAACCTAGAAATATCTACGTTTACAATAGCTTTATAGCTATGCGAGTAGTTTGCTATGAAATTTGAATTTTTGAATTGAAAATTGAAATTTTAAAAAAGAAAAAATAATTTTATGCAATTCACTTGGAAGTTTGAAATCAATTTAAATATTGGAATTGAAACCAAATACAATATTCGCCAAATATGTCTCATCTTCGTTATTAATTAAGATTAAAACCAATAAGCAACATTCTGATTCTTCGTAAAATATAAGGCAAATAAGCGGACTATGACCACCCGTGGACATTAAATTTCCAAAGTGGACTATTTAATGAGGCACTTTCACAATGTCACCATTCTTTCAATTTATTTATTTATACGTATTTATATAATATATTATTGTATATATTATATCATATATTGTATATCTTTGCTCGCTATATGACGAGATTTCGTGTTTGAATTCATACACATAGACACACACACACATATATACAGGGTCGCACCCAACAGTGGTAGGACTGATTTTCTCTGGCGCGAACGGAGCGGTGGAGGGGGGTCTGCCTGGCAGAGTAAGGTGGAGGGGGCTCTTAGCAACAGACCGACACCAACCTCATTCCCTGCGGGCTGCCGTTGAGTGAGGACACCGTTTTCAGTGAAGCAAGTTTTTTGTCCGCGTCGAAAAACAAAATGAATCTGAATTTAGAGCAACGTTATTCCGTGAAGTTTTGTGCGAAACTCGGGAAGACGGCAACTGAGACCCTCGATATGATCAAGCAGGCTTATGGGGACACTACCTTAAGCTGTTCCACAGTATATAAGTGGCACAAGTTGTGTAAAGAGGGTAGGGAGCTCGTTGAAGACAACCATCGCCCGGACGGCAAGAACCGACACGAATGCGGACAGAGTGAGGACACTGCTGAACACAGACCGACGCTTAACCAGTGAAGAAATTGCAGACCAGTTGGGTCTGTCTGCATCCAACGTCCAACACATTATTTCACAGGATTTGGCCATGCGCAAGGTGTGCGCCTAGATGGTGCCGAAAATTCTGCCATGGCGCGCTCGTCGTCAGACAGCTCCTGGCCAAATACGGCGTCGCCACGTTGCCGCACCCGCCCTATTCTCCCGATCTGGCACCACCGGACTTCTTCTTCTTCCCCCTGATGAAAAGACAGCTCAAGGGACGACGTTTTGACCCGATAAAGGCCGTTCAAGAGGCTTCGACGAGGGTCATCAACGGCATTCCCATAGAAAATGTCCAGCGGGTGTACGGGGAATGGGAGCAACGTTATACTAAGTGTGTAGCAGCTCAAGGAGCATACTTTGAAGATTATTAAGTCGATGTAAGTATATCGTCAATGAAATTCTTGTAAAAAAAATCAGTCCTACCACTTTTGGGTGCGACCCTGTATATATATGTACACACACACTGCCATCATGCTGCAGTTACCTATCCACACCCAATTCTGCATCCTCATGTGGTTGTCATAAATCGACAACACAATTCCACTGAATACTTCGAACGGATGGTTTTTCTGGTTACCTTTACCTCGTGGAAAACTTCATTTTGCATAGGGATGGGAACCTGCACTCTTAATCTCAAGTGTGATTTTCACGCGCCACAGAACTTCATCCGGAGTGAGCTCTAGTCTCACCCATTACAGACAACCTTCGCGTTGATTACTGTGATGCGAGGCGGAAAGAGATAAATGCGCTTCGCTCAACCGTAAATAACGTTTAAATCAAAATGGAGAACTTAATTACCCACTCAACATCTTTAATATTTAACTGGCGTTAACTTGGAGCGTCGTAATGCGTATGCGTGCTCGAGCGAGCACTCTTTGAGATCGCACCTCGACCGCGTCTCGTCAACTCCGTACATCGCGGATTCGAAGGGATAAGGCGGAGACCACCGTCCAACCGACTCTTAGTCTAGTGGTCAGTCGCAAAATTGCGAACCCAAATGGTTAGCGGCGGCTATTCAATCTGAATCGTTCGGTGCTTTCTTTTTCCGTATTAGCGTGTACCGTTGGTTGAATGACGACTTTCCCTGTCACTTAGTACGAAAGGGATCCGTTTCCCTGAGACATCATGTCCTAACTATAAAACTAACGAGACATCAAAATCTCAGCCCCTAACTTAATTTTTGGGTAAAAATTTTCCCCCGCCAACTTAGATCCATTTGAGAAATATGGAACCAGTTTTTTCCTTCCGTGTCTCTTTCAAACACATAGGAATTAGGTTAGAATGGCTCTATCCTGTGGGATTCTGTTCATAGTATAACTACGAAATACTCTTCCTACCTACGCTTGATAAGAAAATCATAGAAATAGAGTAAAATTGATTTAGTTAATATGAGCAACGAAAAGCTCAAATTAAAAAATGACTCAATATAATTACGAGCTAATTTACCCTTTAGAAAATTATACAACTCTCACGGCATAAAAATACCACGCAATATACATACAAAACCACCACTCGTTTTTACTGTTGCTAGGCAACAAGTGGTGGATTAGGAACATAGATTGTACGGCAGTGGAAACACAAAATGCGCTCACTAGCTTACCGCTCAACAGCGAGGTATCGAGAAGGCATGCAATCCACCAGCATGCTGACTATCACAGTTTGAGGCATCGCGCAACCCGATCGCATGCTCACCACTCGCAAACAAGCTTTCATATAACCAAATATTACGCAATGACGCCCCATCAGCGACTTATATACGCAACACTCGGCATGACTCACACATGATTACGAGGGATGATCAATGAAGAGTGATCATAGCATTATTATTCGCATAATTTATTCTGCAAAATTTCAATATAATTCTTTATTGTTTACTTGATGTGGAATCTACATGCGGGTCTAATTTCGTTTATTTTAGTCTAGTACTGCGTGGGCGGCAGCCGCTGCAGATTGAAACAGGGAAACGATAGAGGCGTCACGCGACGCTGCACTGAAATTTTACTTTCGCCATAAGAAACCGTCATCTAAGGTAATGAATTCCAGAGGGGGCTTATGGAGGATGTGTTGATCATTAATTTGGAGGCAATCAATTACAAAAGAAGGTGAACCATGAGCTTCGGTCACTGCTCTTACGAAAGTATTAACACGGCTGCTGCCATTGTGAGAGAAGATCGTCGAATACCGTTAAGAGCACCATCAAAAATATTGAAAATTTCAACGGGTACCATCAAAATGCTGGTATAATAAAAAACAGCATATGAGGCCTGTGTGCGCGGTGATTCCGCGAAATAGCGACTATCTCACGAAAATCAATACTAAGAGTGTTACTCATCATCCCTGGGAGCCCAGCCATTATCCTCCATGTGACATTTTCCAGTTCTCCAATGTGAAATTAACACCTCCATGGAAAGCATTTTTCATCATCAGAGGCAGAGGTAAGCAAAATGAACCTGATTCGAATTGGAACGGTTGCATTTGAGGCAGCACTTGGATCAAATCAATGAAATTTGTACCACACGTAAGCTACATATTAAGCTAACAATTTAACGTAAAATTAAAATCTTGCACAATAAATTATGACAATAAACACTCATGATAATGTTTTATTGAACAGCCATTGTACATACGAGGGTCATCCGGAAAGTAGTACCCGTTCGTGAAATAAAGACACAAAAGTAAATATTAACAAACATAAAAAATTTTATTTGAAAGAGGATACTTTAAACTACTTCTCAACATAATCTCCAAGCAAATTAAGGCATTTGTCATAACGTGTGACAAGTTTCTGTATTCCTGCTGCATAGTCCTTCGCCGCCAGCTCATTGAGATACGCGAGGGACCCATCTTGCACAAATTTTTGCATAATGCAGATGGTGTTTAACAATTTCATGAACAATTGTTCGAGAAACATTGGGAAAATGCTCACAGATGTCATCAATTGTGACGCGCCGATCGTTCCTCACGAATTCGTCAACTGAGCTCACCAGTTGGTCTGTAATGACAGACGGTCTCCCCGAACGCTCATCGTCGTGTGTGTTCCCCCTCCCCATGTTGAAGTTGCGACACCACCGCCGAACAGACGACTCGTCCATTACATTGTCTCCATACACCTCCTTTAATTGGCGATGAATATCACATGGGCGAACGTTTCTTGCATTGAGGAATTTAATCACTGCCCTCACTTCACAACTGGCGGCGTTCTCAATTTTTTTAAACATTGTAAACAATCACAGAAACAACACAGGCAATGCTAGCGTCACGCAACTTGGCTCAGAGAAGGCAGACAAGCCACTGAAGCTATCTGCCCTCGTCCAGCGGCTACTCGCGTCGTCAGCACTTCATGCGGCACGAACGGGTACTACTTTCCGGATGACCCTCGTACATATTTAGTAAGTGAAGACCATTCGCCCCAATAGGATATGTGGTAGCCACCCACCGTAATATCACTCGGGTATTTATTCGACCCAGTTTGTACAGGTGCTCAAATGTTCCAACACTCGCAGGAAATCGTAAAATTCTACCTGTCACAGATTAAACTCATAAAAATGGTAGGAATGTTTTCCGGAGTGCTTTTACAGGTAATGGTTACTATCAAGACGACCTACCACGCAATCGTCGCCAAATATCGGCGAAAAGTTTTTCTCATTCTGACTGCTGCAAATATTTCAGTTCGTTAATTTCATAATCTGTCCACAAAAGTAATGTTACAACATTTTCTTACCAGCAAAACACATTTCCTAGCCTTCGTGAACAAGGTAAATTGCAGTAAATCTATAATTACTTTGTGCCCATGAAATATTTTATTACATCAGTAGCTGCCAAAATTAACTATGATCGAGCATTTTAATCATATTTAACAACTAAATTAAATCCTCGAAAAATAAATACATATTTTTATATGTCATTTCAAATATCGTTAAATTTTTTTAAAAAGTCAAAACCAACAACAGTCAGAAAGTGGGCCGCGAGTTTGTACTTCTGGTTTACGTGTTTAGTGTATAGGTAGGTATTGGAATTTGCGTTAAACCACGTGCATTAAGCACTGTCGCAAACTCCAACACGTCCGGATATCTTTAAAGCCTTTTCGCTCAATAAACAATATTCTCTTTCAGCTCGTCACAATTTCCACCTACCCTCATGCCATCCAAGAAGCGATATCTTTTCTTCCCTTCTTATCCACTCTCCCAGTTCTTTTCCTTCTATATCGACATACAACCTCTATAAAAACCTCCTCTACCCACTTTTTCTACCTCCTTCGAAGTCCCCCGCCAACCTTCTCCCCCCAGAAAACTAATCTTAAGGCATGTTTACAAAAAACAACGCCAAATTTACGCATAACATGCAATTCACTCGCGAAAATAATTTACTTAACCCTTGTTTACCAATTTTTCTCAAACTAACATAGGAAATACGAAATACCTTTTTCGAAAACAGCACACAATGTGGTGATTGCGCCTTACTGGGAGACGTGGGTAAGTATTTTAGATTTAGACACAGA
Organism: Hetaerina americana; assembly: GCF_022747635.1. NCBI lineage: Eukaryota > Metazoa > Arthropoda > Insecta > Odonata > Calopterygidae > Hetaerina > Hetaerina americana. The sequence goes on from NW_027286985.1 coordinate 76,633,134, forward strand.
CCAACCGATAAACGATCATGTAAACTGGACTGCCGTCGTCAGCTTTGCTGATTACTTCTACGGCTCTTTTGCCTAATAGGGAAACGAAGGTAAGCATTAAGGCAAATTAACCGCGAAAAAAGTTAGCGAAGTTTCGAATCCGTCTGTTCGTGGACGTAAAGACACTGTACCTAGGCCATTCCTTTATATTCACTCGAAAATCGATGATTGCCTTTGATGAGCTTCCAGAATGACTGATATCGATTGAAAGGGAGTTCACAAAGTCTAAAAATTTCTCGACACAGAACCAAAAGTAACTTCTTGCTAGACTGATAATGATTGCATTGAACTCTTCGTTATTTATGGATGCCACGTTTTTCAATGCTTTCTGAAATAGACGGCAATAATAATTTCCATGATGCATGCTAAGTCACCACGACGAAACATCTAATCACAAATAAGAAACGCGGCATACAAGGAATCTTTTAGGTAATTTCACGTCAAGTCATACCACAAAAATAAGAACTAATGTTTTCATCTCACCCAACGCTAATTTCATGAATGCCACCTATTTTAACAGTGCATTCAATTTCCATGTTAATGCCATCTTCAGGTTGATTTGGCGTTCGTTTTTTTTAAAAAACCAGCCTTATTACTCCATCGTTCATATTCCATGCTATCCATATTATTCCTTACTACTTCTCCATAACAAATTTCAAAAGTAAGTGATTCTGGCTTATTTTACTTCCTCAAGAGACCAATTTGTGAAAAATACTCTTAATTAATCGTTTTAACGGATAAATTCGTAATTAATGAATAGCTACGTTCTTAATTAATATTTCCCTAATAGCTTTCGTCCCCCTCATCACTTACACCCTTACTGAAAATCCTTTTGCCAATATATTCCCTCTCCTCATGTCCCTGACGCTGACACAACATGTCCCAGACGCTGCCACCACAACAAATCCCAAATACGGCAATACTTCGAAACCAAATCGAAAGCCCTTCTTAAATTTCATGCTTTCCCAGTTTCTTCAAAATCTTTTTAATAAGTAAACGAATGTATGATCAACCTTAAGATAATTTCCACTCATGTGGACAAATGTTCCTTCATTTTGTTACCCATCAGAGAGTGCAGATATGAGTTTCTGTTTCCCATCCAATTATTCTAAATGCATATCTACATTCTACATTGTTTGTCATAAAAATTTTTTAAACACTGAACCTCTTTGGAAATTTATTGCACTTCCTGATAAACACCGTCTCCAACGGAGGCCAGATATAGCACATTCTACCTAAATAGTGGTTGCTCAGAAACCAAGACGATCGAATAATCGACCTAACAGCCTTTCTAATGAAGCACAACAGAGATTTTTACCGCAGACATGAAAGTTCCCATGCCAGTAACAACTACAGTGATGAAGATACGATGACTACAACCCTGGAGACATAGAATGTATAAAGGCGAGGGAGTTTTAATACTACCGAGAGACTGGAAACACTGGTCATCGGAAGTCATGATGTGGTCAAGAAGGAAAAACGGATGGAAAAGTGAATTACGGAAAAGAAAAAAACAGAAGGAAGTTCAACAAGCAGCAGAAACCCATGCTAAGAAACGCTGTTTCCAATCCAGAAACGGAGAAGACATAAGTGGGAAATACTAGGTGACAATCCAGGATAAACTGCCATCTAATATTCAAGGCGCTGAAGAAAAGCAAAAATATTTTTTATGATCGAAGATACTTCAAGTAAGATGAAAGACTGAAGACAACCGAATTGAGAATCACATTCCAGCAGACGCTAGAGACATAATTTGAAACTGCAGAAAAACAAAATCAATCCACGAAAATAACGAGTTTTGAAGAGTGGAATGTTGGAATTTGCGAAAAAAGCTGTAGGCCAGAAAAATTCTGTAACAAGAAAACAATGAACCGTGCCGGAAATAAAGACCTACTTTCTTCTAGCTAATGAAGGAAGAAATAAGTGGGTATAGACATAAGTCCATGAAATGGAAAGAGCACAATAGTTACAAAATAAAAACAAATGAAACTAGCCGGTGGATAAAAAGGATTGGAGGAGAATGGATTAAGACACTATATGCAAAGAAGTGCAACGTTATAGTGCACAACGTTACAAGGGAAAGTTAAAACAACTTATAAAACCGAATAACAACATTTCATTAAAGTCAGGGAAAATATCAGAGATGGCTTTGGGAAATTCTTTTTATAGAAGCTATTATACATGGTACTGGTGAAATTAATATTGAAGACGTAGATACAGCGAAAAAGTTGAAACAGGATGTGGAGAATCTTCAAGGTGGAAATGTTTGCCGGAATACTAGAGAGAACACTGCATTGTTGCGACTGAATTTGTGGCTGCAGCGATTGCTTTATGCAATATATTTTTTAATAAAAAATGTACCTGTACCATAATAAAAGCAAGAATATTCATGCAAATTGCGATAAAAAGCAAAAACTATCCGTCAAAACTGGAAATCTATGAAATAAATTAAATTAATTTCCAACGTTCAGATGACTAATGAAGGGGTGTGCCAAACGATATACAATACAAAGTTTCCCTAAAAAATCTTATTCTTCGCAAGGAAAAAACAGATATTAAAATAGCCTCTATTTAAACGGGGTACCGGGCAAAATCTTAATGAGCGAAAATTCTAGAAATAATAGCCTCCAAAAATAAAAGGAAAATGGCACTCAGCCGTGAAAACTTTCGATCAAGCAGCCTGAAATTCCCAACATTCAACAAAAAGAATTATAACAAGAAAGCCAAAGAATTATGACAAAAGTTCAAAGTACTGAAGTAAAGATCAATTTACATTTAAAAGAAGTTGCGGAGCTAGGGAGTTATTCTTGTTCTCATTCTGTTCCTAGAAAAGAAAAAATAAAAAACTACCCGACATTCGCTGCATCGTGAATATAGAGAAAGCGTTTGACAAGGTGAACTGGTACATAATGCTACGTTTCCTAAAATAAATTGGCATGAATTACATTGACAGAAGATTAACGCACGCTCTATATAGGGAGTAAGCGGGAGGCGATCAGAGGTGAAAGTAGAGATGAAGCTAAAATGAAGTAGCGAGATGATCATCATCGCCTTCGTTTTCTAGAGTTTGTAAGGAGAAGACAAGAAACCAAATAAAAGGAATTCAAATAGGCATTTAACGAAAGTCTGGTCTCTCTCCACCCCAATTCCTCAATCCTTTAATCTTATATTGATCGTTATCCATCAAGTGACAAACGGCTGTAATAACCGCAACCAGTACCTGAAGTGTGATCTTATGTTTAAATAACCTCCACCGTCATTGCATTACCCTAGCATTTATTTTAAAGTAAAAACAATTCCACATACTATTCCATTGGAAAAAAAAGCTGGCGATCCTCCTCCAAAACTACATACCTTACCCTATACTTACATAAAAGCAAAAGTATATGCGTGTGTGTGCGTGTATATATATAAATATATATATATATATATATATATATATATATATATATATATACACACACACACACGCATAAATACAACTTTCTTTTGATCACTTGAATTGATGTAGTGCCTACATCATTCCTGACTTTTGCCAAATATTTTAGCTTTAACCTGCCCCTCAAGTATTTCCGATGACATATTTGCACTAGATTTACATGTCCCATGTCTTAATGCATGACCCATTATATCTACTCTTATTTTCACTATACTCTTCCATCATATCCCATTCTCTCCCACTCTTTCCAACAACTACTTTATCTCAATATATACACAGCGCTATAATACCCAATTATGAAGCCCTGAGTAATCAATGTAAACAATTTAATTTGTTTATTGCACCCTTAGATAACAAGTCCACCGCATATTCCCTCCATGAACCTTACATTTGTTATTTACTTGTCAACTGAACACCTGCAGCACGACAATAGATTTCGTAGAGCGCGAGTGATATCGCGCTATCGTTATTTACGAGATGGACGGCGAGTTTTCTATCACTGCTCCTCAAGTTCGTGATACGAAACCAAATATTCCTAGCATTGCCACGATTATTGGAGCCGGGGGGCAAGAAACGTAATTATAGTGTTCCAAGAAGATCAGCTCACTTCAAAGCAGCGATAAATTAGATCCATAATCGAGCTCCTGATGACAAAACGACGCACTGAAACCGGAGTCACGGCGCACGAATTTAGAGTGGATGTCATTAGTATTTTATCATAAATTCCGCATCGAAGAGAATTATTTTCAACTATAACTACATCATTATATTCTTTACGGTGAAGCTCCCTAGAATGATCCATATTTATTTCAGATGGCGACATTCAATTAATTAACATTACTTCTTCTAGTAAACTACGTCATTACAGTCGTCATCGGTAAAATGCCTACGTTGCCTGCTTTGAAAATGATTAAGAAAACACCTTTCTCAGTTAAATGCCGGTTTCCTCGTATAAAAGTTTGTAACCATGTGACATCGATGACCCTCAACTTCCTTTACCATTTAAATATAAATTTATTTATACGTTAAATAATTAAGGTTTCTTGGGTCACCATCTGTAGAATGCTGGCAAAGCTAGGTACGTAGAGGCAGAGAACAGGAATTTTGGATGGAATGAAAGAAGGTGGGAAATGAGCAGGGAACATAATGAGTTGTTGTAATATGTATAGTATATATGGCTTACGGATATTTTATGTAGCGATGGTCAGGGGTTAGAAGTGCATACAGCAAACAGGTGTGCCTAGGTTAATTGAAAACCAACGCAAAATCATCATATTACTACTAATTATAACTCTTCTTTTTACATATCCCTTATTTATCATGTGACCCGTCCATAATCAAGAAGAAAATTCAATATCCAATCAACTTCATCATCAGTAATTTGTAGAGAAGTTCCAAACTATTTTTACCATGGTATAAATCAATTAAGCGACTAATGAATCTGACCTGCTTCTCTAGCATTATACGTACGTTTTTTACACCCCGGGCGCCGTTTGCAGTCCGTTCGCCCGGTAGGACCCTGATAAGTATATGGCCTGTAGTTGAGTTTCCCAAGGGCCGAACCACCAGAGGAGGCACAACACCCATTTCCGAAGTGGGACTCGAACCCGCGACCTTTGAGTTTGTAAGTGGGTACTCTACCCGCTAGCAACATTTTATCCAAACAATATGAAAATTCAATCATACTCATTCGTACGTACACATATTCCATTTTTGCCAAAAAATCCAAGTAATCATTTCCTGTCTACAGATACCTGTATAATTTACCATTAACCAGCACACTTCGTCGATTTAAAGAAATTTGTTAGGGGAAAATGATGTTAAATGTACCTTCCGACAGGAAGATATTTCGCAAGAATTCATCTTCTAAATACCTCACATTCGAAGAACTGTTGGTCCCAGAATATTCACTATGCGTGTATGGGATACAAAATAAACTTAACCAACAGGAAAACAAAAGCTGAAATGAAATTCTAGAATATTGGCGTTTTGGCTTCAGATATATTCCGGGGATAAAAACTGGTCCCTTTATTTTAGCTCGCCAACAACGGGTAGCGCCGGAACTTTCTAAAACTAGTTTCTTAACAAAATATTATTACATATAAATAACGAGTACCGCCGCTTTTCATTTAATCTGAATGACACATGTTAATTTATAAAAGGCACCTCGCGCAGAGGTTCAAGGCTGTAGATATTACACCCTGAATTGAACGATTTGATCGAAATATTTCGATAAACATGCAATTCGAAATCACGAGCGGGTTTTCCCCTCGCACCCTCGGACACCAGGTGGCTCACTTGAGCTTACTATATATCCGACTGACTCCGCAGATATTGCGAGATCGAAACATGAGACATCCGCAGAGGTCACGGGGGACGAATCCATTTAGCTCTTGTGGCAATTTCATCAGACATAAAATCGACCACGAACTCATTCACAATGCTCTGCCCGCCGAAATCGCTAGAATAAAAGAATCCAGGACCTCTCTGGCGTGCCTCTGACGACATTCTTCTCTTCGAATATTTATTAGCCCCGGAATTTATGGAATGCCGAACATGGTGCATGTGAAATCTCGTCTCCAACCAGCCAATAATATATATTCCTGTGAGACTAAATGTCCATACGAAGTTCTCGGACCGGAACGATTACTGAGCGACTAATTTTACGACCGGATGTACCAACGGTATGATGGTAGTATTCAAAACCCCATTTGGAGCTTCGCGTATTAAATATCAAATAATATGACCGCACGCTCTTAAAAATTTAAAACCAGGAGGCTGTCGCTAAATGCGATTGTATGCTAAATATGATAAGCCAGCCCCGATGGCGGTGGGGCAACGTCTTGACCAGCCTACCTTGAGTTCGCGAGTTCGATTCCCGCCTAAGTATATTTTCCTCCACCTAGAGCTTAAATGTTCTTTAGGTGTATGTTCAAAGTCCAATATGAAGGCCGAAGTACTTTCTTCGGAACAATACAAACTAAATAAATCTTTTTTTTTGTTTAAGTTCATGTATTTTTATCTGAATTTTTCCAACGTCATTTGGAACCCGTAGGCATGACGCGTTAGAATGTAAGTGCTCTGGAAAAAATATTTTTTCTTAAACGTTTTTCTGCCCCATTCCTCGTATAATAGTATGATATTGCATCCCCTGTAAACCATCGTCAAGAGTGAGTTTAAGGCCGATACCTGATTTCTCCCCACCCTTCGTCCACTTTTGATTAGGTCGTGTGTTTTTCAATCACCTCACGCTACCATTTGCTGATTCCCGCAGCCCAAACAGCTCCGTCTACACCGCAAATGAAGAAATTTACTCATCATCCAGTTCCGCTTAAGCACTTCCGGAGCGTTTGTTTGAACTTATGTTTCCCACTTCTGGAGGATAATTAGTGGCATTTTTCATTCCAAGGAGGCTGTTTCAACTCGGGGCAGTAAACAAGGCAACGGGGGTGGAATGCATGGCATGGGAGGGTTTTTTTGGTCACCGGTCGGCCGCGGGGATGACGCCGACAAAGGCGAATAGACGAGGAGCAACAGCTCAGGCAGGGAAACTGTGACCATCGCAACTAAAACGTGCACACGGTGGATTATCTCATAAGCCGGATTCGTAGACGCTTTCTTAAGGCGGTTCTTCTGACTTCAAGAAGAATAATCCCAGGGATTCTAAACATTTCATCAAAGCATATCCAAAGACTAATTCAATCACTTCACGCTTTAATAAATGCCCTTTTCACGCTATATTTCCCTTGCTAGTTCCTTAGAAAGAGTATGGGCTCCCTAAGTATGGTATCTTGTCTTGGGTAAGATGAGAATGAATGCCTTAGTTCTCAGCAACGGTGAGTTGTAAATATCCCAATTCGCTATCAATATGACCGTATTTCATTAATTAAATTAGATAAATATAACCTTTAACTATTTGCAGTATAAACATTCAGCCGCGAAATTTAGTATGAGGAAATTAAATTGTATAACTGAATTTGGTACGCATAAAGCGAATCAAGTAATGGATATTTTAACCCCTAAATTCTCCATTAGTCACGCCTGAACGAGCATAAGAATAGTGTCACTTGTCCAGAAAAGCATTTAAAAAATTCATTCTTCACGAAGAGGGAGGCACTTTGAGTGAGTACACCGATCGTCGGATGGGACGTTAATCTGCGGACCCCTTGGCGCCTTTCGTTAAGAGTAGGCTAATGCCGACACCGGGTTTCTCTCCATCCTTCATCCTTTCCTGTCCATCCCCTATGGCGCAAATGACCTCAGCTGTCGGTCGCCTCCCCTAAATACTACTTCTACGAAGAGGGAGAAGACTTTGAATAAGATGGCGGACCAATATCTTGGAGACCAAAAACCACAGTAATCAACTAAAAAGTTAGTTTGATGGGTAATGGCAGAGCTCTCCTCGTACTCAGTGCTACTCATGAGAAATGGAGTTGCGCACATCTTGAGTGAACAATTCAAAATGAACTATTCCCTTCGTTGAGCTACGTGAATTATTCGAAGCCGTACATAGCAATTAGTTCCTTTGAACGTAACTCTTTACTTATCTATAAATAAAAATAATAACATAAACTGATAACTCAGAGAATAATACCACACAATAGATCTGGTTACTACCACAGAATATACTGGTAAGTAGCAATGCCAGACCTTCTTATTATTCACAATAGTAATAAGCTGAAGACGGCAAATAAACGATGCGGCAAAAATATATCACCTAACCGATTTTCTTCAATTTTACGTTCATATTCACGAATGATGATATATGATGATAAGGAGTGCAAATTCAGATTTCCATTCTTTTAACCTAGTTTGCATTATACTTCCATGATGTAAGTGATCGAGCATTCATTCAAAATGGACGAAAAGAATACGTAAGAGACGCCGTACTCATATTTCTATAGTTATTTCTTCCACAAAGTAATCAAAGGAATCAAATCAATTACAAGTACGTTTACTTAAAATATTTAGCGCAGTAATATAAGTATCCTTGCGTGCATGCAGCCTGCACAACAACGAGCGACCTTTTCAGCCTAGTGAACTAGTAAATGGTGAAAATGTACTAGTAAGTAAGTGAATTATTACCTAAAATAAAGTTATTACCATCACTAGTGTGAACTTCACATATTCAGAGTTGGCTTCCTGCTCATTACCCTATACCAAATGGGGTTTCCTGGGATGATCCAGAAAGGATATTCAAAAAAATACGCAAGCTTAAGTTGTCAAGATTACATGCGTCAAACGGACTTGACCCCTGGATCCTTCGATCAGCAGCCAAATGATCTAGCCCCTACTCAACCTAAGATTAACTCTAAAAATTATCTATGGACACTTTTTCAAGTCGTCATATCATTGATGAAGTTCATTGATAAAGAATAAAATACGTGATCGCTCTCTATATTTGAGGTAGATTTTTGGTGATTTTACTCGCGAAATTCTCTCAGTGCTATCCACGCCTTGAAAGATCACCTCTAAATTGCAAGTCAGGCGCCGAGTTGTCATTTTTAGACTATAATACTCCGTCATTTATTAAAAACTATCCGACTGCGAATAAGTTTTTTCCCAATTTTCAAGTACACTATTTTCATTTATTCCACATTTCTCTCGAAAATGTATTCGAATGAATGAAAAACTACGCTAGAAAAGAGGATACAGAGAGTAAATAATTCGAAAAAAATTGAATTTTTGTTGATCTTTAAATTTTTTGCCTTTAACCATAGACCTAAATTGGGTATTCATGCTGCATTTGGTATCAAGGTTGCTATCAGTCTACATCAATATATTATGATTTGAAGAAAGAAGAATAATATTCCCTCACTAAATAATTCGTATTAACGAAAAAATTAAAAAGAATCAATACATGCTTTTTCAAGCACATCCTGAAAACTCACGGTTCTTCTACTCCACCTCCATAAATCCTTTCCGAATAAACAATGTTTTGGTTTGATAACTTAGGTTAAGCATTCTCCTTCAAACAATCTCCCGCTATTATTCTTCCTAATTCCTCGAAGTAAGCACTCGTCGACTTGTAACACTATTTCTGTCCACCGACCAGTTTCCTCTCCCGAAAGATCTCGACAGGAATATCTCTACTCAAGTCCGTCCAGTCGAAAATAGTGGTTTTCATGTCCAGCTATGATTTTGATCATTTTTTGTCAATCTTCGGACATCAATAATAACAATTCCAAAATGTTGAATAATTTCAATCTGCTACAGTAATGTCCATTTACATTTATACAGTTCATATGTGCGAGTTTCTACTCCTTACGGAGTTAATCTTTTGGCAACCGTGCTTCACACACCTTGAAGGCAATTCTAAGATTTCAGTTGACGGCCGACAAGCACACATTCTCGCTGTCGAAGGTATCACGCGAGCTATTTATTTTTCGACTTTTCCACTTCCTGGTGTCTTTGGTCCCCCGTCCAGACAGAAAGCGAGACGTGTCGGCATAAGTTTCTTACAAATTCTGATGCTCTCAATGTTTCTCTTTTCATGATAAACAAATTGTTTTGTTTGTTTATCGCACCTAGTCACTCACATTTTTTTATTTTTCTGTACGTGTTTTTGAAAAAACCAATTATTTTGGATTTTTCCTTGGCACGTTGACAACACGGCACCATAAATACAGAAGATACGCCAGGTGATATAATAGCCGAAACTTTCGGTGACGATGGTCGACCTAACACATCAGGGAATAGAAAAGGTCGAACATAAAGGTAGCTCGCGAGGCCGCTTCGGAAGTGATATTTTTTTGCTTGGTGACTGGCGGCATAAATCTTAGTATTGCCCTCTGTTGATATCGACTGTAGACCGAACGAATATTCTAGACTGTCTATTTTAATGCTATTAAATGAATGATCTAGCAATACGTTCGCTTGCGCAGATTTCTACGCAGGGCACTGTAGGTTCCCCATTAGCAGGGCACTGTAGGTTTCCCTTAAAGAGTCAGTGTATGGGAAAACCGTTCATGACGGGAAGATTTGTTGCATCGCTATGGTGACACTTTCCTTATTCTTCCAAGACGGCACACATCGAGGGCAAAGGCAATTACGTAATTACACCGTTGGGCTCACTACTTTCATTGGCTATTATTCTCCTAGAAAATACCATTCCATTTCTATCCTGGCATTAATTTAATCTCAGAAAATTCATTCAAGTGTAGGTATCCATGCGTTTAATTAAAAAACAAAAATAGACTTTTTAAATCTTAGATTGATCAATGAAGACAATTAGTGGTTGAGTGACTAAGCGGACTAGTGTACTCTGGTGCTCCCGTCTCCGTCCACCTGCGCCAAAATCAGAGGGAAGGAGGAAATATTTTTTAATGATTTTCATAAACACTTTTAATGATACCGTGGGACTGACACGTGTAAGAAGCGAGAGAAGGATGAAAGGAATAGGTAAAGGTTTGTTTCCAATTCCACGTTCAAATCAAACTGTACTAAAGTTAAATTGTATCGTTGCATTCAATTTATTTCACAAACGAAATTTGGTCCAAAATTAATGCATGCTTGAGTTTGCCGATGACTTCGGAGGATACGTTTCCATCGTTTCCCACGTTCCCGAGACCATTATATTACGGGTGGATACAGACAGACGCTAGAGTAAGAATAGTGAACAGGATAGCGTTAGTTTTTGCACCAAATTTTCAAATCCATTATACGAGCGTATGCAATTCATCTCAAATCAAACTCCCCATCTATGGAAAGAGGAGAAATGGTAATGTTTTCTAGACTTTCTTACTTAAATACGTGTTTGCTAATTGAAAGATCTAGATTTGTCTTGTTTTGGATTGATTCGCCTTTTGAAACGGTTTTCTCTGCACACAAATTCCGCTTCGAGTATACACGTACCCAACGACATCCAAGGAGGTATTAATTAAAAGCACTGAGAAAAACCCACCTTCCGCCCGATGTGAGCGGCTAGCTGAACGCAATACTCGTCGTGGTGCGCGCTATCTTCCCGAGGAACGGGAGGAGACGGGAGGAAAAGCGGGCGGTGGCAGGACGACAAGTGCGCACCGCCGATTCCCGCAAAATTCGCGAATGCACACTGATAACAAGCTGATTCATTAGTTAAATCCAGAAATATAAGTTGATTTACGGGTTCTGGAAAGTTAACCGATAAAATAAATCCATCAAAGTTAGGAGCAGTTAATGAAATGATAAAATGTCGTGTAACCGAGTTCCAACTAAACGTATTTTTAAAAAGAATTTTGAACCGGTTCAAACCCTACATAAAAATCGCAACGCGCAATTTACTGGGGCTTTAAACTTTGTACGAAGTCGATGGTGGTGTAAGGGAAAGAACTGCCTCTCTCACCCTGGATGCATGAATTTTACAAACCTTAAGGCTTGATTTAGGGTGAACTCGACCCTGGGCTTCATTAATACGGATAGATATATACGCCGCTCTTTTTTGAGCAAAATTTCGCCCGTTTTTCCTCAACAATCTCAAAATATTTCTTCCCAACCTGTAGAGAAAGTCGGTGGGTCAAAAAAAAAGAAAACAAGGAAACTTAATCATGATAAGCTTGAACTACTTCCGAATTACAAAAGTATAAGATCTGAGAAAAGTATAATCATCAAATTACGTCAATTATTAAATCAGATAACATGCATCCAGGTGCATTAAATTCAGAAATAAATTTATTAAATGACTGAGAAATGAAGTATTTAATAAAGTAATGAATCGTTACCTTGGAGTTTTTTCACGTAGCACGCGAAAACCCCGGTCCTCCAGTTGATCAAAACAACCAAGCCGCAGAACGTTTTGCAACAAACAGCGATTCTAATAGTACTTTGTATTGCCTTCTTATTTTTGGTGAGTTAATTTAGCGGTGTTTTTCCTTCAAAGATTTAAAATAATGGATTTCCATTTTTATGAATGATGGTTTACGTTGGTCTTTCGATTCATTCTCACGCAAACGTCAGACTATAAATATTAAAATAAAACGCTAAAGAAACAAACATGCCGAAACTGACCAGAATATTTTATTCTTCATTCTCCCTATTCATTTCAAGTATCTGTCTGAAATAGTTGGCAATTTAACAAAAAAGGAATTATCTAATGGAGATACCCTACTTCGAGTGACAATAGAAAACGTTTATGTCAATTAAAAACCAACAATCTAAATAAGATGCTATATAAACGGTCACATCTCACCTTTTGAAATTTATTTACAACTAATCCGATATCGAGAGTGGGATCCCAAATCATCGGCACTGGGCGAGTTAAGTTAGTCAATTTTCTCCAATCCTAGATGCGAAGTTATATTTTAGTCGTTATTACGAAAAGAAATCTCGTAGCAGAGAACTGGTTGTCACTTCATTAGTAGACTTAATATTTGTCATCAATGAAATTTTCCCGCTTGTACATTAAACCCCGTCAAAAAATTGCAAATCTTTTAATTTGTCGGCATAGTTAATTTTGGAGGCATCCTCCCATTTCAACACCCATACCGTGTTTCTGGGTCGATGAACTTAGTCTTGTTTTTGAAGTGAGACGCAAGATTATCTCCTAAACCTCTCTTGAGTTGCTGAATCGCGCATTCCTTGCCTTGAAGACTACCTTTTCAGAAACTTTCGACGTCCGCCTCCGACTACTGCACTTACCGCCTTACACTCTACTTATCAGCCTGTTTAAACTGTTCAAAAACTCGGACCCCAAGGTCATGGGGCTTCTAAGAGGCCCCAACAAATATTGACGCGTCATTCTATCCCAATCCTTCTTGATAACTTGTCCTTCCTCTTTTTTTCTCACTCACTTCCGAACAAATTCAAAACCTTCCCTCCCCGCGAGCGAAAACTCCTACTACGGTCAATCGCAGAGCCAAAGGGTCAGCGCAACCATACGTCGTGCCGCGTCGTGTTCCCTGGAAGGAACGTTTCAACAGGTGCCGGATATATCTACGGCTATACTCTCCAGGACCTCCGCTTTCATATCTTTATACTTTGCTATCACTACTGCTTCCAGGGGTTATCACCGGTGCCCAAAATATTGTCCCAGATACTGATATCTTTAGCTGAAGGCTCCTCACATTCTACCCACCCAAAAATGTCTCCATACCCGATTACGCGCTGACAACTACACGTGGAAAATTACCGATATTTTAAATCCTTTTTTTCAAATAAGGTAAGGTTGGGCTCTGCTATCAGCACCTAGGTAACAAAAAACTCATAGTTACGTTACCCTAGGTACAAACCATCAGTTACAAGCCTAGAAACTAGTGATTCGAAAGTTTCACGGTGGAGTAAAATGCAATAATTTTGAGCAGAAAAGATTTTAGTCGCTATTCGATTAGTAAAAGATGACCAAAATCATTTTAATCATTTTCCGAGGGTTTCATACAATTACACGCCTTTCTTTGATCGGAATGCACAATAAAATAACACAAATGCGCATTAATTCTGGATCTTCAATGAAACGTTGGACGTTAACTAGTATTCCCATATTCTACATCTACTTAATACCCCGCAAGCCGCCGTAAGGGCGTGTGGCGGGGGTGTTAGGACACCACCCGCAATTTAGAAAAGAAAAAAAACCGCATGCAAGAACCGCAAATTCATACATTCACAAAAAAACATGGCATACATTCATGCAAGAACACTTGCACCCCACACACATGCAAACACTCAAACTACCAACTAACATACACATGCATCTGAAAGTATACCTAACAGCTTTGCAGTGTTTAACTTTGCTCCGACTTGTAAATTCAATGTTTTTAATATTTCTAAAGTGACTTTGGTTTCTTACTATTATGATTTCTGATTGTTCGGGGAAAGAATGAGTATTTGTATCTATCTGTACTGGAATCTATCTCCCTTATTTTATCTTTGTGGTCTGATCTACCTAAGTAGTGTGGGGCCATTATAATTCCTTCAGTGTCATAGTTAAACTCGTTTGTTCTGGACCTTTCTAAAAGTCTAAGCCTCGCTTGTTGTCTCCATACTTCAAGTGGTTCCCAGCCTAAATCCCTTAAGAGACCTGTCACACATGTGTTCTTATCATAACAATTTTTAACGAATCTAGCGGATTTTCTCTGGACTTTATCTAATTCTTTTTGCCAAATTTTCTCCCAAGGATCCCAAATACTTGCGGCATATTCCAAATGAGGTCTAACTAGAGCAAAATAACACCTCTCTTTAACTTTTTCATGACATTTCCCCACCACCCGTTTTATGAAGCCAAGTTTCTTTAAAGCTGATCCGCATGTTGTCCTGATATGTGCTCCCCATGAAAGGCGTGGTGTTAGAACAACCCCCAAATATTTAACTTGATTGGCCGTAGTCAGTACTGAATCCTCTATTTTGTAGTTTAAATCCTGTTCCTCGCTGCCTTTGTTCCAAAATTTCAAAACTGCGCATTTATCTATATTAAGTGTTAATCCCCACCACCCGTTTTATGAAGCCAAGTTTATTAATCCACCAATTTTCCTGAATACATTTTTTCCCTGGTAAAATAAGACGCCGAAAGCAAAATCGGAGAAATGCATTCAGTATAAACATATTTTTGTAAGAAGCGTTAGCAGGAAGAATTATTTTTTCTTTTGACTAACAGAATACTGTCGTAATTACCGGGCAAACAATTGCGGGCGCCAGCAATGGTGGCTACTCGACCAAACCAGCCATGACAAGCTTTCTACAAGGGTAGCTTTGTGCATGTAGGTGATCAACCGTGTGATTGTCCTCCGTGCGAATGCCATTCAAAACTCTCCCGGAGTAAGGATTATGGAAATGAAGCCCAAAGTGAATTCAGGTCTCGGGTTATTCCCTTGGGTCCACATCGCGGAGCTTCAACTCTCGCCCAGAATTATCACCCGACCGTTTTATGTAATTCTGTGGAGCTTATTTCGGAATGACGAAGTGATTTCTCCCAATACAGTATCCTGTGAGAGAGATTGAAGCCAAAGAAACTGATATTTTCCTTTCCACTACCACGAAGCTCAGTCATTGATGATAATTAGAAGTATAAGGCCCAAAAAGTAGAATAAAGCTGGGGACAAATATTTAATGCAGATCAAAGTACAAATTGATAAAATTCTTCATAAGAGCACCCTTATACATCGACACACTAATGCCAGTGCCTCCGCCAGTTGAGGTATGCTTCCTGTAAAGCTTCCTGTAAAAGTTTCAGAATCTTGAACATTATTTGAAACGAATGAAGAATTCCAAAAGTCACAATTCACATAAACGCCTGTGAACATCATAAGCAGATATCAAGTGACAAATGCCCTCTCAAGAAATGCTGGGGTTATTGCGGTTGAGGTTCTGGACGTTCGCGAACAATTATGACGTCCTATGCATTGCGCGGACTTCCGTTTGTTTGCAATAAGAACTTCATTAGGTTTTCCTTACCCTCTACCTGCAAACATGCCAACCAAAAGTCTGCGTTATCTTTTATAAATGTTCATATATTGTAACTTTTAAAAGTGTATCACTACAATAATATGCTTGTTATTTCACGAGTTTTGGAAGCACTAATCAGCTTTTACCTACCTTCAGTACCTAAGTTTATCATATGTTCAAAAATCGGAGGAAAGCTCAACTGCAAAATAACTATTTATTAATTAAAAATAGGCACTTTTTAATTAATAAAGATATTCCACCTGAAACGTCTCTTTTTATTCAAAATAACTAGCTCAAATTAAAAATAACTAGGCGTGATATATATCCTGAAAAACAAATAAAGCAACGCATTAACAACTGAAACTTGAGCCAAATTTAATAGGTACCATACACAGACTTGACTGCATTAAAATCACGAGGTCTCTCAGTAAAAATGAAAAAATAGTGTCATCGCAATGTGGTCAAGTATACACTATTGACTCCTAGCTCAGTCTCCATATCGCTAAAGCAGTAAATACTGAAAACATTCAATATCAAGACGCCATATGTACAGTCTTAAATCTGGATTTTCTCTTGCGATCTAATTCTAACCTTCAAATGTTCAAAAAAACAGATCTTATTTCATTGAAAGTCCAAGCTACTTCACCCATTGCCTTTTCAAATCTATCTTTTCCTTGCATTTTGCACCTTAGCAGTCTAGTAAATCATCACTGTCTAGTCAGTCTCATAGCGTAACCCAAGGCAAGCACTCGCGGGATCAAATAGTTCCATCAAAGAAACGGCATGTTTTTCAAATATATTCCTTATCATTATCACGCGGTAGTCCAGGGGCAGAGCGTTGGACTACTGACCTAAAGGCCAGGGTTCGATTCCCAGGAAAGCCCTTCTGGGCACCTGCAGCTCCACCCAAGCTATGTGATTTTTTGGGGTACCAGATCTTCCTGGGAAACCATAATCGGAACAGGGAAAGGAATCGGCCCCCCTGCCCTGATGTGCGAATTTCACACGCCGTATAGGGCTTAGCACTGGGTGAACTCTACCATCACCTACCAGACCTATCTTCGGGTTGATAACTGTTTATTGTTTTTTTATCCAATAGGTATTTTTCAATACAAAATATTTGCTGACAATCGTCATCATATACAATATTAGTATAAATTGAATACTCATTCTGGTCCTGTCAAGCCAGTCAGTTCTGGCTTGATAGCAGGTGCCACATACACAAAAAAAGATAGCAATAAAATGTTAAATTATAAAACTATACACGATATATTGTTTCAAGCTTTATCCCAAGCCCTAGTCCCTTCTGTGTTATAACCAGTCTTTTATTCTCCAATTTATAGAATTTACCATTTTTACCAAATTACCAGTTATACCAAATTATAAAGTCAATGTTGGATGAAATGGCATATAACTATGGAGAAAAAATATTGCAATGATTCTTTATAGATAAATACCATCGAAACTTAGGGAAAAATCAGTTGATAACCTACATCAAGTCACACAAGCTCCAACGGAGAAAATTATAAAATTAGTATTGCCATGGAATGTTAACTGAAGCTCCAGTTGGACCTTGTTGTGTCCAGTTGAGCGCCTGAAGACGCTTTGTGGCCATTACAGAAAAAGGCAGAGAACTAGAGGAGCTAAATAAGCCCACGGAGCTTACTGCTAGCTCTTTCCCTCTGAGTAGTGAATCACAGAATTAAATCGGTAGCTTGGAGTCTAATAAAGCTCTTCCCACTCGGAGCTTCCACAGACAGAATAACAGGATAAAGCATGCGACAGTGCTACCGCCGTCACACATGAAGCGCGATTTTAGATGCAATAAAAATGGAATTTCAATTCATATTTATTTCGACGCTGCCGTTTTTCTCCACCAAAGCAAAAGGATTGAAAATTCAAACCGCAAACATAGCGCGAACAAGATGTTGTGATGCAAGAAAATAAACATTCTTCCGTCTTACATTTTGCAGTTATGTCGTAAAATGAACATCGTAATTCTACGGATCAGTATTTCCCCTCAAGAATCAGCCCATAATAACGCAATTCCATATGAGTTCCAACATTTTATTTAATTAAAGATTTAAATGGTCCTGAAACAGAACACCAAGTAACATGAATTATCAGGCACGCACCACAGCAACCTGGGAATACACACGTTGACCGGGCCCAGCAATATTACTTTTGAGCATCTATCGTTCGCTAAAGTCCAAGGGGAAAAGAATGATTCCGTGGCATTTCCTCGATTCTCCCAAGCTTGAGCAAATATCCAGAGATTCCGGTTTTCCCAGTCCGAAGCCACGCTGCTTGACTACCAATATTTCAAAAAAAATCGCAAAACTTTGAAAACGCGTTCGTGATTTATCGCGCATGGTGTATTACCTCTTTCAGCACAGCTTATCAAAAATTTTACCCAAGGAATTATTATTGCTTTTATATCAATCAGATCACAGCCAGGTGGTGCATGAACAAAGCAGAACAACATTTTCAGCCAAAAATTAATTTCCAGGCTTAAATATAAAAAATTATACTCAGTACGGCGAAAATTTCTTGGGAATATTAAACTCAATTCTAAGTTTCCACCGGTTGATTTTTAACGTATAATATGTAAATAAAGTTTGCCGTAGTAATGCAACGCTCTATCGGTGGTAACTTTTCCAACAGAAGAAATTCGTAGCATTGCAACCATTTTTATTTTATTAATTTTATCTCATTGTGCAGCCCACTGGTTAAGTTGAATTCGTGATAACGCGAAATATAAAATATTGCAAAATTTTCCGGCAATGATCTTTCTTCGAGGCTGATTAGAGCGATACCCAACTTATTCTTGAAGTAATTTCCTGAGTTATTGTGCGATAACGTCTGCCATGAATTCAAATTCATTCCGGCATGAATTCAATGCTTTCCTTCATGCATATTTATTGCAATACGTTTGTTCAATAAACGAATCAGTGAGTTAGTAAATAAGAGGATGACTGCGAAGCACGTGACAATGACGCGCGTAAATGTGGATAATGGAATACATGGGTTGGGGATGGACTTAATTAAATGTTGAACTCTGTCGAAATCTTAACTGCGGAAAGACTAAGAATCACAAACATATATTCTTGATATTCAGAACATTGAACTTTTATGCAACGCTTTTATTTAATTTATACTTCAGCATTTTTTTAATGCTCTCAAACAAATATGTTAACTTACACGAAAAAAATTGATGAGCCGACCGCTGGGATACAGATTTTGCGAATTTAATGATATCTTAGATGAATGGATACCGACGCAAGAAATGACAGTAAGATTAGTGTGTTTCTCTTTTACAGGGAAATATTCATAAAACTGAGCATGACTGTTTTCATTTTTGATCCCCGAAAAGAAAGACCAAACGCGCATACGACCTTATTTCCCGGCTCCTTTAAGTAGCTTTCTATTGTTAAAAGCGATCGAAATAAAATAAGTCAATGTCTTTTTTTATCATTTTTACACTGAATACACTAATCTTTCGGTATCTATATCATACTTTCATCTACGGCAAAAGTGTCCAGAGAAACACATTTTCGATGTTCACAGTTCTATCATCTTTTTAACACGAATACGAAAGCATACATGTTTGAGCCTAATATATCGGAATGTTAGCACAAAAGAACAACCAGGATAATCACAACCAACCAAGCCCTGGGTGTAAAAAAAAACATCTAAGCGGGAATCAAACACGCGACTCAATTGCCAGTGGGCGAGTGCCTGACCGTGAAAGGCACTTCGGAATCTGGCAGCAGGTAGCATTCGAAGTTTGCTAGATGTAAAGCATAAGGAGTGAAGCACGGCGTTCTTCTGCCTTTCTGGAGCGATATTAATTGTTCTTGCAGCGGAACAGGCACTTTGTTTGGGGATAAACTCGCTCACGTGAGAATCACACAGAGAAAATCAACAAAAAAATCTTCCAGAAGCAGAAACTTCGTAAGTTACGTCCGAAAAGTATTTCACTCTCAAAATATAATACGAGATCAAAAATTATTCGTAAATAAAGATATCTTATTAATCATTACGGGAGAAGACCGACAATTAAGGTAATTAGTGCTATTATGTATAGGTGGGTAATTAGTTAGTGGTATGCTGGTGAAGATATGGAGGAAGGGTGGAGAGAAATCTGGCGACGACATTAGCGTAATTCTTCACGATAGGCGCCAATGCGTCCACTGTTGAACATTCCATCCGACGGAAGACATATATTTAGTGCTCTCCACAAATATTCCAAGGTGGGGATCGGGATACTACTGCAAAAGCATACCAACTCTGGGGTGGGAAATCAGTACATTAGTTACTACACCATCCCGATCTCCAAATAAATATATACTCGGACAAATCAACAACAGCCCATCAAGACGCACCTAAAAATGACAAAAAAGTCTCCCTCCAAATGAAAAAGCAAAATGATGTCGTCTACAGTAAGGGGGGAGATTTGGGGGTGGGGAAAAGACTATGATTGGTGGGATATGTTTTAAAAACCAGTCGGGTGAACAATCAATATAGCCCCCTCTTCCCGCAAGAGCACCGCGTGTAAGTGTGCATGTAGTACGTAGTTGATTAAAACGGTTGCCAGGGCGACCTTGGTGTGCTCTCTTGGGCAACGTCCAATCGCCACAAAATGAGACGAAGGAACCGTAATAATAGCCGAGAGAGGATAGGGAGTGAGAGGGGAGGGAGGCGAAAAAAGAGAGAGAGCGAGGGGTAGAGAGATGAAACGGAGGAGGAAGAGGAAGACAGAAACGAGAAAGAGACAGGGAAAAAGACGGGAGGGCAAAACAGGATGCGTGGGGAGGATGGGTGGTGGGTGAGATTCGGACTCCATTCCCCCTCGTTTTTTCCTCTCTTTTGCATCCGTCTCGTCTGCACAAACGTGCGGGAGGACGGCTTGGGGAGGAGTCATCGTCCTTGGGTGCAATCGCCACGCTGACTATTCGCGGACCGTTGGGGAGAGCAACACACTTCTCCCGTCCGCATGCAACACTGGGAGTCGGGAGTAAGCTGAGCTTCGACTAAGCCAACGCGAGCCGCTGGGGATCTCGAACGCCTTAAGCCCCAGTCACGGGGGCAGGCATAGAGAGTCATTCCGTCGGAGGCGCCGGAAAGGATCGTCGGCATCGCACAGGAAAAATCTTAACCGTCAGTTGACATTTAAACCTGCAGCCGATGAAATTTCCCCAAAATGATAAAACACACTGAGCGAAATAATACCTAACGTTAATAATAATTTTTGCTAGCCGTAGTCTACCGGGTTAAGAGAGTGCTTCCAATGGACCATGAACCCTCCAGTAATTCTAACTAAACCCCAGAATACACATGACGACAACTCATCCTATAGCTCTGCATACTTTCCAACTCCCTTATTTCTATCCAAAATGCCTTTTTTCCTCCCTTTTACCTTGCCTTCCCTACATTCTTGAGGGAGATAAAGAGCTGAATGAAAAAGAGAGAAATGCTGAACCTTTAAACGATTATCTCCAATAGACCGTGCGCAGGATCGAGATCTGATAAATACAGGAAGGTTTCTCTGAAAATTGCATACAGGTATGTTCGAGTCCAACGGGAGGAAAACGCATGGGATGCAAAATAAATACTAGGAAATCAAAAGTAATGAGGATACTCACAACATCAATCTCGATAAATACGGTGGCATGGTAGTTTAGTGGGTAACAGGATCCACTATATGGTATTCTACGCCCAGTGGTGGTTTCTAATATACTATTGGCGAGAAAACACAATCGGATAAATCAAGTGAATAGTTTCAAATGCTTTGGAAGTAGGCAGCACCCACATAAAATCATTTATTCTGGAGAGTTGATTTTGACGCACTGTAAGGCATTGGGTTCGTAGTGGTGGCATGTATAATACTGGCCCACAATCGCGAATCTCCCATCCTGCCGGGTAGCCCCGCCTAATTATTATAACTGCTGATGCTAAACATTCTGCCTTTGACATCAACCATCCCAGCTGCTTTATCTAAAAATATAAGAGCATGGTGCCGACATATTCAGCTAATAATACGGAAGACGAAGCCGATTAACTGAAAGCGCGACGCTGAAAACATCCTCTAGCTGGATTTAAAGTGCACCTTTTATTCCTACACTTGACTGACCACACCTACCCTTCGAAAGTAGTACCTATCAGGTCGTCACCGCCCCAGTCAATATGAATTAGGAGAGCGTACGATTGGTGAGAGCGCACATTCACATATACACAGAACACCCCTTGAATCGACAGCGTCGATTTTCACCACTGATGGTACATTATAATAGATGGTAATACTTCCAACATGCATTTACCATCGATAATCCTTATACCTACCCAATTTGTTCTTCGTCCCACCTATATGATATCAGACCAAGGCTAGACATTGAAAATGGTATATGGGTCAGTATTTCTCAATCACACTGCACCAATTGGCTTAGGTTCTAATTTCTCACCTCCTATCAATGAATTCATCATAATATATCCAGGATTTAAGTCAAAACTTAACCAAAGTCTCCGAGAGAACACCAATAATATTTAGTATCAACTGCCCAGTGGTGTAGTCTGGATGGATCGAATTAAGCCGGATTAGGAAACTTTACTCCCACAAGAATTGTTCACACAGTTGAGAACTCCATCGCAATGAAAATATAATACGAGGCAATTCTTACATTTAATTTAATACACCAACCTTAATTTAAACAATATTTCATTATTAAATAGGTATATGTTGAAACCATGATCGGCGGTAGACGCGATACAATATTCTATTTTAGAATACAATCAGGAACTTCATACTCAAGTGTAACTCCCATCCCTATTTAGAAAAATTTCGGCAAATAAGTCCCGTGAACCTCTTCGTTTTTTTTATAATTAGATACGTTTCCTATTCCAGTCTGTACCATCGCCATTAATACGGAATAAACAAGTTTTAAATATCACCTTAAAGGAAGAAAATGGAGACGCGCAGCTGTAGCTACACAGGAGAATGAAGACATAAAATAGGTGAGTATATAATATTAACGAGAGCTTTCGTATGGGAGAAATCATTTCTTCGGGTACAGTGGAATAGATGGGCCGGCAGCGGGCTTAGCCACCAAATTATTTCTGGCTCCGCCACGGTAACTACTGTTTAATAAGCATTGCCTCCAAAAAACAACTATGCTACCATACATGTAAGTCCACGGCTACTCCCAACAGCTAACCAAGTCTCAAAGACAATTCTAGGTCTCGTGTGTTCACCTCAGTACGGAAACAAGTCATTCAAGTCCAGTAACAATTAATACAAGCTTCCCAATCTCAGATCTCAATTTACCGAGGTTTGGCATCTATCTATCAAGGCCAAGTTTCGAGACTCAATTTCGTAAAGTCCGAATGAATTTCACCCCTCGCTATAGTCAGTAGTCCTGAGATTGGATCGGATAAATCCAAGATCAACCAGTCTTAGTGATAATCATTTATGAAGCTTCCAGGTGCCCGTGACAAGCTTCTCTGCTTATACACATTCGACAAGCTATGCCAGATAGGCCTAGGAGTGCAAAAGCAATGCGCAGTAATAATGGAAAATTCTTGGCCTTCAATACGCCTTAGAAGTAGGCAGGTATTCTACGAACACGGAAGGTTTCGCCTTAGGGAAACTGCGAAACCTACCACAGATCTTGACTTTGCATCCGATATTTCTCATAAGTAGCGAGAATTTTTCAGTCGATTGCTTCAACAATTTTTAGCCGAGAAACACCGTTGACTTCTGAAATGAATCTGGAAATGTTGGGGGATATGCCCTGGTTATTACCTCAACTTGACACCAGTGAAAAGTTATTTACAAGAAATTTAGACGATAAAATATTTGCCCCAGTCATTGATGAATAACTTGACGGATCCTAAGCTGCCGGCCGCTGTTTAAAAGTTCTTATTTTTCATGCCAAGAAAATAGAAATGCCACCCAACGTGCATACTACTGGCACAATCATTCATAATCCAAGGTCTTCATTCCCAACATAGCAACCATGAGTAAACAATGGAAAGTAAATGCTATGAGGCATTAAATGAAAAGTGAATAGATAAAAAAGAGGTTTGGTCATTTGTGAAGGGCACAAACAAAATAGTTTTACTAACTTAAGTTCGCAAAATCACTAAAGCAGGCAATATCGATGCGTAAAATTTAACTTCTAGACTGTGAATCGAATACCTAAAAGATTGAAGATTTCCAGTAAATCAAAGTTAATAATTCACTTTCTGCAAGCTGAAGCGATTAATTTCCGGCGAGGAACGGAATAATGGAGTGACAGAAAATCGGAGATTATCCTCTCAAGCTTACTTAAATTTCCTTCACATATCTTACGTTAAAACTGGGGCTAGATTAATCGCGCCAGTGTAATCTCTCAAATTTCTCCCTCAAACATCCTAACACCTGGAAACCGTATTCAATCACTGACAGCATTCTTCCGAAAGAGAAACTAAAAAACATTCATCGATAGGTGGAAAATCGAAAACTTTCATAGCAAATAGTAAGACGCAATAAGCACCTAAATTCTGCTGAGAAAAAAACAATCAAAATGTTCAAATTATACTGTCCTTAAACAAAGTTTTTATTCTTCAGAGTATTCCATAAAGACCAGCAACGAGGAAAACTCCAACAAATATCCCTCCAGGGAATTTATCATTCAAAGTTTTTTTTAAATTTAGTCCTCCGCTAACTTCAGCTAAACTGAATTCAAAACTGCGTAAATTCAAAGTCCCTTCTTCATTAAAGGTATCCCTTTCACCCAAACGATAACCATAAGAATCTAATCAAACGAATGTCAACCGAGAGGAGTGGATCTTGAATCTAAAACAAGTAACAAACATTAAACTGGAAGGCAAAACAGCTTCAAATTGGACATGTATTACGAGTTTCAACAAATTTAGGGAATCCACTTTCTACCGTCGACGAAGCAGCTAGTCCATATATATTAATGATATACTGAATGATAATCAGAAGCATGAATGAGGGTGCGAATTTCTGAAGTACCTTTTACCCTATGATAAAAATATCATCAAATATTAGTGCTGCTGCTCCTTTTCTATTAAGCGCTCCGAAATATTTGATCTAAGCGTATACATACTTGGTGACATCGATCAAAACCTCATATGCATGAGTGGATTTCAAGAGAGACTGGGGCAGATAGTCGAAATCAAAATAGTTTCTACTATTACATTTAGCATTCCTGCAACAACTAATTATATTATCAACAATTAATCATTTTATATTTGAACCCAAACAGTGAATTTCGTCTTCGTACTTACTCAATGCCGGAAAAACAGTTGTCTGCTCCATCAAAGACTTCATGCTGTTTTGGACACACGATAGCATAACAGAAGTTTTCTCACTCATTTCACAAGTTGCCAAAACGTAAAAACAGGGACATACACAAATAAATATTTTATACAAGATAAATGCTCGACTTCACAATTTCACGTCTGCTGGAAAACACCGAATAGTAACGACATCTGGCTAACAAAAGAACACCGAAATTACTATAGTATGGCCTTTTCAAATGTAGATCATACGTGTGGGTAAAAACGATCATGATTGTTATCTACCTACTACCATAGGTAATAGTAAAAAAAATAAACCATAAAAACACTTACTGATACCTTTAAAAGTTTTCATATTTTGTATCCAGCAAAACTATATTTTAAATTTAATTATTCGTTGTCAAACAATAACTTAATTTATTAAACCTTCAAATATATATTAATCATAATAATTATGGATGAGGTGTAATTAAATGTCAATAGAATAACATTTAGTAGTATCACTGCCCAGGATTGTGAATAAACTGTGGTAACCTAGGACACATTCATTTGTTTCAGAACTCTCCCCATTTGTATTTTAACCTAAAGAGAAGGGGTGGGGGTCATGACACAAACTAGGTCATTCAAATTTTTAAGATAACAGAAAACGTAATAATTTCATATTACAGTATTTGTTGAGTGGGAGTGATTGAACCCTAACGTTTATCATCTATATTTACATCTATGCAAAATACACTTAATAATCACTGTCATTGTCAGTGTATACATGCTAATTCAATAATACAGAAAATCTAATGCTCCATAATGCAAATTAAAGTCGCTTTAACATACATTAACTAATCAATGAAAAAAATGTCACCAACCCCAACATCAAAAATGTTGCACAAATAGTATGGGTGGCTTCAATTTCATAGGGCGGGTTGGTTGATGGGGGATAAGTTACAGTCTATGGTGGGAGTGCATACATATTCCATTCTCAGAAAATTAATTGATACTAAAATATATCTCCAACATTTATGTGACATAAAACTAAGGCTAAACTGTGGCTTTTATGAATTTTAAAGTAGCTCCTTTGATATTGCCTTCAGCCAGAGTTGACCTATTAGTTGCTTATTCCATTGCAGTACTCTTCACTGATCCATTTTATTTTATGCTTAATACAATCATTGACTTTTTTATTCAGTTCAAAGTGAATCGACTGGATCCTCATTTCAACACAAAGTGACCATAGTATCACCAAATATTTTGCATTGTTTCCAGGTTTTTGGTTTTGTTAAGGAAGCTTTTGTCAAGTTTATTCCAAGTCAATTATTTTCAACTCTTCCACATTGGCTTGTGGGCATTTCATAAAAAATCATCTTGAAGTTCTCGTTATCCCAAGGTAAATTTCAATTGTACCTTCATTTTATAGTCTCACAAATAAGTTTATATCCAGAGTATTCATATAGTGTATCTGGCCTAACAACATCAAATGATCTGAACAGCTTTGGGAAGCAAAAGGAACCCCTAGTCTTCATATTATTAAATCTCATAGATAATTAGTTCTTCCCCCAAGAATCTCAGCAATATTCTGCCTTTCATTTTCTTACAAGGCTAGAGATGAATCTTTGTAAGCAAGCACTCTGAACCAACTCAAGATAGTTGAATTTTTTTCACCCCTCTTAGCTTTCTGTTGCTCTTATATGCATGAGCATAATGCCCATACTACCTTTAAGGGCTGGCTCCAGCAGCCTTCAAATGATCTTTACCTTATTTAAAATTACCTTGAGATGTTTCACATTAATTAAATTAATTTTAAAAACTTAGGTTTTCCCCCAAAAGCCAGTTTGATAGCTAAAAATGGAGCTCACCTAGGACCAAGCCCTAGAGTTGCTCAAATTAATACTTTTAGGGTGATTGAGCCAGTCTGTACACTGCCATTTTCCAATAATTTCTGATACCCAGGAAATTAATAGCTTGAGACAGAGCTGGATATTCCAACAAATACATCTGAACTGGATTGTATCCAGGAACCCCTTGTTCTATGTTTTCCAAGATTATTCGGGTCTCCCACCGGGTCCACGTTCGTAGGTTTGCCGACGTTTCGATGGCAGAGTCGAAAGAAAGCCGGGAAAGTACCAGATCATTCTTCCTTGTTCTATGGCTGAATATTTTAGCCTCAAGGCAACATAATTAAATTATTCTAAAATTTTTCATTAAAATGAAAAGATTGAATTTAATTGTTCTATTCATTGACATCAAAATTAGATATATGGCAAAAATTAATATCAACCAACTTCTGCAAAAATCAGATCTGCATGAACTTGGTTCTCAATTCTACCATACTATTTTAAATAATTTGCTTATAAAATACCTGGGGTTAACACCTAAGGTAAGAAAAATAGATAAAAACATTTTGCAGTACAAATATATTGGTACCAGTACTTGGTTTATGATATCCTAAGTGTCAGTACCTGGGGAAAGAGATATGGATAGGGAGTAGAACCTAGGTCAATAATCCTCCAAAAAAAGCTAATATTAAATATAATTCAAAAACTTGGTACCCATTTCCAGGTACCAGTACCAAGGGCAAAACTTCTAGCTACTTACTGTTTTCTAAGGCAAAAATCCTAGGTATTTCTTGGTACCAAAGTGCAGATGCCAAACCCTGTAAAAATATATCTTAAAATGTTATTATTACACTTTGCAAATTCCAAAGAGGGAAAGACATTTGACCCATTTACTCTAATTGAGGCATATTCATGAGCATACTACAATGGCTTGTATACAGTGGGTGCTTCATGAAATACTTCAGTGAGATGATCCCACATTTTTATATATTTATACAAGAGACATTGAAATTGTACCAGTATTCCACTGTCATTATTTTATGGCCAAATTCTATAATCTTCCCACTTATTGATATTTTAGGCACAGATCAACACCAAAAACAAGGTGCTTAGCAGAGGTTCTACTTGATGCTGGAAGCATTCAGATAACCACAAAGTCCTAAATTATTGGTGAATCTGAACACAAGTCACTCCACCCCATGGTATATAATCGTTTATAACTTAATGTTCTACCAACTTGAACATCCTAAGAGCACAATGCCATGCTGAAGTAAATTTTGTGACAGTCAATAGAAAAGGCAGTCATGTGTTCATAATTTTTCTTGATGAGAATGATGAATTTCCAGTTGTATTGGTCTTTGAATAAAAATGCATGCCTTTCCAAATAACTTTTGGGCTACAACTCATAGCATCATACTGAAATACAGTAAATTCTCTCAAAATGGCAGTAGTCTGGAGAGGGAGGGAGAAATATTGCATCCTATATCTGTTCAAGCACTCAGTCACTGAATCTTCATTGGAAATATCATGAAAAGCATAAGAATAGAATTCCATTGAAATCTTTTATAGCCTTAAAACAAAGT
This sequence comes from Hetaerina americana, assembly GCF_022747635.1. Lineage (NCBI taxonomy): Eukaryota > Metazoa > Arthropoda > Insecta > Odonata > Calopterygidae > Hetaerina > Hetaerina americana. Next base: position 76,661,678 of record NW_027286985.1, read on the forward strand.
TGAATGCAGATTTTCCTAATTGGAAATTATAACCTTTACTCCAGACAAGCCCCATTCCCTTCCAAAATTATTGTTCACCTTGGCAGGAACCTTCTCCAAATGTGTATGTTTACAATATTATGACTACATTTGAAATAAGAGCTGTAATTGGCTGCGTAGATTTTCGCGGCGGTGGCTTGAAGAATTCTGCATGTCCGGGTTTTCACCGCGTTGTTGTTTGAAGCCGACAACGCGGTGAAAACCCGGACATGCAGAATTCTTCAAGAGCTGTAATTATTTGGTTCCCACAGGAGAGTTATTTTAAGAAAAAGATAATGCTCAGATGAAATCTGAATATTATACATGAATTTCCTGCAGCATATTTAGTATTTTCAATAGACTGAGGGTCATACCAAGAGATGCTTATCTAAGATAGCCTTAGCCTCTCATTGCCACAATTCACGGCAAACAAAAGGAAAGTTGACCTTAGATATCAGACTCTCAGTGCAGATCTCAATGCAGTGTTATACCTACTGAGAATATCATCAGAAGCTGGCTGAAGACTTCATTTTGTTTGCCATCCTGGTGTTTCACTGTGATGGCCATTGAACATATTTAAAAAATGACAGTAAGCCTTATTGTCCATCTAAGCCACCAATCAACTCCGCTTCATTTTGGAAAATACACCTAACCACCAATTAGTAATAACAAACCACTTAAAATTCCACAAAGTTTAAGCAATATCAAAGGCCATCTCAATGAACACACACAAGAGTACCTAATACAATAAATTCTTCAGCACGTCTAAAGAAGTATTAAAAACCCCAATTACTGTGAAAATCTTTCACATTATTTAGTGCTTTTCCTTAAGACCTACACTAGACATGTGAAACATTTCTTAGAAAATAAGACATGGGTCATCGGAGTGGGGCTCCTTTAGTAACAAAGAGAGCTATTGAGATTGAAGACTCCAAAAATGTTTAAGACCTCTGATACTGTGAAACTTGAACACTCTAGATAATACGAGAGAAAGACAGTATACAATATATCAAGTACTTGCTCTTTCTTCCCACAAATCTCATAATCAAAAATATCATCCACAAACACCAACTTTTAAAAAAAACCCTTTTTTGTTATTTTTACCTTTTACAAAATTTCTTTCATGTGGTTTGTTTCCTAACTTCCCCTGCTGAAATCGATGGTTAGGAAAATGTGTACATATATGCGCTCAATGTGATTATATAATTATTATTATAACAGCAAATCAATTTAGTAAAAGTAGCCCATCATCAAAAGCCTTTTACACCAATCTCTAAATGGCTTCATTAGCCAAGTGAACAATTATTAGCCACATATGTAATCAAACACATTTAGTATAGAGCAACAATTTAATTGTAGACAAACAAAATGTACTTACCACAAGTAAAAGTTGTGCCTACCTAATGCACATACTTTAGAGCTATTCAAGACTGGGTGAATATTTGCAAGGGATGTATCAAATTGACTCCAACTGACCATAAATTGGTTGAACCAATTCACTTTAGTTCTAATGCTGCCATTACTTGCCCATTGATATCATGACCAAGAGTAACACTGACTTTAGTCAACTATTTAAAATCCAAAGTCATGAAAGGTCCTAGGCAGACCTATTTCAGACATTTATTCCCTTTTTGGCAAATGCTAAAAAACTGTTTCAGTTTAATTAAGATATAACTATGCTTATGAAATCATATGCAATTGAAGGAATATTCATCATATCCTTGTCTGTGCACAATAATGTCTGTTTTTAACTCAATGAGAATACCCAAAATTATGAAAAGTGATAATGGCAATCACAAATGCATATATTAAAATGCTTGCTTTATGAGATCTAATCCCAGAAACCAACTCAAAAAAAAAGCACAATTCCCATGTGCATCATTGCTCACAATGTTTTCCCTGAAATTAGAAACATGAAATAATGTAAAATAATAATTTTGAGATTATACCAACAAATATTACTTTATTTGAGACAAAATAAAATCCATATTGTCTGAAATAGATGAAAAACTCTAATTCACTACATAGAAAAAGTGTTAAGGATAAAACTAAGGTATAGTTCATTCAGGTAGATATGTCAGAAAGCAGCTGCTTCTGATTAGCTATGAGTCACAAGCAAAATACTTCATGAGCAAATGGCTTATCACTTACATTTCCAGATAAATCACAATTGTAAATACATATGTGTTTCAGATATTATGAACTGTTCCTATAATAAAACAGTCATTCAAATAAATGAGGAAAGAAATTGGTGAACTTAAGAAATTAATTTTTTTCAACAGATGAACGATTATATCAGACATAGATCTAAAACCAATTTCATTACGCAAAGAAAATCAAATCCACCTCCAAACACTGAACTGCATAAGTAACATGGTAGTCACAAATGGATGAGCGGCCAGAGAATTAACTCTCGACTATATTTGATAGAGAGCACTCATCAGGCACGTAACATCCCAAATCACAAATAATTTACTGAGTATCCTCAAAAAATTTCAGCTATTAAAGATTATAATTTCATAAAATTACCTTGCTGATCTAGCAATTTTCAAGTCAGGAAAATAAAGTCCCTGAGAAGTGACTAGGATGATCTCCCTATAATGTGATATTGATTGATTGTAAAAATAAATAATTTTAAACTAATATCGTTGATATTCACAAGGTAAGTTATTTAATATGTTAACACAATTTTCTAGTAAATGTGAAAAACATGTTAAATGCTTTGAAGTTTGAAGTAAACGTTATAGATACCTTCAATTTTTAAATAAAATGCAGACCCTTTTTTCACTTACTATCACTGAATATGTAGGATGCTTAGTTAAAGTGTACAACTGTCTGCTAAATGGTTGCAATAATTTGAAACTATTACAATTTGCATATAGTTTACACCTTAAAAGAAAATATAAAACATAAAAACTAAAAATATTTACATTATTGCTGTAAAATTGGAAGCTCTGATTTGGTCTTATTCAGTACAATCACAGTCCTAAAAGCTTTTTCATGGTAAATGACAACCAAAATATATTCAGATAAAACTTGATTAGCTAAAACTTAAAGCTTAAGTACCACATAAAGCTTTAGACTAAGCATTATTTAAGTTAAGCAAATGGAAAAAACCTCCAAGACATTGCCATTCTTTGTCTTAATGTGTGCTGTCAGAGAATGGTATATACCAAATAAAGAATTTGATAAAAACCACAAAAATGGCCAGGTACCACATATCTGAGTAAAATAGTCTTGAGTTGTGCCAAACAAAAAACAAGAATGAACAATTAATTTAAAGCAACTTGGGGATCAATACATAATGGTAATTTACACACAAAAAATAATGGACAAAGGAGAGGTATAATATTAATTTCATTCACGTATATGTACACCTCCTGCAGTCACTACGCAGTCCAAGTACTCATTTTACTTGTCACTATGAAAGATCCTCTTCAGAGATCATTTCAAAGTCTTCGTCACTATCCTCCTCTTCTTTGTGCTGACTACGAACAGGGGGTTGATGGTGCCCTGACGCTCTTTGTACAGGTGGCACCAATGACCCCATTCCCCGAACAACGGATGCTACTGCACCGGAACGTACGAGGATCTCACCAAGCAACTGACTGACCCCACCAGTGACCTCACTTCGAATCCCAACAAGATCGTCCTGAGGGACCCTGTCTAGGGATAGCCCTTGAGAGAACACCTTGAGCTCTTCCTCTTCTGAGCTGCTGTCTCCCCCTTCAAAGTGCATGCTCTCAAATTTCATCCCCTGATCGTCATCTCCATCTCGTTCTTCAAAATCTTGGTCGACACTTCTCCGGGCCTTCTTGCCACTGGAACCCTTTTTCCTCCTGCGGATGTGCTCCGAATTGAGGACGCCATCCACTTCATAGGGTGAGAGCTCAAATTCTTCCGGAGCATCTAAGCTTCCTTCCAGACTCTCTTGGTCATGAGATGGCATCTTCGTGACATCCAAGTCCAAATCCAGGTATGATACATGCGAGGATGAGTCTAAGTAAACAAAAAGATAAAACTGATTTAACATACGAGAATCAAGAAAGGATATAGGTAAAACATTGCCGTAGATACATGTATGTATGTATGTTTCTAGCTCATGAGAAAGACACTATACTGCATCACTTGAGCAACATGAATGAGAAAAAGGGAAGAGAGGAGTGAAAGCCAACTCAAGAATGAAATAAAAGAGTGATAGAGACCAGCTAGAAATTAAAAGGAAAGGTTGGTTTAAGTATTGCGCAGGGTGTAGCATTGTAGAGCATGAGAAGAAAAGGATGTTAGTAAGCTGGAGGTTTTCAAGAATAGCTTTGGATGAAGATGGAGAACGAACTGGACAAAGAAGGGGGACAAAAACAGTTGAATGTTTAACTTTTACACATATTTTACAAGTAAAATATTTTTCAGGCACATCTATAATAACCCTTCCCATGGACTACAACCTTGATGTGGTGAAAGTGCTTATGCATTCTGATGACCCCTAGAGCTGTGCAGGTGGGTACAATGATAATTCCTCTTCGTAGGGTTACTCATGCCAGATAGGTCGACGGTTACCAGCCAGACAAAAGACAGTCTACATAGTGTCTGCTACTCAGTGAGGCGACTGCAAAGACGTCTGACCCCAGTGGTGGAGCCATTAAGTGATAGTGTCACGTTAAAAACAGTATTGAGGCAGGCAATGGGAAACCCCCTCAATTATCATTCCCAAGAATATAATGATGGACGATATAGAGAATATCAGTCCAGGCAATTACAGGACTCAGTCCAGTTGGCCATGTGCCATGCCTGGCAGCGGGAGAGGCAAGGCCTCCACGGTCGTCATCTCTCGAAACCCTTGCAAAGGAAAACCGACAGCACCAGGACATAAGGTGCAGAAGAAGAAAACCACATTAGTTAGAATAGGAACTTGGAATGTTAGGACCATGCCGAAGACTGGAAAATTAGAAAATGCTAAGCGAGAGATGGAAAGAAGAAATACAGATAATTTAGGTTTATGCGAGGTGAGATGGAAGGATAGCGGGGATTACTGGAGTATTAAGTTATAGAATAAAATACAGCAGCGTGGATGAGAGGCAACATGGGATTGCCATAATATTGAATGAAGTGATAGGAAGAAGCATAGTAAACATAGAACAAGCAACAGATAGAATATTACTCCAAGAGATAAAAGCAGAACTGACAAACTTGGTCATTATTCAGGTATGCATACCACTGAGATATCATAACGAGGAAGATGTCGATAGGTGGATCAGTTAAAAGACATAATGGCATATGTTCCTGCAGGGAAACATTTGATATTGATGGGAAATTGAAATATAATGGTAGGTGAAGGAAGAGATGGTGATGAGGTGGGAGACTACAGTTTAGGTAAGAGAAATGACCAAAGGAGAAAGTAATTGAGTTCTGTAGGAGACAGGGGTTTGTCATCACCAACACTTAGTTTAGGCACCACAAAAGGCATAGGTATACGGAAAATTCCAGGCGACTCAGAAAGGTATCAGTTAGATTATATTATGGTTAAGCACAGGTTAGGAACAATGTCATCAATTTGCACAGCTTCCAGGGAGCAGATACGGAATCTGACCACAATTTAGTTGTCATGAAGCGTAGCGTTCATTTCAAAAAGATAAGGCAAGGGTGGCAGGTAAGGAAATGGAATGTAGAAGCATTAAATGGATTGACAAGGAAGGATTATCAGCAGGCTGTAGAGAAAATTATGGATGACAGTAACTAGCAGAATACTAATGAGAAAAAAATGGGAATACATCAAAACAGAAATATATCAAAAGTTGCAAAAGAAACTATAGGCACCGTAAATGGGAAAAGGAAACCATGAATCACAGATGAGATGATTAGAAAGATAGAAGAGAGAAGAAAATGGAAGAATGCAAACACAGAGCTCCGCAAAAGGAAGTACAAAGAGTTAAATAATAAATTAAGACAGGCAAAAAATAAAGCAAAAGAAGCATGGTGGAAGACGCAGTGCAAGGATATGGAAAGTCTGCAGAGGAAGGGTGAAATCGGTGCGCTGTACAGCAAGGTTAAATCGCTAGAGGGAAATAAGAAGGGAAGATCTATGCTAACAGTTAGAGAAAAGGTGGGTAAGATAATAGCTGACACACAAAAGATTTAAGAAAGATGGAAGGAAAATATAGAAGCGCTGTATGGTAAAGACCTTAGGCAAACAAGGTTAGACATAGAAAAGGAACATAATGTAGATGAAGACAGCTTAGGTCCAGACATACTCGACAATGAGATAGGGCATTACGGGAGATGAAACTAAATGAGGCTGTGGGGGTAGATCACATTCCTGTGGAACTACTGAAATGTTTAGGAAAATGTGGAAGAGGCCATATGGACTGATTCATAGTATCTATGAGGAAGTAATCTGGCCGGAAGACTTTGTGAGATCAGTGTTAGTTCCAATTCCGAAAAATGTTAAGGATAGGAACACAGCTAAAGTTGTTCTTTGGATCATCAACGAAAAGATAGAGTATGGCAAATGACTACTTAGGGGATGATCAGTTTGGGTTTAGGAAGGGGAGAGGTACGCATGATGCCATTGCAGTTATGAGATTATTAATCGAGAGGAATAAAGCATACAATTAGGACGTATTTGCCTGTTTCGTAGCTTTCAAAAAAGCGTTTGATGGAGTGAATTGGGAAAAACTAATGAGTATATTGAAGAAAATAGGAATAGATAAGAGGGACAAGAGGCTAATGCACAACCTGTACATGTCTCAGACTGCACAAGTGCGAGTGGGGAACAGGCAGTCCGGATGGGCGGTGTTAGGGAGAGGGGTAAGGCAGGGTTGCCCATAATCACCATTGCTGTTCAACGTATAAGTAGAGGAAATGATTAAAGAGGCATGGGAAGAACTCGAGGTAGGAATGAAAGTGGGCGGTGAATTCGTAAAATCAGTTAGGTTTGCTGATGACCAAGCTTTAGTTTGTCAGTCAGCCAAGGGGCTGCAAGCATTGCTGAGTGAATTGGAAATTCAGTGCGACAGCAATGGGATGAGAATCAATATTAAGAAAACAAAGGTTATGCGATTTTCTAGAAAGAAAAAGGCCAAGCTTAACATTAAAATAGGAGGGCAAAAACTAGAGCAGGTAGAGCAGTTTACGTATCTCGGTAGTGTTTTGGACCAACACGGTCAAAGTAGTAGGGACGTAAGGAGAAGAATTGCGCTAGGCAAAGAGGCTTTCACAAGGAGGAGGGAGTTGATGACGGGGACTCTGAGTAAGGATGTTAAGAAAAGACTCGTAAAAACTTTGATATGGAGCGTAGCTATGTACGGCGCGGAAACGTGGTCATTGAAGCAGGAGGATAGACGTAGACTGGAGGCTTTTGAAATGTGGGTGTGGAGAAGAATGGAGAAGGTGAAATGGACAGAGAAGAAAACAAATGAGGAAGTACTTGGTATGGTGGGCGAAGAGAGGGGTTTGTTGGGAGCAATCCTATGGAGGCAGGAAAAGTGGATGAAGGGGGTGTTGACCGGCAGTGGGATGTTGACAACTGTACTAGAGGGGAAGAATGTTAGGCAAACGAGGAAAGGGCAGGAATAGGAAAGGGATGTTGGACGGGATGAAGGGAGGAAGGAAGTACGCACAGATGAAGATGGACTTGATGTAGAGTAGGTTGCTGGATGGTTTTTGTTAGGAGTCGCAAAATTTTTATTTTGTAGTTGTGTCCATCCAAAACCTTCCTTAACCAGTAGATTACTTAATAATTAATCTACTAAGAGCCTGATGAACAATCCTAGAGGTGAGAAACATTTAGGGTTCCATGGGAAAGTATCTGTTTTTGCATACCCAATGAATCCTATACACAGTAAATGTAGGGTTTGGGAGAATTTGCACACAGGATATACACACTATTTCCCCACAATAATGAAAGTTTTCAAAAAGTTGACTTACAATGTTGTTGTCTGCACCAAAACTGACTTTAATGAATTTCACAATTATGATTAGAAGGCATCAGAGTGCTGTACGTTGAAGCATCAAAAAGATAGTAAATTAGGATATCTTCATACAAAAAATTCAATTTGTAAAGGAAACATAAAAAACAATTTGCTGACCAACGAGTGGCTAACCATTTTTTAGAGAGACAATGCAAACAGTAATCTCCAGTAAAAAATTAGATTACGTAGCGCATCTACAGCATAATGCAAAGCAATAATATCCTAATTATGAACTTGAATGTAGTATGGATATTAGAAGGTTTTATCTTTAAGTATGTGTAAAATGACAAAACCTTTTATCAGGAATGATGATATTGCTAAATACGACATTATGAAATGTAAACTCTTACACCATATCAAAAATTCAGATTTCTATAAAAAGAATTTTACTTCAAAACTAAAAGAAACACTTTTCACCCCTACCTGGCACAACACTAAATCCCTTAACAATACATAATAAACCAAAATACACATGCATGCCATCCACACACTGCCTGAAATTTTCATGCATCATACATCATTTACAAGTCATCATACATCGTTTACAATGGATTTCAAACATAAATTATTATGCTTTTCCACAGAAAAATGTACGTTACCATGTAACATTATGGTAAGGCACACCACCATATGGTACCAATTTACCATTTTAATAGTATTAATCTTAGGAAAATCACTATCGCTTAATAAAGATGGACATTCAAAGCTTCCTTGTAGTTATGCCCAGAGCAATAATTAATTCCTCTGAATTTTTTAAAAGAGACATGATAACATAATACTCCAAAAATAGATGCATTGTACGAAATCCAAATGTAAAAACCATACCGGAGGATTGGTTGTTCTAAGCTTTCTTTGAGGGATCAATTTTACCTTTTCACAATTATTACACACAATCCTGTGAACACATGACATATTCTCAAATCTGATTTTAGTTTTTTTAATTCAAAAGAATAATTATCTTTTATAATTTACACTTTTGGGGATATTACTTTGGAGACTTATGAAATTTAAATAAATGTCCTAACACAAAATGTCTAATTGCTGCAGAGAATTACCTGGTTAAAATAATTGAGATATTGGATGGAGAACATATATAACATATACGCAATAAAAATATGAGTATTCTTAATTTGTGGTTTTCATTATGTCTCATACCAAAAATCAATTGAAATTAAATATCCTCTTGGATGAGGAGGCTGAAAATCTAAAAGAGATATCAAGTGACATGACTAATTAGCCCTTCATCACAGAGTTTGGCATAAATAATCTGAAATGTTGCCAATTATGGAGATAAAAGCATCAAATATACTCTACAATAAACATCAAATAATTTTGCTTGGACAAAGCTCTAAAATTTTCCTTTGAAACAAGCCGGTTACTAACTTGTAAACAGCATCATCAAGGAAACAATGACATCCTGCAATCATAAGGATTTATTACTTAACCTGTTAATAGGAATTTATTTAATTTGTTATCATTTCTTCCCATGTTACCAACAAATCACTAAATTTGAAATAACAGTTTCGAGTAGCCACTGCTTGGTTAGGAAATTGCTACACCCAATTGGATTACCAACTAGAAAGCAGTGTGTGGGAATGTGTTTGAGAATATGACTGAAATGCAATAATCTATAGATAGGAGATGCAGGCCAATACAAAAGCAAATGGAAGGCGAAAAGATGATCATTTAGACCCAGTCCTGGGGAAAATACTGACAAGAAGAACAGATAACAAGAGAAATTTAGAGGAGGAAATGGCACTATCAAGCACTACACAGAAAAGAAGAACCAGTATACTTTAAGGCGCAATCAATTAGTTATGAACATCATAGAAAATACAGCAGGAAGACTGTATTCATGAGGATTCTATGGGATAAATTGTCCAAAAAAGCAGAATGTGAGATGGAACAGGAAGAGAAAATCTGCATTGAATAGGGAAGACTGTTAGACAAAAATCAACAACTTTCAGGTGTGAAATGCTGATAAAAGAAACTTTTCGACCAATCTTTGAAGACAAAAAGCCACTTTTTTCGAAAATAATATAGACTATTAAGTCCTGTTACAGAACAAAAGACCTTACATAATTGTAATTGGATAAACAATTACGATGCAACTTAATAACTGATTAACTACTGTGTTTAGTAATATGCTTTATTGAATAATAGATAAAATCTAGCTGCAAACTCAGAGCATTAAGATATTTTGAAGTATTTTCATTAATTCATGATAAAATTTGTGTTTTCAAAATTTCAGGATTTTAAGCTGGACAGATACTACTCTGTCCAATAAATATGCAAACTGAGGCCATAAAAACTTTATTTTGCAAAATTTAGTCTATATTCATATTGTCCCTTTCAAAGTACTCTCCATTTGTTTTTATGCTCTTATTCCATCTTCTTTTCCCCTGTTTAAAGCATTTTTGGATGCCCTCGGCAGTTAGGCTTTTTAGTTTTCTCATCTTTTCTTGCTTTATTGTGTCAAATCAGAAAACATCATAGATCTTACCTTCCAAGGAGAAGGATTTTCAATTTTCTTTTCCATATTTAACAAGGATGATGGAGCATATGTAGTAGCTACTAAACTCAAAATGACATCAGTACCTGCCTCCAGCTACAGACTGTTAATACCATTTAATAAGTATCATCCTCCACCCTTGACAAAGCATTGCCAAAAACATGTTCTTACTATATGAACACTTCCTGGTGGCCCATATCATCAAAAAATAATATTTTTGTGGTTTTTACAGGCTTGTAAACCTCTCATCCAGGACTGAAGTGAATAAAACTATTGAATCTTACTGTGATATATTTACAAACACAATAACCTGGTGATACCACATCCCCAGTATTGGCCTCCTTCCTCAATGGAATATTACTAGACAATATTTGTGATAACTAGCTACAATATGAAGCTGAGGAAGTGTTCCTCGTGAGCAGCAAAGCCAGCACTTGAGCATGTTGAAGCAATAGCTCAATATAAATCTCAGTGTACCTCCACCATTTGTGTGATTGATGTCATTTTCTGGTATTAGAGAATCCAATCCCTCATCCACACCTCCCTCAGCACTTGACTCACTTATGTCAGTTGCCTGGCTCAAAACAGCAAGGGTTTCCTTGTTGCTCTCTGGAAGATATTCATCCACCTCAGAATCATGTTCCCCTAAAAGATTATAAATTCCATAAATTATCACATCATAATATATTAAAACCAATCAATCATTGAATTTAAGAACAATGTAGAATCCACATAATGTGGACGTGGTTTGTGTCTAACATTTATATGAACTTCTAATACTGCAGAAGAAAAAAATTGAATTATCAACATAGATAAAATCGGAATCATATTATTTATAATTTTAGACATTACAATATAAAAAATAAAAACAAAAAATTACTATAAATATGTGAAATTATCATACACACGCAGATGAAAGAGACAAACAAATGTTGATTTCGTGTTTCCATAATCGGAAGATACCCTAAACTTTTGAATTGCCCATTATTTACCATTCTAACAGAAAATTAAATACTCCTGATATATTTAGTCAAGCTTTCTTTGAAGAGTTCTCAGCTTTAGACAATAGGCAAAAAGCCATGGTTCTTGGGAAAGGGGATGAATATATGCAGTGCAAAATAGGAAGAAAGAGTCAAAAAAATACCGGACATTTTATTCCATTTGCAATATTATAAATGCACATTAGTTTTCTCTCTTTAGCAACACAGAGTTCGTAGACAATGAATTCTGTTTTGGGTATAACACAAACGTAATAACTGACTAATTCACAATGATTGAAAATTTATCTTGATTTTATATTATCTGTTTTGATGGTTACGATGGGTTAAAAACGACATGATCCTTTTTCAGTACCCATCTTAAAGCACAAGTCACATAATCAATGTACAAGAATAAACTCAAGATATGGATTGTATAGATTAGGAAATATAAGTACGAATATATTGTATATTTAATATAAAATATTCACAGGTGACTGGAATACCAGTACCTTGCATTTATATATTTAATGTCATCTTACATGCAAAGGGTACAGTACAAGTACAAGTCCAACCACAATTACCATTGTCACTAAACAAGGACCTGCAACGACCTGCACCAACCATTTGTCAGGACACACAACACTGCTCATGGGCCCAACGCAATGGGCTTAAGGTTATTCAATAAACTTCCCCATGAAATCAAATATTTAACAAAAGTACCTGTTTTCAAGAAAAAGCTGCTTAACCTTTTAAAAAATAATATGTTCTATTCTGTAAATAAATACCTGGAATTGTCGCTATGCATCAATTCTGGCTTAACCAATTAATATGTAATTATACTAGTGTATTGGTATGTGTGTGAGTGTGTGTGTGTGTGTGTATGTATATACATATATATATACATACATATATATATATATATACAATACATATATATATATATATATATATATATATATATATATATATATATATATATATATATATATATATACATACATACATACATATATATATATACATACATATATATATATATATACATACATATATATATATATATACATACATATATATATATATATATACATATATATATATACATACACATATTTTCTTGATATTTCGACGGAAACAATCCGTCTTCCTCTGAAGATATAGAAGTAATGACTGCTGGAATTGTTGAGGTGAGGGGTGCCTGGGAAGTAGGTAGTACTACCTACTAATAAGCAGCAATACCTTCATTACAGCAGTTGTCACCCCTCCCATACCAAGCGCTCCCTCCCTTACTCTCTTTCTATCCGCGGTCACCGCATTGGCAACCATCCCGAATCCCTTAACAAATACCTTAACAACCTTCACCACTCCCTCCTCCAACGAGGATACCCTGATTGCCTCCTCCATAAAAAAATACTTAAACATTCCTACACCCCCAAGCCTGCCTCAACCACAGACTCCCAGCCTCTCTCAATCTGTACTACCTACTTCCCAGGCATTCAGTCTCTCAAATTCATCCTCAAAGACCTATTCCCCATCCTCAAAAATCACAACACTTCCTCCAACCTTCTCCCCAATTGCCCCTCTGTCACCTTCAAACGTCCCGCCAACCTAGCAGATATCCTCAAATCCACCAGGCCGCTCTCAAAATCCCCTCACACCCCCAGAGCCATACCCACTCCATGTCATCGAGCAAGAAACTCTTGAAATGGCATTCATTTACATCTGTATGGCCTATCAGCATCCGGGCCTCCATGTCGTTCACTGATGGGAGTGGCCTAAAATTGTTACTTTGTGGAAGCAAAGCATATCGGGGGGTGGACACTGTGTTTTTCCGAATGAGTTTTGGTGTACGTGGCCTTTGTTTTGACTTACGTGGTCTTTATCAATACTTTGTGGGTTGAAACATGAGTCTCGTATGTTGCAATAGTTGCGGTGAGCATGTTGTTCTATTTTCGGATCTTGTGTCAATTCCACCCCTTCCCTCTCCCCAACCATTCCTTTCACCCCTCCTTCGCCTCCCGTTCTCCCCTTCCCCTGGCCCCTATATCTGACATGTCCTATATTTGTGTATGTATGAATATGCAACATATCTCCGGACAAATAAATGTATTATTATAATTATTATCAGTATGCTATTAGGCCTACAGAATGAACTAATATAAGTACAAATTTCCATCCATAGTACACAAGCCACTAAATTACTTCCTTATATCCTTTCATGCTGACAATGGGTACCATTTATTTATTGAAAAAACTTGAAATCAATTCCTATTCGAGTTGAATTATTTTTACAGTTTGAAATTTCTCTAATTTGTATGCAAGCAAGCTGATGATCTCATTGAAACTACTGTTGCAGCATTCCTTACAGTTTCTAATGCTAATTAAAACTTGGCTTTAATTATTTGCCGAAGATAACAAGGAGCCATTAATATGCAATATAACAGTCAAACATTGCAATTTTACTTGAATGAAATGAGATCATCCGACCAAGAAATATTTTTGGCTACAGTATACCATTAAACATCCATGTAGACACTTCTGAGAAAGCTGATATGGGCTTGATGGTCACATGAGGTAAATGGAAAGACAAGGGTGTAAATTATAATGTGGTCGTAAAGAAGCAAAGTAATGAATGTGGACCATGGCAATAGTTTCCACTCAAAAGAGAATGAAGTGTAGGAAGAGCATAGTACACCCTCAAACTGAGTCGCCAATCAGTTCTCTGAAGAAAAGATAAGAAGTCATTGTCCCTTGGATTTGGGATCTTATACTTGCACAGGGTACATGGTGTCTAGCTGGATTTCTCGCTGTGACCAATGTGGTATTAATAAGCTATGAAAATAATTTGCTGCAGAACTCTGAATACAAGACCTCTTGTCTGAGCAAATACTGAAATGTTTATGGTCAGACGGATAACATAGGGAAGGGACAAAATTTTGCTGTTTGACTTTGTCCCATAAAGTTTATCTGTTGTCATTATCAAGTGACACTTCATGACCATTGAAGATTAATCATTTGGATTTGAGCACTCATGAAAGTTGGCTTTCAATCAAGAAAACAACTTTAAAACCTTAAAGTTTTTATGAAAGACATATTTACATCTAGAGGAGAACTTGACATTTTGAGGGTCTGATGACTTACGTCAGAAATCATAAAACGTGTGGCCATTTTGGACAGATACAAGAATTTCTCAGATAGATTGCGGAAGACAATTTCGAAGAAAAAATGTGAACAAAAATGAAACGCTGGGCAAAATTGAAGGAGTAGTCTCATCTACCCTGAATAAGTGGATCCCACATGTTTTGGGGGTTAGCTCACAGTGAGCACTGCCCTAATTTATGTCCCATAATTAAAAGTAACTTTGCTTTGAGTGTTGCCATAGAATTGTCGGAAATACAATGTTATTTTTGTCAAATTATGTATATCCATTATTTTCACATAATTATGAGTATGATGTTCATTGGTACCTAAAATACATGCTTGATACATGTATGGAACAGGTCACATCGATTGTAAATATTCCAGACAAACACAATACAATTGAATAGTTTGAATACAAATGATAGTTACAAACAACAAAGAAAACAGGAGCAGTTAAGTCGTACATAAGAATAAAATTATTTATTGACAGAAAGAGACCTGAATTCATCCACAGTAGAGAACTAATGCTAGCACAGGAACAGTTTAGACTTGAATGACATTTTTTTTTTATTTCCCTTACATTTCTAGGTAATGCATTCAGGAATTCCACAATAGCATAATTTGGAGTCTTAGCAAACATAGCAGAGTTGTGGGCAGTTATCCTCAGGTCATTAAAACCTCTTGTGCTATGCCTATGAACATCAGCATTGGTAATCAAATTGACATGGCTTTGTTTCACTATACAATATTAATAGCATGGAAAATATACGAATGGGGAATAGTTACAGTTTTTAAAGTAAGGTCTACAACTAATAGCCCTTGGAATATTAACTTGGATTCTTACCTCTCATTTGCGCAACCTAAAGAAGTGCATGGAATGATATGAGTGCCCCCACATGGCAATTCCATATTTCAGTGTACTATGATTGGATACAAGATGAACTGAGAGAGCCATATCATCGTTGGCCAGGGTCAGAATATCCTATGGTAACTTTAAAGCTTAATTCATCAACAGGAGTTTGTCTGACCTCTGATGGTAATGCTTAAAGTTAAAGTACTTTGACCAACCCTTTAGTAAATTGCCATGGATAGAAATTATTTGGAAAAAATCTGATTCTTTTCATTTTCATGAATCAACTCTAGTCTAGTCATTTATATCTAGCATAATAAGTCTCCAACATTAACCGTTTATAAGGAAAGTTTTAGTCCTACTCATATTATCACAGGATAAACTCATAAATATTGTTTATCGTTAATTTTATATTACCTAACTAGGACTTAAGTATAAAATGGGCACAAATCACTCATCAAGACATCTACAGTATTACCACTGTCATCATGTTTATGCCAAGAGTCATTTACCGCACAATACTTTCACATAATTCTCCCCGAATATTTTATTTTCTTGTCTGGTGCATCGTATAACAATATATACATCACAAAGTTCG
Organism: Hetaerina americana; assembly: GCF_022747635.1. Taxonomy (NCBI): domain Eukaryota; kingdom Metazoa; phylum Arthropoda; class Insecta; order Odonata; family Calopterygidae; genus Hetaerina; species Hetaerina americana. The sequence goes on from NW_027286985.1 coordinate 76,677,744, forward strand.
ATTTTGAAAAAATACTTAATCAATCAAGATTGAGCAAACACATAAATGACTCACGGAGAATGGAGTGAAATCAGAATAACATTTAAACATTACTTCGAAAATGTATCAGCCACTGCGATATGAAACTTAAAATTAGCATTAAAATATCGAACCCACCTGTGGTTGGAGGAATCAAAAGCTGACGAAAAGTAGAGATTCGATGAACGACAGATGACGGAAGGACATGAATCACAAGTCCTGGACCAATAAGCACAGTCATAGAAGCAATATAAGCCATTAATAAACCAGGTACTGCTTGGCCCAAAGCTGCGAGGCACACGAAGAAGACAATCATCCACACACAAAACTGAAATAATAATTATAAGGTAAGTATGACCGACAAACAGGAAAACTTCTTCAGGTTAAGTTATCTCTTGAATTTTTTTTTGACGAGTTATATGTCACAGATTTTAGCTACTGGTGCAGCAGAACCTTTAAACGCCCAGTATTTTATTCATTAGTTTACGATAATACACTAGACAATATGTTTTACATACAGTGGTAAAGAATGATCGAATTTATGGATACCACGGAATCGTAATTAATACGTATTAAATGGATCATACAAATTTAAAATTCATCCCCAGCCCAAAATTTAGGTTAGTTTAGTACGTTCTTTCATTACTAACCAGTACAGTGATTAGTCACAATATTGCAAGGAACAAGGCTGTCGCGACACTTTTAATAGCAATTTATTATAAACATGATACCCTTTAAGGTATTCGTAAATATCGCATTTTTTAATTAACATATAAAAATGAAATTATATTACGAAATTACAAAACAAGGATAACTCGTACCAAACCAGGATACTCCTGGCGAAAATTCACCATCCAACAGCAACATTTGGTAATACATCCACGTATTTGTACATAATATCGACCGCATTCATTCACAGCTGGGGCGCTGAAAGAATAGCACATATAAAATTAGCTTCAAGCCGGATATAAAAACTCTGACACAACATAAACTTGATACATGCCTGCAATTTTGATTACACCAATCTCCTATAAGGGCAAATTTGGTCCAACGCGTTTTCATGTACGGAAATATTTGCTCATTCCAAAAATTATAGAACAAGATTAGCCACAATATTAGAGTTATTATAAAATAAAATTTTCGTTCCAAGGTAAATATGATCCTGAAACCAAATGAAAATGTCAAAACTAGCCATTTTGGGGTGAAATTACGCATTTGTCAAGATAATTAAAATTAGGCCATGACTTACCAAAAGAAAAGGTTAACAGATAAGACACATGCTGCACTTACAACAGGATTCTCCCATACAACAACATTTTCGATTAGAATAGCATATTGGTCAAAACGATTTGCAGCCCTGTCCGTACTTTTCAACGATGACTGTTCATCTCCTTGATTTTTCTTCCATGGCCACAATCGCCACAAACAAGTTCTCCAGGTGGACATATTTATGCGATTTAGACCACTCAAATGTATTATTTGTGTATGCTCCGCTGTCTCTAGCGGGGGACTAGGAGAACACTGTGTCAATACAACAATAACAGCTGATGATTGCACTCCATAAGACAGCAATACCCACAAAAATTCAAGTTGCTATGAACAGAATAATACGTATGTTACTTTCACTATGTCCTTCACATTTCACGCGTTTACATATCGATAAACAGATGATTCGAAAACCTGACAACAGATTTGCGCATTGAATTACGAAACGTGCTGCTACTAGCGGGAGTGCCTACGACGAACTTCGGTGAAACTTATGATCACAAGATCGGCCTACCCTACGTTCCACGGCGTACGATGCATGCGCAACGTATTTACGCTTTGGAGGATCAGTTCTGCGCATTCGATTGGGAGATCACACAATGCGTTCTGTAACTAAATGTAACATCTCTAAATTTCGCTCAAAGGAAGACCATTAGATGTGATTGATTCTGTCACTCAAGTCATTCGACGTAATAAGAAATTAGTATCAATGGCATGACTGTTGAGGGAGGAGAAAATGTTTCTGCGAAGTTACCCAAAATAACTCGAGTGAATGACCTAAAATTTTGGCGAATTTACAAAATTTTCCTTGCGAAATTACGACTATTAAACGGAACAACGTGCGTCTCAAGCAAAAATAGCGTCCATTGAAGAGCGATTTCTCTGTCGTATTTCCCGAGTTTGGTTCGGGGTTTCGTTTATGCAGTCAGATATATTTTGATGTTCTAATATGGGAAACTAAAACTTGACAGCTACGCATGCTGTGTTTTAACTGTTCGCATAATTTACTCGAGCATTTATTTAATAGTATGTCCTTTTGTGATGCTATAAGAAAACGGAATCGCGCATAAGTAAATAGACATAATGTGGCCATTATTTGGTCGGGGGCAAAATGCAGATTCATTCCCTGGTACAATTCTCGACGTAATGAAATCTTTCCTCGCCTAATGTTCTTCGAAGGAGTATTGTACACATTTATTGGAAGAAAGTTCTGAAAAACGTCTCGTTATTCACAATAACGCATATGATCAAACAATGGATTTTGGAGAAAATAATTTTAGAGGAATGGCAATTGTTTTTTTATGTGTTAAATCTTTTTTTACTAAATGCCCAGATCAGGCCGATGTCAGTGATGGACCCCTTTTTGGCCTTATTCTGGCCATCTTTGAGAGGGTTTCCCAACTAAAGATGCCGACAGAACTCCGGATTCCTTCAGACCGAATCTCGTTGAATTCCGGAGAGGAGTTTTTTGTGACGTTTTCCCGTTTAATATTCCATAAAACAACTGCAACAACAACAAAGGCACCTGGAAGATGTTGCGCGTTCGGCTGTAACTCGGGAGGAGGAAAACAGTTCAACTTTCCAAGGGTGATTGAGAGGATAGTAAGTTGCGTAATAAGATTCATACCTAATGAATTCACGCGCTCCTGTTGCCAGTCAATTATGGAATCATTTTAGCTTTAATAATCATAAATAGTTATTCAATGTGTAGAGTAACTCTACTATACTCATACGGGAGTTGATTAATGAAGAATTATAAATATAAATAAAATTATATAATAAATAAAAATAATATAATAAATATAAATAAATAAAATAAATGACTCGATTAGGAAAATACTGGTTCTACCTGCAGTGTGTTCAGGAATTATTACAATACTTATACAATTCCCAAGTAAATTGTGTATTTGTGCCACATGTGGACTCAGTTAGTGATATTGATGGATAATATGCAGGGAATGTAGATTTTAGTCGTTTCACATGAGGATGACTCGGCAGGCCAATTGCCGTTACGTCGTTGTTAATGTCTCAGGACGAAAGCGTGACATTAAACTTTTAATTCTGTGTTATTAATAAATACTTTGTGATATATATAACTTATCCTTACTTAGAATAACTTCTATGTGTATATTTATACGACCCGACAACAACCCACCCACACAACTCAAAACCAACCAAGTGAAAGTACTCACGAGAGCAATATAACGCGTGGACGGCTGATTAGAACAAAGAAATGAAATACATGACACGTAAAAGGACACTCACATTTCAGAAAGTTGAAGCTTTCGGGCTTATTCAGGTCACTCAAATCTGACTTAAATTAGGCCGAAAGCTTCAACTTTAAAGTCTTTTTATGTATTATCTATTTATTTTTGTGTTCAATTGTGTCGTCCAAATGTTATATAGATAAATAATCCTCAACCTGTCCCTCTGAAGGACTGTCTGTAATTGGCGAAGCCATGACTTCTGATAGGCATGAATTAACACAATCATGTCACTGGAAAACATTTTCCAATTTAATAATCCCAATGCCGTCTGAAGCAGTTGATTTTCAATTTTTCAGGTGTCACTATTAGAGTTGATTTTGAGAATTTTTTTCCTTTAAGTTATCGCTGAAGTATCCATGAAGCAGTTTTATGTAGGGATGGATAAAATGACCTATTGGATTATTTTTACATTTCCTGCCTTCAATAGCCCTGGAAATTAATTCACTGTAATTGTAAATATGCAACCATAATAATTCTTTTTTCACAACCTTTCTGTGATACCGTTATCTGAAACTACTTTCATGGCGATTGCAGCAGTCATAGTCATTCATTTCATAAATTAAGGAAAACAAAGCTTATCCTTCTACTGTTAAATGACCAGATTTACTATACATTTCTGCAAAGTCCACAATTCCTTGCACGATGCCACAATTGTAATATCATTCTTAAGGTTGCAGCGCCAGATATTAGAAAATAAGGAAGCAACTTAAGAAGATTTTAGAGGTACCTACCAAAAATTTCTTTTGTAAATATTTGTCGTAAAAATATGCATTTAAATGTGAGGTCCATTTTTAATAAATAATTTGTAATTTTTGAACTGAATTTCTGTGCGGTTCTCCGTTCAATAAATAAACAAAGGCCACTGCAGATGTTTTCCTTTCCTGCGGACATCACTCAAATCATTCCCCAATGTCCCTCAACCAGTAGATTGCCTTATAATAATAATTGAAAAAATTAATACTATATGGGAAAAGATATAGGAGATACGCGTTTATAATAAGACGGGATATGAGCAACGGTGGAGTCGTAAGATGTCAGCGCTACCTATCAACCAAGTTAGTGACTACGTCGTAGTTTCATTGTAAAGCATCTCCCTCTTTGAACGGGTTTTCTAAAGAAACTACAGTTTACCGTCTTAACATGGGAGTGGTTTATCCGTCGTGGTACTGTCTTGAGCGTGTTTTATGAGCCACCTTCTCAAGCGTTTCCCGTTCCTTGGAGTCATAAATAACATTCAATTTGTATCGAATTTTTTTCGTAGAATGGGTGATGAAAGATCATATGCTAATATTTATGAAGATTATAGCGATGAGCGGTATTCAGAATTCTTCGAACAGAAAGATCCATTAGGGTTACCGGAGGTACTGCTGCATTTTTACCGGCTGGTTAATAATGAAGGAATTTGTCAGAATAATATATATTTTATTTTTAGCTAAAAGTGGACTTCAAGGAAAAACTCAAATCCACAGTGGATAACCTACTGGGAAGACTGGAAACAGGAATGGCAAGCTCCAGTAAATCAGATGTCACCATGTACACTGGTACATCTGGATATGCACTTCTTTTCTGGATGTTAAGCAGAAAAAGGAAGGATGATACCTTTAGAGATGTAAGGGTTTTCCACAATCCATGTGGTTAGCATCGTTCTCTAGCACTAATGTTGGGTGCCTAATTTTTCAGAAAAATTCGGCTAAACCGGCATTAAATTGTTCATTTCTGTTGACAAATTTGATATTCTGCTTTTGACCAAATATTTACAGTCCTTTGAGTGCCCATTTGAACATAAAATAGCTTCATAAATACCAATAGATTGGTTTCATTTTCAGCGTTCAATTCAAATTCTGGAAGTTGCATTTTCTAAGTTGAGAAATCGTGACGTAACTTTCATAATTGGAGACCCTGGACCGCTAGCTTTGGGAGCTGTTATTTATCACATGCGTGGTATGACTGATCGCTCTTCAGAATTAGTGAAAAGGTATGTACAGTCACCTTTGTGGTTTGGTGGAAGGAGTACTGAAATGAACCACCGCTCATAAATCATTCTCTTCACAGAATAAAATCAATGGTACCTGACATTACTGATTTGGAATCCGATCTACCTGATGAAGCTCTCTACGGCAGAGTGGGCTATTTGTACGCACTTTTATTTTTGAATCATTACTTACAGTCTAATACGGTTGAAGATAGCATTATACGTCAGGTAAGGATTACTTAATTAAGTTGATATGTACTTTATGGAAGCAATAGCTTACTCAAGAGTAAACGATGGATTTGTTTGAAGAATTTGTCATCTTCTGTTTACAATTGAAGTGTATAATATGTGCATATAAGTTTCATGATGTATTTGGGTCGTTCAAGTCGAAATTTCTGATCATTGCTTGCAATTAGGGACAAAATTATGCCAAAACAGTGGCAGTTGAATTATTTAGTTATACTATTTTTGTTATGTATGCAATTAAAATTTCATATTTCTCTTAAATATCACCAAGGTTTTAATTATGAATGAGATAGCTGTTATGGATTCTACATTTATTATTACTCTGGTCACTAATTTCCCTTTTGTATAGAGGGTGAATAGTGGTCAGGGTGGCAAAAATTACATATTGTGCAGCCAAAGTTACTTTTAAAATAACAGCCTATGTGTACTTATTATTTATTTTAACTCGGTAATAATCGGGATCAGTTCTTAAGATTATTTTTTTGGAGTTTGTTAGAATTCTCCAATTTTTCGGCTCACATTACACTAGACATTCTCCTTGTACAAAAGCATTTATTAAAGCTGTACTACTTGGGAGAGTATTTCATGGGTTCAACAGCTGAGATAGGTGTTCAGTAACCAAGGCACATTATAGAGGGTTTAAAATTTTTCAAGCAAATTTTATGAAGAATTTGTTTGCCTAGAAAAATAAGGCTGAATCCTTATAAATCAGGGTAAGCTCTATGCTGAGCAGCATTCACAAAAAAGCAAGTTTTAATATTTTAGGGAAGCTTTATGCAAAGTTAAAAAAATACACATTTTTTTAAATTTCAGGTTGTTTCAGCAATCCTTGCATCAGGGATATCTCTCGCAAAATCTGAGCGACGCAAAGTCCCTCTAATGTATTCTTGGCATGGCTCTTATTACCTGGGAGCAGCTCATGGAATTTCAGGCATTCTTTACACGCTCTTGCTGGTAAGTTTTTTCTCTGAATATTTACCATACTTGGCTTCATAACATTCAATATGGTATTCAACTGAGAAAAGTGGATGCAATTACTACTGGTTTAATGGAAAATAGAAGTAGGCTGGAGGTATAGTTGACATGTCAGAAGCCCATGCATGCCTCTAATAGTTAAGTATGGGTAGTGAATGGGTAATCAGGGTGGGCAGGATGTAAGTCAGTGCTGTTCATAATCACTTATGCTTTGTGGAGGAATGGAATGAGCTGATGGTTGGAGTGGAAGTAGGTGAGGAATTAATTTAATAACTTATGGATGTCCATATTAAAAGGACTTGGTACTTTTCCTAAGATTTTTATTATGAGGTACAATGCGTTTCACCGACTTGCGGCATCATCAGGTACAAATATACGTATACTTAACAACAGTGCGATAATATATATGCTCAGGACAGAGTGGGGGTGGGGAGGGGAAGGAAGCCTTGAGAGGGGAGGGGGCCATTAGGTGCATTGAGGGGTTGGTTTGACCAATTCCAGGCTAATTTCTCAGAAAGGAGTGGGGAGGGGGACGGGAACAATTGCTCGTTACAAAGTGTCTTGTTGGGGATTGCTAGGTGCCTCCGTATCTCCATTTGATCGAGAGCATCCATTTTTAATCCTTTTGAGGGAATATGTAATATTTCTTGGACAAAGTCCCTGCTGTGGTTGAATTCTAGTAGGTGCTTAGCAAAGAGAGAGGTGGTAATCTTATTTTTGTCACACCTTGCGCGTTCCTTGGCTGGTAGCTTGACATTCCTCCCTGTCTAACCAACATAAATGGTGTTACAAATCTTGCATTTCAGTTTATAAATACCTGATTTAAGAAGGCTATCCTATGTGTCTTTACTATTGACTAGATGTTTTGAGAGGGTTAGGGGTGTGTAAAAGGCTGCTTTGAGTGAGGTGGGTAGGCAGTTGGAAATCCTATAGATCTCCCAGAAATGGGATCAAGCACCACCTAAATTCTTTAGATACTGCAGACCGTGCAGAGGAAATTCTATTTTTGGCTATTGATTTTTCTTTTTTACGAAGTAATTTATCAACTAGCTTAGGGTTGTAGCCATTGTTGGTAGCTATATTTGTGATTGTTACGAGTTCAATGTTGAAGTTTTCGGGGGAAAGGGGGATAGTTGGAGGCGGTGGATCATTGAGTGGAGGGTCACATGTTTGTGAGAAAAATGGTGGGCGGAATCATTAGGAATTATGTGGTCTGTATACTTGGAATTCCTGTTAATTGCAAACTCATGTCTTTTTTCCCTCAAGGTAATTGATAAGTCGAGGAAGTTGATTTTGCCGTTGACATCTTTTTCGATGGAGAAAGAGATTTTCGGGTGGAGTGTGTTTATGTAATTGAGGAAGGTGTATAACTGGTGGTTGGTTCCTGTCCAAAGGCATAGAATGTCGTCAACGTAACGGAATCAATAACCCACGGTTTTTTCATGCTGATTGTCAATATTGAAAAGATTTTCTTTTAATGAAAGAAAAATCATTTGCCATAAATAGTATTTCCTCCGCACAGTCCGCAGTATCTAAAGAATTTAATCGGTCATCTGTTCTGATTATCATTATATTGTCGACAAATCAGTCTTGAAATGAACAATGGTGGATTCCTGATGCCTTCCTCAATAGTGTTTTTAATGTGATAACATCTGTCAAACATACACCTCAGCGTGGTCAGATGTCTTTGCAGCCACCTCACTGAGAAACAGACACTGTATGTACTACCTTTTATCTGGCTCCCACCCTTCCAATTATCTGGCATGGGTGCACCTACCAGGAGCAATTGTTAACTCTTCCACCAGCACAGCTCTAGGAACCATCTGAACACTCAACCCCTTCTACTACATCGAGGTTGTAGTCTCTCAGAAGGGCTGCATGTTAATATTGGTGATGTAATTATTAGGAAAATGTGTGTTTTAAAGTTAAGAAATCCTCCCACACAATAAAACTGTCAATACATGAGCTTTGTAGCTAAGTTTATTCATAATAAAATCTATCATCACAGCTGTCTGGAAATGAGTGAAAAAAAATAAGTGGGTGATTGCTAAATTCACTGCTCTATCCTTAAGTCAAAATTAGTACATTTTATCTTTAAAACTATTGAATATTAGGTGTTGATCAAAGAGCCTCAGTTAAAATTTGCATCATGCCTCTTGGTACCAAGATCTAAAAATTCAGCGTTGTGGTTTTCTGATCACCCAAACTTTCTTGGAAATCACTTGGAAAGGAACTTATCCCTTGTCCTCTCGTACCATGAGATTTATTCTTTTCGCATGCTGAAGGTGAGTTCTAGGTGAACTCCATCTATATTTGTCAAAACTGTGTTAGTTTACACGGAGGGTGAACCAGTTAAAACTATAGTCAGTGCACATTTTCTGTCCATTATAGGCCAGGGAGCATTTAACTGACTCAGAGCTAACAGAATTGGTTCGTCCTACCATTGACTTCCTCCTTTCAACTTCATTCCCAAGTGGAAACCTACCATCATCTCTGGGTCGAGAAAAGGATAAGCTGGTGCATTGGTGTCACGGAGCCCCTGGAGCAGTTTACTTGTACTCTCTGGCATACGAAGTGAGTATATATGTGGTCGAAAAATTTCATTTGAACATATGCCATGCATTGTTTTTATCGCAATATGATTGTTGATGGCAATGATTGGTATAAGAACAGTGTTGTAGATGAATGTTCAATCCAAGCCACACAGCTCTATGTTGGTATTATCTTATTTTAATCTCAAAATTGCCCTATGATTTCTAATTGAGCCATGAAATTCCCCTTGTGTTCTGATAATGATAATATTTTCAGAGTTCTAACTGGGACATTTCCAGAACTTACAACTTTTCTAAGTGGATGCATGAAAACACCTACCAAATTTCAGGCCCATAGGCCACCTGAATATGATCAAGCATATGAACAATCCATAAAATGAGAGTTAAGCCAGATCTAATTTCCTGTGTAGTTGCATTATGGTGTTGCTTGTATAGCCAAAGCACTTGGGGCAAGTATTATAAATTAACACTCCAAAAAGTCACCACTAATTGTGAGACTAGAAGTTTTATTCCCAATAAAGTTACCATGAGAGGCTGTATAATGAAGTTGAGGTAACAAGTATTTTTCTGGAATATCTGTTGTAACAGAAATCAGAATGAACAGTCATAAAATTGTTTGGATAAAATTGCATTTGAGGAAAGAAAATGCCTGTTGTGTTAATTAATGAAAAAAGAGTATTTGAAATTCAACCAGCATTAAAAAGATTACCTGAACTGTTGATGTTTTAGGGTCCACTAGTAAGCCATCTTCATAAATAATTCCTTATGTATAAGTTAATACACTTACAATTTCCAAAATAAATCCATCAATAGGTATCCCTAAAATATCATATGTATGATATAGCTTTCTAATTAGTCCTAAATCCTACAAAGTGAACAACACATCGAGATCGATGTAATTCCTATCTGAATTTCAGAAAGTAAGTTTTGTGATTATCTTAAATATGCCTATTTTTGAAAGGCATTGACTGAAATAGCACAACATATTGATATTCAGAGGGATGTTGTTGTCCATGGGTAGAGCATTGAACTACCAACTGTAGCCTCTGTGAGCACCCTCAGCTCCACCCAAGCTGTGTTACTTTTGGGTACCAGTTCTTCCTGGGACTTCCTGGGACCATAACTGGCACAGGGAAAGGAACTGGTCCCCTTACCCTAATGTATGAATATCCTATCCTGTTAGGCTTAGTACTGGGTGAACTCTACCACTACCTGCCAAACCAACCTTTGGGTTGATTACAGTGTTTATGGTTTTTATTGATTTTCATTGGTGTAGAAGACCTTTATCATGCATAATTTCAGAAAGAATATTTATTGATAAGCATATCCAATCAAGTCATGTTCAATCACTGTTTTCCTAGGAACCTTCCCTCAATGGAAATGTGCCAGTGTCATTCTGATACTTAGAACAGGTCCAAAGAATGATGTTTCAAACTATCACCTTATCTCATTGCTTCCAATCCTGTCTTCCATTTGTGAGCATATTATTCTCAACAGGATTTATTATTTCACCTCTCCTTTTTTATCTTCCCAGCAACATGGTTTTCTCTCAGGAAGATCATGCCTGACAAATCTTGCTGTTTTTCAGCATCACACAGTCATGGCAATAGAAAAATCAAGTCAACCTGATGCTATCAACCTTGACTTCTCAAAGGCTTTCGACACCCTCCATCATCAACTCCTCCTTCATTAACTCAGCCAGCAGTTTGGCATACATGGTATGGTCCTCAGTCTTCTTTCTAGCTTTCTCACCTACAGAACTCAGCATGTGATACTCTCGGGTGCTTCTTCCACTTGGTCTTCTGTGATATCTGGAGTTCTCCTGGGCAGTGTCCTTGGGCCATATCTTTTCAATTTATTCATGAATGATCTTCATTCCGGGCTCCTTTCCTCCCAAGTTCATACCCTTCTCAATGCTGATGATTGAAAGATTAACAAGCAAATTAATAATACTTCTGATTGTATTCACCTTCAGCTTGCCTTAAATTTCCCTGTGGTGTCATACCCGGAAGCTTAACTTAAACCCTGGAAAATGCAGCATCATGACTCTTGCCTTGAAAAAACCCCTGGAATTCTACTACACCATTAACTCAACTCCCTTAAACAGAGAAGCAACCATTAAAGACCGAAGTGTTTTAACCGACGATGAACTAAATTACTCCGACCACATTCAGACTATAAAAAATAAAGAAATGTCCCTATTAGGCCTTCTTTACCACTTCACAGAAAATAAAGATCAAATAGCACTCCGTTCGTACTTCTCAACAATCATCCTTCCCATATTATCATATTGCTCCCCAATTTGGTCCACCTCAGCCTCAACTAATCTGAAATGCCTCAATTGTATCTCTCACTTCTTTGCCAAAATAGTCAAACATAGAGTCCCACATTTCCGCAATATGTCCTCAAATGCTGTTCTGTCTTCTTTATCAATTTCTAGCCCCCAAAACTGTAGACTTAAAGATGATTCTTCTCTCAGGAGCTGTTGAACCACCAGTTCTTCTGCTCAAAACTAAGCAGTTTTGGCAAACTTCACTGACACATGTCTCATGCCCAAAGCATGCAAAAAAAATTGCATTGCATGAGCCAACCATTATGGCAACATCCTCTGCAACTTCCCTAATAGTAATTTGACAATTTTTCAAAACAATTTTCTTTACTGCCTAAATGTTTTCATATATTGTTGACATGCTGGGGTGTCCAGAGCGAGGCATCATTGGCATCTGCTTGGCCATCATGGAAGAGCTTTTACCACTTATAAACATTTTTTTTACTCAGAGTAGACTCACTGTATGCCACTGTGAACATTTCAAGTGTTTTGGAGCCATTAATTCCATTTTTACATAAAATTTGATGCCAATTCTTTGATCCATTTTTTTGTAGCAGAAAATCACCGTACACACCAAAACACATCTAACATTTGTATCTGTCAATAATAAACTAAACATGCTATGTTTTTGAAACTGTAAATAAATATTTGGGACATGTGTTCCGGAAAAACATAACCAAAAAATCAAAAATCGAATTACGAGGGTCATCCGGAAAGTAGTACCCGTTCGTGAAATAAAGACACAAAAGTAAATATTAACAAACATAAAAAATTTTATTTGAAAGAGGATACTTTAAACTACTTCTCAACATAATCTCCAAGCAAATTAAGGCATTTGTCATAACGTGTGACAAGTTTCTGTATTCCTGCTGCATAGTCCTTCGCCGCCAGCTCATTGAGATACGCGAGGGACCCATCTTGCACAAATTTTTGCATAATGCAGATGGTGTTTAACAATTTCATGAACAATTGTTCGAGAAACATTGGGAAAATGCTCACAGATGTCATCAATTGTGACGCGCCGATCGTTCCTCATGAATTCGTCAACTGAGCTCACCAGTTGGTCTGTAATGACAGACGGTCTCCCCGAACGCTCATCGTCGTGTGTGTTCCCCCTCCCCATGTTGAAGTTGCGACACCACCGCCGAACAGACGACTCGTCCATTACATTGTCTCCATACACCTCCTTTAATTGGCGATGAATATCACATGGGCGAACGTTTCTTGCATTGAGGAATTTAATCACTGCCCTCACTTCACAACTGGCGGCGTTCTCAATTTTTTTAAACATTGTAAACAATCACAGAAACAACACAGGCAATGCTAGCGTCACGCAACTTGGCTCAGAGAAGGCAGACAAGCCACTGAAGCTATCTGACCTCGTCCAGCGGCTACTCGCGTCGTCAGCACTTCATGCGGCACGAACGGGTACTACTTTCCGGATGACCCTCGTAGTATTGCCTGCAAAATTTGAAAAATCACTTAACTTTTTTAACACACCTCTGATAGTAGTGTCAGTTCATGTGATCAATGGTTTAATTTGATTTCCCTTGTCTCTCCTTATGGATTGCTTGAATTGGCCATCATCTTCAGTAGCAGAATGCTACCAAAGGAATCAAATTTTAAAAACTTGGGGCCATTCATTGGATGATATCCACCACCTATAGCATACATCTTTGATTTCTAGGTTTTTCTTTGACTGCGAAAAAATCCTTCAGATAATAATTAATTAATAGCAAAAAATGCTTCTTTTACAATATTAAAATCACATTCGGGGCTGGCTTACAGTGGGAATTAAGGCAGGTGCATGAAATTTTTAAGATTTTGAACTATTGGAAACAATAGGTATGTACCTAAAATGTAGAATCTATAACAATGTTTTTTTCGTTCCTTGGCATTGTAACAATCAGCCAGTTCAGGCCCCCTTACCATTCCTACCTGACCTCCTGTGAAGCACTTACTGTTTTAAGTGCCTATTCATATTCCATGAGAATGAATTTTTCAGCAGAGGAATTTATTAGTTTTCCAAGAAATGTTCTAATTATGTTCTGTGAATAACTCAAAAAAAATTAGTTTTTAGTTAAGACACACTTTTCATGAATCACCTATGTATCAAGGAATTAATTTCCACGTACAAGGACCTCTGCATCCTATGTTAATATGTGGCAGGAGTGCACAAGTTGTGAATAGAGTGCACCAGGTATGCACTATCCACAATACATGTTGATGTAGGTTTGGAACTTGTAGATAAGTTATGTGAGTCAAACAATGATACAGGGTGACTGAGGTTGCAAAATACTTCACATGCCCTACAATATTTAGGGCTTAGCTAATGGTACTTGCTAGGGCTTAGCTAATGGCACATGAAATAGGAGTGGTTACTGTAGTTGTACTATACAAGTTGTATACAAAAATGCCTGCAAACCTGTGCCTAATCTTGAGTATATAATCTAGTCACTTGAGTGATGTGAATTAACTATGTACCTTATGAAAGATTTCTTCAAGTAAGATTAGCCTTGTCCAGGTGGAGGGTTTTTCTCTTCATCCCTCCCTCTCTCACCATCCCTCATACTGATTTATCCTTTGACTAATAACTTTCTGAAGTGGTGACATTGATCTTTAGTTATGGAACAACTCCCATAAATACAACCATTTGCATAGAAAGAAAGACTCTTACTTTTCCACAGATTTTATTATACGGCACGACGCGTTTCACCGACTTGCGGCATCATCAGGTACAAATTTGCAAAACAGACAGGGCAAGCATATATACCCTCAGGACAGAGTGGGGGCGGGGAGGGTTGGAAGGATTTGAGGGGGGTGGGGGCTCGCAGGTGCGTTGATGGATTGTTTTGACCATTTCCAGGCTAATTTCTCGGAGAGGAGTGGGGAGGGGTATGGGAATAATTGCTCATTACAAAGTGTCGTGTTGGGGTTCACCAAGTGCCTTCTAATCTCTAATTGCTCGAGAGCGTCCATTTTTAATCCTTTTGGGAGTGTGTGTAATATCTCTGGGACAAAGTCACTGCTGTGGTTGAATTCTAGTAAATGCTTGGCGAAGAGAGAGTTGTTATTCTGATTTTTGTGACACCTAGCGTGTTCCTTGACTCGTAACTTGATATTCCTGCCTGCCTGTCTGTTTTGCAAATTTGTACCTGATGATGCCGCAAGTCGGTGAAACGCGTCGTGCTGTATAATAAAATCTGTGGAAAAGTACGAGTCTTTCTTTCTATTTCAATAATGGATATCAATTACTTCCACGAAGTGAAGCCTGAAACAATAGAATATATACAACCATTTGCTTTTGCTATGCCATGGAGGCATTATTGATAAACTTCGACCTATTGCTTTTGAATAATTTTCCAAACCTAATGATCCTTAAATTCATTTAGCTGAAATTTGGTGAAAACTAACATATCTTTAGAAACTGGTTGCTCTCCACTCCTTTTGTGACTTTCATCATGCCACCTTTCAGGTTTTCAATGATGAACGCTACCTTGATGCTGCAAATAAATGTGGGGATGTGGTTTGGGACAGGGGTCTTTTAAGAAAGGGGTATGGATTATGCCATGGAGTGGCTGGAAATGCATACACCTTTCTATGCCTCCACCAGTTGCTGAATAGAAAAACAGCTGACCCCAAAGCTCAACATAAAGCTGACTCCCGGGTATGTATTCCTCTTAGTTACAACATACTACCTTGATCAAAAAGTTCCCGGAATTTATTCAGAAAATTAAAAATACAAGTTTATTCATCTAAATCTATATTGTCCCCTTCAAAGTAATCCCCATCGACTGCAACAC
Organism: Hetaerina americana; assembly: GCF_022747635.1. NCBI lineage: Eukaryota > Metazoa > Arthropoda > Insecta > Odonata > Calopterygidae > Hetaerina > Hetaerina americana. The sequence goes on from NW_027286985.1 coordinate 76,693,172, forward strand.
ACTTATGCCAGCGCTTGATCCAATCCTCGAAACATTTTTTATATTCGGTTTTCGGTATGTCCATCAGTGCTTCCTGCGATTTTTCCATTACTTCCTCTTGGCTGCTAAAACGCGTTCCCCGTAATGGTTTTTTAACTCGATTGAACAGAAAGAAGTCACAGGGAGCCAAATCAGGTGAATTCGGTGGCTGTTGGATGGTATTTGTTGCATTTTTCGTCAAAAAATTACGAATAATGATAGCACTGTGCGACGGTGCGTTATCATGGTGCAAAATCCACGAGTTTTCTGCCCACATTTCTGGTCTCTTTCGGCGAATTGCTTCACGCAAACGTCTCATAACGCCCAAATAATACTCTTTGTTTACTGTCTGGCCTTGTGGCAAAAATTCATGATGCACTACACCGTTGTAATCCATGAAAACCGTCAGCATTGCCTTCTTTTTTGACTGAAAACGACGTGGTTTTTTTGGTCTCGGCTCATTTGGTGAACGCCATTCACTTGCCTGATGTCTGGATTGCGTGTCGTACTCATAAACCCACGTCTCGTCTCCAGTAATGATCCTTTTGATGAATGTGGGATCGGATTCAGCCTCGCAAATCATGTCTTTTGCGACGTCAACACGGTCTCTTTTTTGCATGAAATTGAGGTCTTTTGGCATGCTACACGACGGAAACCCAAATCATTAACCACAATGTCTTGGGCGGATCCATAGGCAATGTTCAAGTCCTCCGCTATTTCTCTGATGGTTAATTTGCGGTTATTGACCAACATTTCTTTTACTTTATCAATTTTTTCACCGACTTTCGATGTCGATGGTCTGCCACTGCGTTCATCATCTTCGATTGACTCACGACCACTTCTGAACCGCTCGTGCCACTGGTAAACGACCGTTTTTTTTAGAGAATCGTTGCCGAAACACTTTTCCAACATTTCCAACGTCCGTGCGCCACTAAATCCGTTTTTTACGCAAAATTTAATACAAGTTCGTTGTTGCAAATTTAAATCCATTTCTGAAATTGTAAAAAATCGCCAACACACACAGAGATAGATGTACTCTTGGCTACGTAACTTTTGCAAATGTCAAGTTATGACACTAAGATTTAAAGGGAATATCAACAACAGATGTACCAATTTAACAAAAAAAACAGAACTCAAATCGGAACGATGGGAGCGCCACACGGTGGTTATTCCGGGAACTTTTTGATCAAGGTAGTATAGTTATGTTCATGCATATCACAATGTTCAGAAGTGCCTTCAAAAGTGTTGGCTTCATAACCATGAGGTCCATTTCTCAAAGCCGCAAGCTAATTTGGAAGTCAGTGTAGTCGGCACGTATATTACCTTCTAATGAGTGTCAATCCACATAATTGCATTGGCTTTTCAAATTGATGTCATTTCAACAGTATATGCTGTTTACAAAGTTTGAAATTAGATGAATTATTGTTGTGTTAGAGGACCTGTGAGTATACTTTGAGACATGAGGAATGGACTCCTGGGTGGCTCAAATATGACCTTCCCAAAAATGCTGTATTTATTATTGAAATACATATTTTATATAGGGAGTTTTAAGGCGATTAAGGCACTCATGTATAGCATGAGTACTTTGATCACACCTCCATACTTTCAATATGATAAATAGAAAAGTAACGTGCAAACAAAAAAGTTAAAAAGTTGTATATTTTGAAGTTAAAAAGAGGTAATTATGCATTACACTAGCTTATACTAATTTTTTAGCATTATGGGTAAATGGTTTCATAAAGATAATTGAAAAAAATTCTTGCCATATGATAAGCAAAGAAAACATGCATAACAATATGCTTCATATACATTCCTCATTGCATCTGAATAAATTGAGTAATTAATGTTAAAACATGAAATTGATGCAAATCCTAACCCAGTTGCTATTTGGAATTATACAAATTAAAATTGTCTATTTTGATTATTATTTTTCATAATAGGCTAATCAATAATTGGGTTTCATTACTTATGAGAAAGCTTTACAAAATTTTGCAGTTAATATGCATAAGGACACAGTAACTGAGCTTGTTGTATGTTATGTTTTATTGGAATACATCATACAAAATAAGTCATTTTGACGTACTTATTCCTGACATTCATTTGATTTATTGTGGTTTTATTTTTTTGGAAGAATAATAGTTATTTTTGCTATTTTATTAACCTACAGTTATAAAATTGCATTTCTTTCAAAATTTGAGTACCACTTAAATCAGCGCAAACTTAAAATTTTGATTTTTGAAAATTCATTGCAATGATTTACTATTCAATTTAATTACAAGACTTATTAATATTATCAGTAAACTATTCTTTTCCAACTCTTCAGAACTTAGGGTTTTTGTAATGTTTTTTATTTTTCTTTTTAAAAATGTTACCCCTGTGTATATTTACAGTGGTTGATGGCCGATTTTAGGATATGTCCATCTAATGGTATAGATAATATTATTAATAAGACAAGCCAAATGGGTACAAAATGGCAAAACTATTCATCAAGTTCAATTAATCCAAAGATAACGAAGCAACAAAACTATAAACAAAATTTTCAGTGCATAAACTAATGTTTTGTTCACTCTTCTCATGGTATTTCAGTTTCATTCTAGTAGTTGAAAGGAACTACCCCTCATGAGCTTTTAGACAAACAAAAGTTGATGTATATAATAGTATCTAAGAAATGGAGTCAAAATTTTGGTTTTGATGCATATTTCATAAATAATAACATTTTTTGTTAATTTTCAAAATACTGTCAATTGGTCATTGTATTTTCCCTCAAAAGGATTTTGGTATTTTTATTTTTTCAAGCAGAGATAACCATCTATTTTCTTCGAAAAAAAATTGATGTAGATCACTGACATATAATGATGGTAGCTACCTGATTTGAGATGTAAATGGTTTGTAGATAGTTAAACATTTTTTAATGGATTAAAGAATTTCTTATAATTGCTCCTTCTGTAAGAGCCCATATAATATTCTCAGTTTTCAATTAAAAATTTTTTTAAATGAAAACATGAAGCTCTTTTTCATAGTTTCATGGAAAAGACAATGATTTAATAGAGCAATTAATAAGTTTGGTGGAACTTATGTATTCTTGTGATAGCAAAGTGAACATTTTTTAACCTTGGCATAAATTTTACAAGCTACATATTTACATACCCGGAAATTAACATTAATTTTTATTATTTTTGAGACATTAGCCCATCTGAGATACAGAATTTTTCATAAAGCTTCAAAATAATGTTGCTTAAAAGTGAAAAAATGAATGAAGTGTTAATATAAAACTTGTATTTACCCTCAGGATGTGAAAAATCTCTACCGAGCTTGTAAGTTTGCTGAATGGTGTACGACCTACAATCAACATCAAGACAGGACCCCTGATCGTCCCTTTTCACTTTTTGAAGGTAGATATGATGCCCTTTGTTGCCTTTTTTCAGCTACTTTGCTATGCCTCTTTACATTTATCATAGCAAGTATGGAAGGGAGAGACCACCTGAAGTGAGGAATAGAAGGAACCAATCAGAAAGGAGGATTTCAAACCTTGTCTGAGCATCATTACAGCGAAAACTTAATGTTGTTGAAAATTTTGAAAACAGTTTTATGAGTAGATTTATTCCTTGAATTCTGCACTTTATTCTGAGTGAGATTTCAATTTGCTAATTGTACCATGATATATGTGTATATATGTGTGTGTGTGTGTACAATATATATATATATATTCACTCTCCTTGTCAGGGGAGGAGTATGTCGATCAACATGTAACATCCTTTGCTATGGAATAGGCTTAGATGGGAAAGCAGCTCTTTGGAGTCAGTTGCTTTTCATTTTCTGCCCTCAGTAACACCTGAAGCTTCATGAGAGAAGTCAATTTCTACGCGTTATCCTTGATGAACTTTTTTTTTACAATTTGGCTGTTTCTGATCTTGCTTTTGTCGCCCTGACTCGAAGGACCCCCTATAGGTGGCTATTTTCACCTCTGAAAAAGGAACATTTGAATTTTCTTTATTTATATCTGTGATGATTTGTTAATTTATAGTGATTGGAAATTTGAGTGTTATTTTAAGATCGTGAAATCTCTCAAGATGGGGAAGAGGGAAGGCAGCATCACCTGCTTCTTCTTTATGTGAGTAAATATTAAACTACATTCATTACTATTGTATTTTTGTGGCTATTTTTCATGTAGTCAAATTTTTTTCTTTGTTCCAGCGAAAACAACCATCAAAAACCAGGCCCGGATTGCTCAAAATCAGGTGTGTCATTGCTATTATCATCATTTGTCATTACCTTTAGCCCAGTCCTCATTGACAGGGGTGATATCCATTGTCCTTCAATTACTGAATTAATTGCACCTTTTAATTCGATTGGTGTTAAAAAAAATTAAGATGGCATTTCTGATGTATTATGCTATGCTTAAAATCTATGCCTTTATGTAAGTGGTACACTTTTCCAAAGATATAATATTTTGCTTTACATTTTAATGTTGCATCATCTTTTGTTATTTTTGAATAAAAATTATTCTTTTTCTCTTCAGTCATAATTTTATTTATTTCAATAAAATATTCACTATCAATTATATATGTAGAATGCTTGAAGATCAAGTAGAATAATTTTTTCCGTTCCCTAAAATATTTTCTGCTGAAGTTAATTTTTTATCGTACCCATGCATGTCCTTACATATGTATGCATGATTTTCATATAAACATCTTCATATTTCCTGAATTATCTCCTTTCAATGCATTGACTGGTTACATTTAAAATTTAATCTTGATTTATACATGTATTATTTTTGTCATATGTTCATTTAATGATATATGCTTTTTGATAATATAATAAAGTGTTTAAGAGGCTTTTAATTTTGAATTTAATTTGTATTTTAGAGTCAATAGATAAATTGCAATTAATATTGGTGCAAAACTGTCAAAGTCTAAAATTTTTAATTTTGTCCATGTCTCTAGGAGAATCTTCTGGAACATCTAAGTATGTAAGCAAGGATAGAGCTTCGTAGAAAAGGAATTTGAAGAAATCCTCTTGATTTTTTCAGATTTTGACATCAGAGGTATAAGTTTTGTTCTCTACTGTGATGGGGACAACAATGCTAATAATGCCAAAGATTTAGAAGACTTTGTCCTCATGGAAGATAATATCTTAGCCACAGATTTTTTTACGGCCAGACCTCAAAGGCTATCATCAAGGACAAAAGACAGGCCTAATGTTTGCGACATCCTCATCTACTGATTCATTGAAAAGCTATTGCAGCATTTGTTTTATTCCTGAAGTCATTTGCTTGTCCATGTATGCAAACAACAATGTCTGCGACAATCGTTCATCCCGCCAGCTGTGAAGTGCGTTCTGTCATACGATTCTTGTATGCAAAAGGATTGTCGGCTGCTGAAATTCATCAGGAGTTATGTCTAGTTTATGGACCTACAGTTATGAGTGAAGGAAAGGTTAGACAACGGTTCCGTGATTTTAAAAATGGACGAACAAATGTCCATGCAAAGTGGCAGGCCCAGTATTCTGATGGATGCAATTGTTTCGCAAGTGGAACAAAAACTGCGATGTGATCGTCGATTGATGATTAATGGCTGGGCTGAACAATTTCCTCAACTAGGATGCACTACTGTCTACAATATTGTCACGGAAAACCTCGGATACCACAAATTGTGTGCAAGGTGGGTACGGAAAATGAATGCCCAGTAGATAAGAGTTTTTGGGCCGTGACCAACACGATGGAGATGACTTGTTTTCTCGCATTGTTACCAGGGACGAGATGTGGATACCCTACTTCAATCCAGAAACAAAACAGCAATCGATGCAGTGGTGACACTCACATTCACCAAAACCAAAAAAGTTTAAGCAAACTCTGTACAAAAATCGAAAATTGATGGCTACTGTTTTTTGGGACATAAACAGTGTTATTTTAGTGGATTTTATGGAATGTGGGAAAACAATTACAGCTGATGTGTACTGTGAAACGCTCAAAAAATTGAGACGTGTGATCCAAAACAAATGATGCGAGAAACTGCCATCTGGTGTAATTGTCCTCCATGATAACACATGTCCTCACACTGCTGCCAAAACCAATAAGAAAATTCAAGATTTTCGTTGGTAACTCTTTGACCACCATACAGTCCTGACCTTGCACCTAGCGACTACTTACTCTTGTTGCACTTGAAACAGTGGCTCGGTGGACAACATTTCGAAACCGAAGAGGAACTCAAGAACAGTGTTGTCAATTGGTTCAAATCTCAGGTGGCGAGCTTCTATGCAGAGGGGTTAAAGAAGCTGGTGCAGCGGTACGAAAAATGCTTCGAAGTGAACGGCAATTATGTAGAGAATTGAAGTAGGTTTGTAACTAACTAAAAGTGCCAATAAAATGGGTTTCTTATAAGTATATTTTTTCCTGTGACCAAACAGCCCTTATTTTATGAACATGCCTCATAGTTGAACAGCACAGGTGAAAATGGACATCTCTGTCTTACTCTTCTTACTAACACTGTGCATCCCGACTATCCATTTGCACCTGAATATTCTGAGACAAAGGTTAGAGAAAAAGTCTCCTATCCCTCCAGTCTACTCCTATTTTCTGCAGTTCGTTCATTAGTTCTACCCAATTTACTCTTTCTAAATTTCCTTTTGGCACACTAATTTCACCCTTTCTCCGTAAACTTCCCATATCCTTGCACTACTCCTTCCACCACTCTCCTTTCCAATTTTTTTCATGCCTCAGTGTATTATTTAGCACTTAATTCCTCTTTCTACTTAATTCTGTGTATATATTCTTCCATTTCCTTCTTGTCTTTTTTTGATCATCTCTTCCTTAATTAATGGTTTTATTGTCGTTTTGTTATAGTTTCTTATGTGACTTTCGATACCCCATCCTTTTTTAATATGTTCCCATTTTTGCTCTTAGTACCCAACTCCCTTTCCTCATTCACAATGTTCTCTACAGCCTGCTGGTGCTTCTAGTCCATTTGGTTAGTGATTCTACATTACATTTTCTAAACCATCTTCCTTGTTTTATCTTTTGGAATTTGACTCTAAACTTCATTATTACTTAATTATAGTCTGAATCCATATCTGCTCAAAGGAAACTGTGAATTGATCACCTTCTTCATAAATCTGTGCCTAACAGTAATGTAGTCTGATGGCTTTTTGAGTCACTTGGCATTTTCCATGTACACCTATGCCTTTTGTTGTGTCTAAACCATGTAGTCATTATGATTAAATCCTTCTCCTACAGAACTCAATTGCTTTCTCCTGTGGTCACTCTTGTCCCTAAACGATAGTCCCCCACTTCACTACCAATCACCCATCACTATCAAATGTATCCCTCCAGAAACATGCGCGATTATGCCCTTTAACTGATTGTATAGCCTATTTACTTCTTCCTCCCAAGAATTGCTTGATGGCATGTATACCTGAATAATAACAAAGTTCATCGGTTCCACTTTTATTTCTACCAGTAATATTCTACAAGTATATGTTACTTGCTCTGTGTTAACTACACCTATTGCTACCTTTTGATTCAATATTATTGCCACCCTTAAGTGGCTCTCTTCTTCTCTCCCGCATATTACAACTATCGCTCCAGTAATCCTTACTATCCTTCAATGTTACCTTGCACAGCCCTAAAATGTCTGCATTACCTTTCTCTATTTCTTGCTTTATATTTTCTAATTTTCCTGCCCTCAGCATTGTCTCAACATTCCAAGTCCCTATTTTAATACATCCTTCTGTGCTGCTACTGTCGCTTTGCAAAGATTTCATGAGATGACAACTATGGAAGCCTTGCCTCCCCTGCTGTTCGGACATGACACATGGACGATTGGGATGAGTCCCATAGTTGTCAGGACTCATTTGCTCTATACTGTCCATCATTGCATTCTTGGGATGACAAATTCAGGTAGTTTCTCTTGCCCAATAGTGTTTTTAACATGACACGTTCACTCAATGGCCATCCACTGGTGTCTAATGCCTTACAGAGGAACAGTTGCTTCACAGTCTACCTGATGATGTATGATGTGTATTCTGGACTCCCCTGGTGATCCATGTGTCCCTTGGGATCCTCCTAAGGCTTTGCCTTGTCATCAGGTTTCCCAGAGGCTAAACCACCGGAGTCGGCACTGCACACATGCTTGAGGTTGGCCTTGAACCATCAACCTTTGTGTTAGCAAGCAAGCATCTTACCCACCTAACTGACCTAGTTGGTTAATATGTATCTTTAGAGCATTGTTTTTTAATGTTATGGATAAAACAAAGATGTTAACATAGGCTTCTAGCCTATCTTAAGTTAATGCGCATTACAAATATCACTGTATTAAAAGGTACACAATCTATAAAGCATATATTTCAACTTTTAAGATGCTACATTGTTTTGTATTTGTTTAGCAGCCATCATAGCAAACGTTTTCAGTGAATTTGTGAAAATTAGTCATCGTTATGTGATACAGTACTTTTATTTGAAAGGCCTCAGCCCAACCAACTTAAAAGCTAAACTGGATTCTATTCTGGATGAGTCTGCTCCTTTGTTTACAACAGTAAAATATTGAGTAGCAGAGTTTAAATGAGGCCGTACGAACTGTCTAGACAACTGTCGCATTGGTCGACCAAATGAGGTTATGACTCCAGAAACAATGTAGAAAATCAACAAAGTGATGCTGAATGATCATCGATTGAAACTGCGCGAGTTAGCAGACATAGTAGGAATCTCAAAAAGTGCAGTACATCGCATATTAACAAAAAATTTGGACATGAGAAAGCTGTGTGCAATATGGGTGCCGCATTTGCTCACACTGGAGCAAAGCCAGTGTCATGAAGATGTTTCAATTGATTGTTTAGCAAAGTTTCAAAGCAGCAAAGCAGAATTTTTGCAGTTTCATAACCATGGATGAAAAATGGGTCTATTACTTCACACCCAGGACAATAGAACAATCAAAACTATGGATTCAAAAGGGAGAACCAAAGAAGGCAAAAACCATTTCACCTGCTGGCAAGGTCATGGCGTTGGTTTTTTGGGATGGGTGAGGGATAATTTTCATTGACTCTCTTAAAAAAGGGAAAAACTATGAACGGCAAATATTATGTGAACTTATTGCTACATTTGAGCGAAGAAATCAAGCAAAAGCGGTCACATTTGGCTAAGAAGAAAGTGTTGTTGCATCAAGACAATGCACCAGCTCACAAATCCGTTATTACAATTGCCAAAATTCATAAATTAAAGTTTGAATTGATACGTCATGCACCTTATTTGCCAGGTTTAGCCCTCTCGGATTATTTTCTGTTTGCAAACTTGAAAAAATGGCATGGTGGTCAAAGATTTTCCAACCATGAAGAAGTGATGTCAGCAGTTAATGGCTATTTAAGGAGCAAGGCAGTTCTTATTATGAGAAGGGTATCGAACTTACTGAACATTGCTGGGAAAAGTGTATAGAGCTGAAAGGAGATTATGTTGAAAAATAAATACATTTTTTCCCCAAAATTTTTGTGTTTTCTTTGTTGGATTGGGTTCCTCTTGGATTACCCTCGTACATTATATCATAGCAAAAATGAGGTCACAAAGTGAGAGGAATATAAATACAATTAAGATGTATTGTTTAGCAGATTTCAAGAAGTGTCTGGTAGAGTAAATTGGGTAGGGCTATTCAATGTATTGCTTAAGATAGAAGTGGATTGGAGGAATAGGTGACTTATCTGCCATCTGTACTTATCCAACTGCTCAGGAGCAAGTGGTGGATGAATAGTCAGTATGGGTAGTGTTAAGGAGAAGGGTAAGACATCACGTGCTGCTCCACTTATATGTAGAGGAAATGATTGAAGAGGAATGGGAATAACTGGAGATAGGAGTGAAAGTCAGTAGATAATTCATAAAATCAGGTTTTTGTATGATCAAGCTTTACTTTATCAAGAAGCCAAGGGGTTATAAGGCTGGGCAAATCAGTAATTCTGTGCGACAGGTATGAGATGGATGAGAATCAATGCAGACAAAGCAAAGGTTATGCAGGTTCCAAGAAAGAGGAGCTAAGTTTAATTTGGACCAAAATGGAGTGATTACTACAGGGTACAATTGATGAGATTTTTGTGGGGGAGCTGAGTACAAATGACAAGTTGCATAAATTGCAGGGCTATTATTATTTTTCTGAAAGACTTTTGGGAGAAGCGACAACCACCAGATAAGTGCAAAGGTCTGTGTGTAAATTCACTGAAACCATCTGAAATGTGTTTCCATGCATGTGAAAGGACAACATAAATTGCTAATCATTTTAGGGTACCATTGAAACCTTTAGATCTTCACTTCCTATAACACCTCTGCCACTGCTAGGTGCTATATCTAATGCCCACAATCATAACTTGCATAACCAATTAATTATATTTCCCAGGTTCGTAGCTAATGATATGAGATTTTTCCTCATTTGGGTTCACGTAATTTGAATCTGAAATTTGAAAGATTTTGCTTTTAAAACTTATTCTCCCATTAATCCTACGACAAATGCTGGGAATAGGCCCGATGCATGCCGAATATGATTAAATTTGGAAGAATTATTTTCCAATGAAAATCAAGACAGAAGGTTTCATTTATATTTTGGAAGTAATGTAACCTTAAAAATAAAACATTAAATTAACTAGTGCTATGCATTCTTAAGCATGGTTTTGATTTTTAAGGCTTGTATTACAATCTCTGCAGTTTGTTTTACCAGAGTAAGAAGCTAAACCAAGCAGTGCACCAAACCGTTTCGTTCCAAGCATTTCTAGAGATGCAACATACTCATATACCATAAACACAGTAATGAACCCAAAGGTCAGTTTGGTAGGTGATGGTAGAGTTTACCCAGTAATAAGCCAAACAGCATGTGAAATTCACACATCAGGATGGGGCCAATGTCTTCTCTGTGTTGGTTATGGTTTCCCAGGAAGATCTGGTTCCCAAAAAATCCCATAGCTTGGGTGGAGCTGAGGGTGCACAGAGAGGCTTGCCTGGGAATCAAACCCAGACCCTCCGGTCAGTAGTCCAATGCGCTACCCCTCAGCTGACGCGACCCATATAAGAATAAATATAATTTTCTGTGGATTGCATTGCCATATTTTGTTACTTTCCTGGCACACTAGTCTATTACATTTTGATTAAAAGGTTTTTCTTCAACATTGTATTGATTTTTGCCATAATCTCAGAACAGTGTTTGTAGCCCTAAGACTTTCCAATACCGGACCTTTTCGTTATTGAGCTTTTTGTCAGGCATGGCATTGAATCTTACACATTTTGCTAAATATGATTTAAGTTTTCTTGGAATGAAGGTACCACAAATCAATGAGGGTTATGATATTCAATATTACTTTTACAGACCTTCGGTCTTCGACAGCCCTCACCTCTTACTTTAATGATCCTTTCCTTGACCTTAACTAAGAGTAGCAAAAATAATATCCCAATTAGGCATGTAAAACAACTTAAGTTCAAATCACTTTCCTTGCAGTTCATGAAGGACTACATGTGATAATTGTCTGATTCATGAAATCAGCATTTTGAGTCCTCTTGGCTGGAAAAACGATGAAACCTCTGAAATGTGATAAACATTATGCTTGATTACAAGAAATCAGTAAGACCACCATACATGATTGAGACAGCAAGTGGGCCAATGTATTATCTTTTCATATTTGTGTATATGAAAAATAATTGATGGAAACAAAAATGTTTACTTTCCTTACCGGGTAAATACACTTACGTTATCACTGCCATGTACTTAAACTAAACAAATTATGTCAGTTTTGGTCAAAAAGTTCCGTACTTTTAGAATTATGCCAAAGCAAGTCATCCATGTGGCTGGAGACATTGTTTACAAGTAAAACTCCTATCCTAAAATAATATCCTAGTTTGGATTGTTTTTAACTTCTGACAAAGCTATTCTTTTGTATAGAATATGTTCACTTTCTACTTGATTTAATTGGCATCATTTGAGCTTGATTGGAGAGCAGTAGGCTTACATTAATTTTGAAGATACGGAAACTGTTAACAGAAGCTTTCATCATCTCACTAAATTCTTAGGGACAAGAAATTTTAAGTCATTCATTATACCATGAATGACTTTCAAGGTTCAAGAGTGACCAGGACTCAATCAAAGAGTACTCTAGTTGTGGATGACTACCTATGTGAACAGAAAAATCATGTAGCACAAGTTAAAAACTTGTGTGATGAAATCATCAATTAACCAGTCAAGAAATAACTGAAAAGGGCATCATTTAGTTTCATTTCTATTTTACTACCTCGAAGTTTCGAGATGATTGTGTGAAATTGTTCCGAGAAAGAAACCTGAACATTGGTCGATGGGCATTGCACCATAATAATGCTTTCAGTCAATTATCCCTTGTTTTGCATGAATTTTGCAACAAAAATGGGATGTCTGTTCCTTAGCTCCTGTAATTGACCACCCACCATCACTTTAGTTAGCCCCAGGTGACTTTTTTTACTTCCTCCTTAAAGTACCTGCTGAAGATGTGACATGATTATGAATTTTACGTATTGTAATTCTTCCAGGATAAAATCAGGAACAGTAAAATGACCATTTGTAAATTTCAATGGTTATTAAAGCACATGGATAAATAATTAGGAATATAACCTATTGAACTATAACACAATTTCGTCTTATCTTCATGATGTGGTTTATATGTACAATTTCAATGCAACAATTTCAGAGTGTAAAAATCATTCGCCTTGACTGGGATTGCATTGAAATGCACATTAGCGGATGACTCCGTTAAAAGTTACTGTTGCGACATCTCCTGCAGTTTCTATGGAATTTGTCAAAGTATAAACACCATAAGTGTTTAAAGTTGGCTTTAACCTCGTGGACTGTGGCACCTCGCGCACGAATACGAATACCTGTGACATTGTATGTACGGTATTTCGTCACAACATCTTGTTCCTTTATAAGCCCCAAAATTTCAGAGTTTAAGTGGACGCCTCGGTAGCTTAAGTGGCTAAAGCACTCGACCGGATATTGAGGGATCTGGGTTCGTATCCCAGTCAAGGCGAATGATTTTTACACTTTGAAATTGTTGCATTGAAATGCACATTAGCGGATGACTCCGTTAAAAGTTACTGTTGCGGCATCTCCTGCAGTTTCTTTGGAATTTATATGTACAAATTTATTTAAATTGATTCCCTTGGACTTAACTTCTTAAAATCATGTGCATAGTTCCAAATTATAATACATTCAGCTGCATTTATTTGTATTTGAATAGTGGAAGTAATATCTTAATTTTCACCAGTGAACATTAAAATAATGTTTTCTACTTCGTGACCTACGTCAATGTGTACAGTGTCAACAGTAAAACCTATCCAAAATCAATCCACTTCATTGAATATTTAGATTTTTGCAATAAAATAAATCCTTGTGTGTGCATTTGGTAATGGTTATTTCAATACCTCTGTTGTTTGCTGCTACATATTATGACCATATATATACATACAATATATATATTTCTGAAAAGTTGCTTTTCTTCCTAATAGGTCTTGCTGGCACAATTTACTTCTTGAATGACCTACAAGATCCAATGGAGGCACGTTTTCCTGCATATGCATTGTAAAGGTATATTCTATGTTATTAAAAGAAAAAAAGAAGTTCATTACTGAATCATTTTCATTCTTTCAGGCAAAAACCCACACACACTCACACATAATTTATAAGACAGATTAACATTGCGACATATGGTACCCATATTCACTTCAAATTTATATTATAACCTCTATAGATTATGTACAAATGTGCTATGTGTAAAAATGCCTGTTGTCTTGTTACAAAAAAGGCAACAATAGTGATCAAGTTGTGAGCCCATGTACTCACTGACTGCAGTACCATGTATTAAGAGCTTTAAAGGTAAGGGAAATTTTAGGCACATCATGAATTACAGTACTAATAATTTGGAATACTACTCTCTTTGTTCATACAGGCATCCTTAAATTCATTGTGATATGTAAAAATACACAAGTCTTTTTCAAAATGTTTAAATCATCTTTTCTTAATCATATTAATTTGTTCTATTTTGCTTTAAACTTCATGTAACATACCAATAAAGTTAAGAATCTGATTACTCTCATTTCTTTGGGATGGCAACAAACAGCAGCCAATAAAATATTACTATCTGTGGTAATTGTTAATTAAGATGTAGCAATATCTACAGTCAAAAAAAGACATCTTTAAATCATTATAACAGATGTAAATCAAAATTTCTCAATAAATAAGGTGACTTGATGACATCTGTTGGTCAAGCAACTTTCCTAACACATCCGAAACTATGTAAACATACTGCACATCCACCTACCATCCACTAACCTCGCACCTTGTTCAGATACCAAGGTCCAAAATTGTTTGCATTTCTGGAGATGATAACAAGAGACATGAGCCATAAAGAGCATTTTTACATAGGCTCCCATGCTGTGATGTAATCATATCAACTACAAACAGCAGTTCCCAAAAATCAACAAGAATGCCTACTTTAAAGCAACTCTTTCAGCAGGAGAAGGAACAATGGATGTATGAAAAAATCTATGGCACAAAGTTCATTCCGACCCTGAGTATGTACCACTGACGACAATAAAGAATGATGATGCATAATTCACAAAAAATATCGCCTTTAGGGTTATGCCATTAACGCCTCATCATTCGGCAACATGCACCATATTGAGAATTCATTTGCTCAGCAATGACTTGGGAAAGAGACGAAACGGCAGCTTCTCTCATCACAAGCCTTATAGACACTTTTTTTTGTAATTGAAGGTTTTTCCATCGATTTCATTGTATAAATACAATATTATCTTACATAACAACAAAATGTTAGTATTTTCTTTGAGAAACAACTTCACTTAAACACGCAAAGAAAGGAGTTACATCAAAAATTTAAGAAGGTACTCATTTTTTTCCCGTACGTGTGGCAGAGGGGGTCCACATTGAGACGGTTGGCCAGTTAAGGCAGGTGCAGCTTCCTCTTTCTCCCCCACTCATGCACTTCCTCTCCTGCACCCCAACACATTTATCCCCACAAAACGAGGACTCCCTCCATCCCCCCACACGCACCAGACTATCATCACAGCTCAAAAGCAAGATTGGCGAGGCACCCGCCAACCCACTGCCCATTTCTAATGGGTTTACTTCACTGCTCCCGTTCTGAGGGGCAGGCAGAACAAGTTACTGTGTCCTGTCTCGCCTGTCCCCACTTGCATATAACAACTCATTCACTCCCGCACTCAGTTTTTTGCTGGCAGTACAGTTCTTTGAGGGCCTTCAACTCGTCAATGAGTGCCTTGTTTTGATTCTCCAAAACTGCCACCCTGTTCTCCAGACACTTGATGTACTCCTTCTTCTTTCGACGACATTCCCGAGCAGCTTCCCTGTGAAAAGTTTCCCACCACTTCTTTGGTATTTTGAATTTCCACTAAAGTAATTTATCATTTAAAAGTAATTTCTACACTTGGTGTAAACACTTCAATGCCTTGCTGTAAACACGTAAGGATTTCTCCTTTTACTACCAAGACAATCTGCAATATACCACGAAACAGATTAAAAAGTGATCTTAAACTCCGAATTTCTTTGAAATTTTATGAAATCCCTACACTTTCTCATGCGAAGGATAATGGGGAATGGTAGACAAGTACTTTGAATCATAGTTGAAAGATTTTAAATTCATCAAAAAAGTCCCCTGAAAGCTGTAGAGATTGATTAAAAAGAGTAAAATGGTCATTGCTTGAAGCCTAACTCTTTTGCAATGCCTCTATTCATATGAAGCAATAGATGATTCAACACTACTGTAACTTTATGCCATTTACCCTTCACACATGGGAATAACCCTGTATATTGATACCAGGGTATAAATAAAAGGTGATATACTCCACTTAACATTCCCCAAATGGTTGAATTATTAATCAATTCTTGGCAGGAATAAAGAACATTCAGGGACTCACAAAATTATATGATATTAAGTTTCTTGCATTCTGTGGATGTAAAATTTCAAGTAGCATAAGTAAAAGACAATATTACGTAGTATAAAAATTCATTAAATGCAAACTATAAAAGAAAGAAAAATGAATCTTCCATCCAAGATAATTGTAATTGCTAATTAAAAGATGATACCTGAAACTGATTTCAGTATCCAGTTAAAATTAGAATTCTGAAGTTTCTCTACAAATTTTGAAATTAACTCTCTCTTCTCTAAATAAACTCAAAATTAATAGCCCACTAACCTTTTTTATCAAAACAACATAATTTTATACCATTCACGATTAATGGGCAATCAAGGGCACAAAGTGAATAGACCAAGTTTATATATATAGATACACATTGAAGTACACAAATAGCAATTAAGAGAGTTTGAAAGCCAAGTTATGTGTCCCATAATTGAAAAAAACATCATATCAAGATTACATTCAAATTACCAACTTAATTCACCATATAGGTAAAGAGTAAAACTATAACCTTTTGGTGATATTTAACCAGTTTTGTAAGATTATAATGGGAGCACTAAAGGTCATTAGTTGAAAGCTTTAAAAACAAAATTAATTTTCATTGCATTATTTCCAACTTATTATTATATTTTTCTGGGTTTAAATCATTTCAGCTTACAAACTCTCTTATACACAACGAATTTTCAATGACTACTTGAATATTATATTTAAGCAATAACAGCATTAGAAGTTCAAAAGGAGAATGGGGTCAAGATTGCTTGGGGGAACTGAGTAATTTTAACAAGCCAACTTGACCCCAATAGCATCCCTTTAACTTACTGATGTCACTAGAACTAATTCAACATTTAACTTAAAGGAATATATCAGGTCAACGGAGGACAGCATATTGTACATGTCAAGCACAATTTAAATGAAGTAGCACTTAAACAACATGAAGAATTTAACTGCACATATAGCTATACCTAATATAATTAAAAGTACAGCTTTAAAATCCTCACCTGTTCTTCATGAGCCGCTGCTCACGCTTTCTGGCCATTTATGAAAACAAATAAAAATCATTTCTAATTAACAGAGGGATATTTTCACACTAAACAAACTGAAGTAAAACAATTTTGCCCTTTAACAGCATGGTGTAGACTATAATATGTCTATTAAAGAGATAAAGCTACAATATTTACTAGCATAATTATCACCTGGCATAATGCAATATTTTTATAAAAAATTAAGTGTCTTCATAAATCTACATGAAGTGGCAGTCATTTCATGCCTTTACAAATATGACCTCAGAAAGTTTCCATAATTATGCCAAATGATTGCAGCAAACTCTTGGTCACCCTTGGATGTAAAAATGAATTGGAAAACAATCCACCACTGACTCCCAATCAACAAGAAATGAGTAATCAAGAGAAGTGCTCCTGTGAACAGCGATTCAAGATTCAATCAGACAACAGTCCAAAGGGAAAGTCTTCTTCATATGACAATGTAGTGTTCCTTAACCTGTAGACTGCATAAAATTGTATTGTAAACATTTGACAGTAATTAACATTAGACACTTTATCATATACTCTACTAAAAACACAAGAAATTACATTATTTTTAATCGAAATCCATGCAGTAGCCCAGTGAATATACCAATACGGGTCCCATGCAATAAAAAAGTTCCAAACTATGAAGGAGAAAAAAGTTCATAGAGTGTAACCTCAAACTCCCCTCCCTGCTGAGGGGAGCCAAGAAGATTCTAGAACATCAGGTCAACAACATTGACAAGGTTAAGCAACACTTTACATCATCACACTTAATAAGACATTTGAGTATAAATATTAATCTTATAAAATGAGGAAATATCCAAAAGACAAACAGAGAGTAGAATATATCTCCACCATGAAAATATCAGTCACCAGCTGACCAAAATTAAAGATAAATATAAGATGAGGGAGATTGACACTTGGAGGGAAGGGAGCATAGAGAAGCATTGTTCATTGACTTAATACTAGACAAGAAAGAGTGATTTTGCACATGATTTCCTATCTCAAACTCCCAAATTATTCATCCCAAATATCAGTCAGCTGGTCATTGAAATATTAATCATGAAGATATAATGCTGATAAATTACATCTAGCAGTGAAATGGTACATTAATTGTTTAAGGAATTGAACTAGAGGAATTCAGAGAAATTGTTATAACTGCAGAGGTAATGTAACATTTAAAAAATTGGCTGTTGGGAAATTTTTGTTCAAATATACATACATTTGACATTAAAGCACCTGATGAAAAGAGACTATTCAATGACAATAGTGAACCATAATGGAGGATATTTAATAGTTATTTCAACATTTTAAATAAACCTTGAGTTGAGTTAAAAATACCATGATAGCCTTAAGGATATTTTCCTAATTTTAATAACATTCAACCATAAAAAGTGCTCAAACCATCCCTACAAACAATTTCAATGGTCATCCCCACTCATCAACCCGGCTCACCAAGAGTTTGCTGCAGAGAAAATCGATGCATTTCTATGGCTCAATCAGTCAATCACAGGTGCACTCACCTGTTCTTCATGAGCCGCAGCTCGCGCTTCCTGGCTGCCTCTTCAGCGAGCTGTTGCGATGACTGGATGTTGGAGCCTGCGTTTGTGGTGACAACTGCCCCGATGCCACCCGACATGACGCCAAGGGACGAAGATGAGCCACCGCCGGCCACCAGTGGAGAGGACGAGCAGGAGGAGGATGACGGGGATGAGAGGGAGGGGGAGGGG
Organism: Hetaerina americana; assembly: GCF_022747635.1. NCBI lineage: Eukaryota > Metazoa > Arthropoda > Insecta > Odonata > Calopterygidae > Hetaerina > Hetaerina americana. The sequence continues at coordinate 76,711,882 of NW_027286985.1, forward strand.
GGCGGAGAGGAGTAGGAGGAGGAGGTGGTCGTCACCGCGCGCACGTGTGCGTACCCCAGAGGCTCCAGTTCCCCTGCAACTCCTCCCCCACTTACTCCCCCCACCACTCCACCACCTCCACCCACACTTACTGTGGGAGACACGCAGGGGCACAAGGGGGGTAGGGTCGGGTGGGGGAGGGGCAGGGGGGGACAGGAGCCCACTGCAGCACTCCGTCCGTCCACCACCCTCCCCCCTTCCTTCACACCCCTGAGTGTGTGCTCCCAGGGGTGTGAAGACCCTTACATTGTCTCTCTCTCTCTCTCAAACACACACCTCTTTATTTTGAATCCATTAAAATGTATACAGTGCACGCACTCCCCCTCAACACGAGTAGACATCAAATTCATGTTCATACAATTAGCAGTAATGAATACATTCATTGGCATCACATGTGCAATTACATCACCATTTCCACCAGTCAACTCTCAATTATCCATGATGATGGAAACTCGATGAAACAGTCAAAAAACATAGATAACGGAAATATGCAGAAATTTTGGTTGAGATATAAGCAGACTCCTTTTATGTTTCTTTAGATTAATTTGTATTTTTCAGCTATGCAGAGTATTTTGTTTCAATTTCAGCCATTTTTATAAGGGTGGTATTACAGTTTTATAAGAAAACGAAAATATCATCAAGCGAATAGCAGAACATACTTTCTTCAGAAAGTTAAACCAGTCATGTGGCCAGGAAAAAACAAATGGCTGGCAAAGGACAAACAAGGGGTTGGAGATATGGATTCATGTTTGTCATATGACACATTAAAATAATGCAGTTTAGATAGTTATTGACTTCTTAGTTGCATAGTAATACTGTATTTACCCACCTTCCAGAAGAGTTTGGAATTCTCAGGGCTAAAGAATGCAAGAGAAACAATAATGGGAAAATATGGACAGTATAAAAATGCTTAATTTGAGACAAATACCATTGGCAACTTTTTATCTTGCGAAATTAAATACTTTTAAAGAAGCCCAGGTATTTCAAACTAGTATTTTTTTAAAAAGTATATTGAAGTTTCAAAGAATTAAATTATCTTTATGATGGTAATTTTATTAAAATATTGAGGGGCTAGGAAAAGAATAGCATGGATAATCTGCAAAACAGATAATTAAGAGTTTACTGTGTTTATTTTTTACACACTACAAGCATTAAAAAAAGGCGATGACTTTCTTTCTAAATCTTGCTCAATAAATGCAACCTTACTAAATAAGAGCAGTTTTGTGAATTGATAGTTAAATGCATGTTACTTTCATTATTTCCACTGAATATTCCCAAGCTTCTGATTCTCCACAAAATCTTGACACACGAACTCTACCACCAACTTGGGCTACAAGGGTATTTAATTAACCTGGCCAACTTCCTGTCTAGCCATTTAAAAAATGCTGCCACCTCTTGCCTTTTCCTCCAGCTGATAATTGGGCGAAGATATGCATACAATGAACAACATCACATTCACTCAAAAACTTTCAACACCTTGTTACCAAGCACTTTTGACGTGTCAAAAGTACTTGGTAACAAGGTTCAAATACCCTAAGGACACCCCTTATGTGAGGTAAATCCCACAAACAAAGACAGGCAATTCAACTTTACTAAACCTCTGTAAATTTTTATAACCCATTTTAACCATAGCCATCCTCCTTATTTTACCAATTATTCTTCAGCCCAATTGGGTCAAGTTAAACAGTTGAAAACAAGTCATTTAGTGTCTGCAAAAACCAACCAATATTTTGGTGAAGCCAGCAAATGTGCACTGTTAAAACATTTTCCTCTACCACTGATGCTTTTTCCTTCTCTTTGCAATAATAATACAAGGAGCACCTGTAACAATCTCCTGAATGAGACGTCATGAAAAAAAGGGGCAGTTTAAACAAAGTTCCATTGTGAGCATTCAACAATCCATTTGAAGATTTCTGGCATTGATGATGATAAGATAAGAGTGTTTGTTAATGATCATCTCATGGCAATACCTCCATTTAACCTCATTCCCCTGTTGCCATACACTCAGGCCCATTTTAGAAATTCAGAAGCAAGTTTCTAGGTTGAATTGATGTTGTTCACTGCATACATAGCTAGACTCCCAAGGAATTTAAGTTTAAACTTATATTACTCCAGCAAATAGATTCTATGGCCAATTGCTTTTAGCTACTAGCACTATGATTTAGCGTCAACAATGGAAGGAACTAGTGTAAACTTTGGAGACTAATGTTATCCTGTCCAAATGTGTAATCAATAAATTACTCAAATATTGATCATTTCACAAGACAATGAATTCCTATTCCATACAAATATCAAATTTCTTACATAGTTCACTGAATATTAATATTAACTTTTTTAAATCAATAGTCACTTTGAGTGCATAAAGAACCATAAACAGTAATCAAATTAAAGGTTATTTTGGTAGGTGATGGTAGAGTTCACCCAGTACCAAGCCCAAAAGTGTGTGAAATTCACACATCAGGGTAGGGGTCCCAGTTCCTTTCCCTGGGCTGGTTATTGTTTCTCAGGAAGATCTAGTACCCAAAAAATTACATAGCTCCGGTTGAGCTGCGGGTGCCCGGAGAGACTTGCACGGGTATCGAACCTGGGCCCTCCGTTCAGTAGTCCAACAGTCTACCCCTGGACTACCGCGACCCATTTTGAGTGCATATTAAATGGTAATTAAGATTTGTATTAGTTGCCCCAGTCATTTCAATTATTTTTTTCACTTTCAAAAGATAACTATTTTCAATATTTTCTCAAAAAGGAAAAATTATTTTTTACTGTAAAATAAACTCAAACAAAATTTCCATTATTATTAAATCCTGAACCCTTTCAAGAAAAAACTATTTCAGAGTAAAACCATTTATTCCCCCAAATTGTTTTGCCCTAGAATGAAACTCTTTAAATATCTCCAAACACCACTTAGTTAACCTGCCAAACTGAAACTATATATAACAAAAGTTTAATTTTTAAAGAAACTACATATCTGTTTAGCTCAGTTTCATGTAACGTCTACTCTTATAATTCATTATGTTTTGCCTCCTGATGATAACACCATGGTGTTCATACTGCAAATTCTCTTCAACTCCATTTAATCTAATATTTTTTCAAGCCATTTCTGCCACTCTCATTCAACATGAGTAAGAAGTGATTATTTAGGGTTGCTATTGTAATTTATGAACAAACAGAATGAAATGCAATTAGCAAACAGGTAATGCCAGGAATGTATATGAACTTTTCCCCATTTATTAACTCTTTTCAATATTTCTTATATTATTCCCAACATCAAATGCACGTAATCTCAGTGTGTGCGCACATGAAAAAATGCATTAAGAGCTACTTCTTGTGTTGAGTGAGGAATATCTGCATTTAATTCACCACATTGTAAAAGCCTCTTGGTTTTGCCTTTAATCAAACAACAGTGATTGCTTTTTTTCCCATAATATGAGGCTAATATGCAAATTCAAGTTATTATAATTGAAGTTAGAGAAAGTTTCCCTTGCATTTACTTTACAAGTATCACTGCTTTAACTGCTTAAGTGATGAAAGCACAAGGTCTCATGAAGCAAATATCTATGAATTGAAACAAAATTTGAGGCAAAGCTACAAGGTTGGCCATTTAGTTTCTTACAAAGAGAGAGGATCATTTTTACAAAATTCAAAAAGCTTAAATATACAATAAAAGCTAATCAAATCAACTATGAAATATCATGCATACTTTATCTAATTAATATAATTTGCTAACAGAATTTACCAACAATAAAAGGACAATACATGTATGTAAGCCCTTCTTATAAAAATACATCATCCCTTAAGTAAGCAGATGTAACTTTCAACAAAGCAAGAGTTTTTGCTACTAGAAAAACATTCCAAACAGAAGAAGACAAAATTTTCTCTACTCATTCTCAACACAAGTGAACAAAAAATTAGCATGACAAGTTTCTGGTGACTCAATTTAAAACTTTACATTAATGTATCTGCCACTTGAGCTCATTTATATCTTGTGGCTATTCATTCTTTCTCAATTATAGAAGCTAAATTTGAAATTAACAATGAAATAGTTCATACTCATAACAAGAGCATTATGTGTCTCACTTGCTAGTCATTTAATAACAACTTGTCAAAGAATTTGAAAAATGAAAACTAAAGAAACATGTATCCATGACTAACTGTCCCATCAGAATTGCTAAGTGATGAATAATGCTACAATATATTTTTAAAGGGAATCACAAGAAAATTATCTTCCAATGACACTACACTGACACAAGCCTGAGTTAATGTGATACAATGCTTTGAATTGAACAGTAGGCATTTTAAACGAAATTGGAGTCCACCATGAATGTTTCTGCGCATTCCAAAGAGTAGGAAATGAATGTATCCATAGATTTTTACTGCACCAAATTGTTTCATTAACATAAATTTATTACACCTTGAATGAGAAGGTCAATGTGTGAAGGCCTGAACAAATGTGATTTTATTTGCCAAGATATGACGGTGGCACATAAAAGAGTAAAAGATTATGCCCTTCATAAATCTGGGAATGAGTTGGAGCAGCCACGTGCTTAAGATGCACAACTTCAACCTGCATGGTCATTATATGCACTATAAATAAATGAATCGGTTCCATAAAGTTACGCCAGAAACCATTAATTATTATATGCGCTGTTAACAGCATCCACTGATGACTGAACTGAACTAGAAAAACTTAGCTAACCTCACAATTACACACTGATGGCCACCCTTGCATTTTCTGTATTTACTCTGCCCAATGAGTGAACATTCTATTTATTTAAGAAAATTCAACAATAAAATCTTCAAATATTTTAGAGTGAACTCACTGAATTTTAAAGCTTAAAACAGAGAAGGCATTTTTGCTATGAAATACAAGTTAGGTATTCAATTATTTTATTCTTGTCAACCTCAAGAGTAAGTTAAAGGGTTTTTATTAGCATTTCACACTATTGAAAATAACTGTGATTTACATAGCAATCATTAACCAGTATTTCAGCTAGACCAAATATAAATGGCTTCATATTCAAGGCCTATTTTTCCACAGGATTTTATTTGCCAATAGTAATGTGAAACTCAATGTATGATGAACTGTTATCATATTCCATTCACATCTTTCCATAATCAAAAATTCAAATCCTGGCTATACAAAAAATTGCGAGGAAAGGAAAATGATTTTATAGCAGTGCATAATCTCAAAAGCAACATTTTTAACATATTTTCTCTTCTATGTAACAATTCATCAAAATCTAATAACTGACAAGATATTCCTTCAATGAGAGAAGAATGAATTTATTAAATATACCCCTGCACTGATAAGCTCCACTGCTAAATAAAACTATTACCAAGCAAACCATCTGGTTGGAATGATTCAACAGCATTCTTATTTTAGACTTCCCTTTTGTTAGTCCCTCCCTTTGTATTAGCATGATTATTACTTCACACATGAAAATGCTAGTGTGGTTAAGTGCCTCTGACCCTAGTCCAATGACATTGGAGAAAATTATTTTAACTGCGAGGAAGTTTATTTTCATTATGGATATCAAATATCTATATGGATATATACGAGGGCGGTTCAATAAGTACCCGTGTTTGACGACAAAGGGTGGTCCTGAGGGAAGTTTATGTTATCATTCTGTGCTGCCATCTATCAAACAACGGTGAAACAAATTTCAGGCATTTAAAGGTTGGTTTGGATTTGGCCACCATTCGAGTAAGACGTGTTTCGTGATTTTTCCTAAGATGGAAAAAGAGCAGTTCCGTTCCGTAATTCCCTTTTTGTTTTCAGATGGGAAGAAATGCGAGGAGATAAAAGCAAAATTGGATGCTGTTTATGGGGACGCTTCACCATCTATGACTGCAGTTAGATATTAATTCAACGAAATTAAACGTGGGCAAACATCTGTTTATGATGAAGAGCAACCAGGTTGCCCGGCAGATGTGGTTACCAAGGAAATCATTCAATAAGTCCACACCATGACTCTTGCTGATTGACCAACGAAAGTGCGCGAAGTAGCAGAGGCCGTGGGTGTGTCGACCGGAATGGCAATTAATATTTTACATAATAAGTTGGCGATGAAAAAATTGTTGGCCTGATGGGTGCCACGATTGCTCACGGTGGGCAACAAGCTGATCTGGAGTTGTCGCCGCCAAACTGCATGAACTACGCTATGAATTGCTGCCACACCCCCCGTATCCACCCGATCTGGCTCCCTGTGACTTTTCCTTATTCCCTAACATGAAGAAATGGCTCCCGGGAATAGATTTAGCTCGAACGAGGAAGTTATCGCCAAGACAGAGGCATATTTTGGAGAGTTCGACAAACCCTATTTTTTGGAGGGGTTAAAAAAATGGCCGGAACGTTGGGAGAAGTGTATCCTTCTAAAAGGGAACTATGTTGAAAAGTAAAGAAAAATGTTTTTGAAAAAATAGTTTCTCCATTTCTAACACGGTCACTTATTGAACCGCCATATATATTTAAGTTACTCTTATTTTGTCATCAAATGTTTTTATCGGGCATTTGAACATGAACTACTCCATTAATACAAATAAACGTCATTAACAGTTAGTAACAATATTATACTACTGCCTGAGTAATTCAAGCAATTCAAAAGTAATACAGAGTCTCCCTCCAGAACCTATACAGGAAAGCATTATGAGACATTTAACGGACATTATATAATTTAACTTCATCTCATCCAATACTTGATTTATCTTAGCAATAACAACGAAAAAATGTCAATGATAAATTATTTAATAATGTTTATTTTTTCTTATGAAATTTTTACCATGAAAATATGCAATTCTAATGAAGATAATATTTGAGATTCACTCTAAAATATTGAACGAAGGTCTGATGTGCAATCCTTTCAAAGCAAAATGATATACTTTCTCATCACAAAAACGCTGTTTAAGCAGTGATTATACTTTAATATCCCTACATAATTTCAGCTAGAATGAATAATGTTCATGGTATGGTATTTCATTATCAAGAAAGATATACAGCAGCGCTTCATAGGGTGTCATTTACAATTGCACTAAGATATATTTTAGGAGCATACCAGAAAAAATCATGCTACACAGACCTCACATTCGAGTCTATCAACATAAAAAATTCAAATTTATTCAATTTACCCTAGCACGATACTAGAGTAAACACCTGAACTTGCCTCCATCCATGAATGCTGCTTCGAAAATTACTTCTTTCCCAATCAACTCACCAGGGACGAAGAACTGGCCATCTTGACCTTGTGCATACTGAACAATGGTACCACTAGCAGTAGTAGCATTGGTCATGGTTAACGTATGTAAACCCTGGACACCATCCCCTTGCCCCCCAGGACCAGTGGCTATCTGAATGGTTCCTGCTGGTATCACTGAAAATAATTCAAAATTTAGTCCATTAAAATGATTTCACCAGAGAATTAAAGACATTGCACATTTTGCACAAAATACATTAGGTTTCAAGTAAATAAGACATGATAGTATATATGGCTGCGTAGGTTTTCGTGGCGGTGGTTTGAAGGATTCTGCATTCTTGGGTTTCACCGCATCGTTGTTTGATGCCGACAACAGTTTTGCCGAAGTTGCATTCGGCATCTTCAGGTCAAAGATGAGGGACTCAGACTTCTGCACCAAGAAAATAGCGGACGCTCTCCCAGGACCGAAGGGCAAAATTCCAAAAGACTAATATGAAGGGGTCTACCAAGTACCCTGCTCATGTGGGAAAGCCTACATCGGGGAAACATGCCGATCAATGAAAGTTTGGATGAAGGAACACCTCCGTGCAACAACAAATACGCAGTTTCACCTGTCGGCCATCTCAGGACACAAATGGAGTGAACCCGGTCACAAGATCTTATTCCAAAAAGCAAACGTAATAGCAAAGGAGAGTAGATTTACCCACGATTAATTAGAGAAGCAATTGAGATCGCCAAAAACCCGGAGAACATTAAGAGAGATAAAGGCTACCATCTCCACAATGCGTGGAAAAGAGTTCTCCGGAAACAGACCAATCAGCGAGCAGTTACTAGACGAGACCACCTATTTAAGGGTGGCAAAATCCGAGTCCATCATCTTCAACCTGAAGACGCCGAATGCAACTTCGGCGAAACTGTTGTCAGCATCAAACAACGACGCAGTGAAACCCAAGAATTCAGAATCCTTCATGATAGTATATTTATGCTTCATTCCAATGTTAGAGAAGGATAGGAGGGGGCATGAGAGTTTTCTCTCGAAGGGAAACAGAAGGTGAGGGGTATTTGGGAAAAGTGAAGATGCACAAGGGTTAGGGAGTAGTTACAAGGGAAGGTGACTGACAGCTGAGGTTATCTTCACCATAGGTAAGTGGGAATAGGTGTGTAATTCAGTAGGAGTAGGATATTCAGGGAATGGCAGAAGGGTGGAGAGTAACCCAGCATTGGAATTAGCTTACTTTTAGCTTTACTAGCCAACTAAAAGACCAACCGGTCCAACATTTCATCCATTGGATGGCATAATCCACTTCCACATAGTCCTCTGATTACAGATTAGGATACCATTGAAAATTCCTGCCTATTCCAGGATTCAAATCTAGGACCTTGAGGGAGGAAGCCAGTACACTAGCCACTGCATCAACCTGATTAGGTCAATGGGGATCTATCTTGCAGGTAGATCAAATTCATACATTGGCCTTGCCCTAGGTCAAAACCACAGTGTCAATCAGAAAGCAGAGGGATGAGGCATGGTGAAATTATTTCAAAATGGATTCATCTGGGTTAACTAAAGATATGCCAAATTTCTTACTTACTAAATACATATTTAACTATGCAACGAACATTTGTTTCTGCCCCCCTCGACCTGACTAGCATCAACCATTTTTTCTATAAAATAATTCACTCTTTCACTACCTACATTAATTCCTTAAACTATCATATCTCTGGGATGTCTGCTATTGGATGTTCATATTCAATGGAAGCTACATACTTAATTACCATAACACTTATCATGTTCTACTTACATACATAAACTATAAATCCAAACTTCCCAAGCATTTTGGTGCATTACCCAAATCAAAACATGAGGAAACCAACACATGCCACTCTAAATATGATAGAAATGTGGACAGCACATTGCCAATTTTATCCCAGCTCTTAAAGTTTAATCTTGAAGTAGAAGGTGTGAATCTTCAATAATTGAATGAAATGTGGATGAGCCTATTTCAGACACTTACGCTGAGGTTTGCCAGGTGTTCATGAATAATAAAATAAACTTGCAATTACAATACCTAGCCACTGTATGATTTTCCTTTCAGTAAAATTACAAAAATGCTCTGAACCAATGGAGGAAATTTTAAGCCATTAGGGTGAAGCATTCAGCTACTGGCCAATCGGTATGGTATGTTTATCACGGACTGACGTCCCCAGCTTCACCCAAGCTATGTGACTTTTCAGATACCATATCTTACCAGGAACTCACAAATGGCAAACAGAAGACCTATCCTCTCCCATAATGAAGTATTCCCCACCAGGGAATCCCATATGACATAAAGGACTTAGTGTGAACGCAGCTTCTATTGAGGAATCATTTAGCATTGTCCTAAGTTCCATCAAACCACTCAATGCTGCTCAATTCAATATAATATCGTTAAGGCTCCAGATGACATTAAATTTTGGTTTTCACGTTATTCAAGTACATAAATATTGACATAGTTACTGAAGCATGCTTTTAAAATATCAAGTACATCTATAGCTGTAGATCTGAAAAAAGATATCATTGTTAAAGCAAGAAAAATCTCAAGAAAATAAATAAATATTACCTAGTTGGTTTTGAAGTTTTACAGAGAATAATTTATTTTATGCAGAAGTCTTTTATATTCAAAAATTTTCATTTGTTAAGTCCCTAAAAATCCACTTCTCTAAATTATCCATAAATTCACCCATGCACCTTTTTGGTTTTTATAGTTAACAGTGGTCAGTTCTTGAAGTCATCAAGGCTTTCATTTAAACTTTACAATGAAAGTAAATATAAGATTACTCTCATCTGATACATTTGAAAACGTCAATAAAGTCACTCTTTTCTAAATTCAGTTTCACTCATATCCAGCATTACACTTTTCACTTGTTAGCACTGCATAATTTATGCCCAATTCACTTCAGTTGCTAACTTGATCAAAGCTTTGCCAGTGGATTACACTATCACTTCTAAAACTTAAATGCTCAACCTTGTTCTCCATTTCTCCCATAAAAGTCGATTATTTCTACCTGCGATGTGCAACTGCCAGTCTTAAAATTTTCTCCAATGCTGCCTCCAAACACTTCTCACATTCCCATACAATATGAGTGGATTCTCATGAATCACCTATACATTTGAAACAACTTACTTTATGTTGAATGATACAGTATGGGTTATCTTTTAATAAAGCTAGTAGTCTATTATATAACAATAATAAATTATTCTTGTTTTGAAAAATGTGTCTGTTAAAGTATTGGTTCTATAAACTTGTATTTTAAAGCCACATTGGATTAATCTCTAACACCTTTTCTAGTAGATGTAACAACAGCTAGCTGAACCTCAATTAGAAAGGTGAAAGATGAATGAAATAATTTTAAGAATAGAAAACTCTTTCCTTTAATTTTTTATTTATAGCTATACAACATTTTAAAATACATAATGCCCAACAAATAAGGAGAAAGATAAAAATAAATATTACAACCATAATGATTAAGAGTACAGAAAATATCATAATATATCTCCCTCTCAGACACATTTAAATTATTGGCCACAAGAATACTTTTGCAGAATGCATGATAATTAAATTCTAAAATTGATACATTAAACAAAATTATCACTTCATTGCTTGTCATTATTGTCATATGAACTTTTACAGCAACCCACTTCAGCTGAGGCCATGGGCATTCTTTGCACTGATAGCAATATTCTGCCACTTGGTTCTTAATGCTGTTAGCCCTGTTAGGCTTCCTTTGACTTTCATTATTGCTGGCATTCTCATTCCGATGGTATTTAGGAAAGATTGAAAAATTTGCATGCTGGTTTCAAGCAACATCTGAGCCTTGAGAAACATTGTTGGAAGCCAATTAGTTCAGCACAATAAGACTTCTTTCCATCACCTCCTCTTCAGGATTTCATCATCAGTGATGCCCTTTGATGATATCGATACATTCTGTTAATCCCAGTTTTGCCACACCTTTCTCAGAAAGCCTTGTTCCGTTTCTCCTCACTTTTTCTGATGTGCCCTCCCTTCTCTCTCCTGTATCTCACCTCACTTGGAAGAAAAGAAGTAAAACTAAACCCTGAATCACCATGCTTACTAGATGATAAATTCACAGGAGATACCCTTGGTTTTCTATATAATGTAATTACTGTTGCATCGACAATTAATTAAAAATTAGAGGAATGGATAAAGTATGTGCCTTCTCCTTTTTCTATGCCAGAAATGCAGTATTTTTTCTGGAAATCCAACAAATTCTCAGGTAACCCTAAATAGATTTAGGTAGGTAATAAGAAGAATAATTGAGAATAAATGCATTTAGAAGGTGTTTTTGCAATTGGATACTAAGAGTGGTAAAGTGAGAATGGCAAGTTAATTGAACAAATAGGCAATTTTGTAAATCTTGGGAGACATTTTTCAAAGAATTGCATGATAGATGAGGAGAGATTAAAAGTTGTTTCAATACCAGCAGAAATATTGCCGGTAGCATGTGAGGTATACATGAAATTGACTATATAAAATACAGGTGTCTATGACAGCAAAATAGCATCCTATAGCGGTGCACCCTTCCCCACATAATCTTAATGAAGTGAAACTAAGGCATGTTGGGATAAGCGTAAATACTAACAATGTGTAGTGCATACAGAATACTTGTAGAATATTCGCAGTACAGGTGGGAGAAACAGTAAGTGTGAGTGGGATATAAAGAGTTTTTGGATTGGATGTACCAATTAAAGAAAACTATGAGAAATGAGCTTCACCATTTTGGTCATATTGAGATAAAATATAACAGTAATAGCACCAAACAGTCAATGGAGAGAGAAGTAAATGATTTGAGAAGAAAAGGGTAAACAGAAAAAGGCACGGGTGAATATGGTCTCTCAAAGGAGGATATTAGAAATCTCAGGAACAGAAGAGGATGCATGAACATGAGGAACGAGAAATAAGTATACATGGATAGGGCAGTATGGATGAAATTAGTAAAAGATAGTGGGTTCCCTGAAATCTTATAATAATTTTTTTAAATATTAAATACTCCAGAGGGAGCTGCGTAAAGGGTGTGTATTTAAATTAGCTTAATTATCATTTAAAATCAGCTGTTGTACATAATGCACTGTGATAAAGATTATTGCCTATCCTTGAAAAATATATACATATGTACTGAAGTAAGAGTAGGAGTATTGAAAAACAATGGAGGTAAAATCAATTGAAATACATGATTTTTAAAGTTATCTCAGTTAGAGGTCAGGGTAACACCTGCATCAGTTTGAGTAGGAGAGTTAAAATTCAACAATATGAAACAAAAATAATCATATGGGTGAGGGATGAACAAAATCATTTCAAATTCACATTTACTTACTTTCATTTACTTAAAGCAGTGGGTAATGGTGGAAATGTTCACTTCCTTTCCAGTGTCAAGACTCAGGAAAAGGGAGTGTCAATAATCTAAAAACAATGCCCATTATATTATTAGAGCTTTAATTACAAAAGGAGACGAATATACTGTTAAAATGACATATGATTCTGTATGATTATTCAATTAAAACATTCAGAATAAGAAAGGTTCCACAATTTGCATCAAATTACCTTTTAAGGGTTTGAAGTAAACAATCCAGATGACAAAAAAATAAGAACATGCCTAAGCAAAGGTGACCTAACAGCACTGACACATGAGAAATGATAAGGCCAAGTTGTAGGAAGCAGTGATAGGATGGCTATCATCCAGGCCACGCTCAGCATGCTAAAATGCTTGTGATGAAACTCAAAATCTTTAGCCATCAAAAATCTGTCTAGATTAACTAATTTTTCACTCTCCAAAATAAAATTCAAACGCAGAGCTCCCAAGGATTATACAAAATCTCTTTTCTTCCCTGATTTCCTTCGCATGTTTCCACCATTGTATGGAGAAGCATCAAGGGCACCACTTGCAAATTTCTTCTCTTTTGTTCCAATCCAGTTACTTCCCCAACATCTCATTACTCACTTGTTAGATTCCTTCTCATTTCTTCAATGATTTAAAAGCATTCCACATAACTTCTGAAGGCATGACAGCACACTTCCATTTGTTGCTCATGGTATATGCACTCCACAGCTTTCATATCTTGACAAATTTCTTAAATAATATGCAGTGTAGATTTAACTGATGTTAAAGTAAGGTTCACTTAGTAGTAAAAGACCCTGTAGTTGTTGAAGTGGACTACTAGTAATTTGATGTGGATAGTAGAACATCATTAATCACTGAACCCAAGAGGGTAAGGTACTCATCATAACTCACATCACAAACATCTCAACCGCCGACTTGAACAGGTACTATCACAGTTCACAAAATCTCTGTGATGATATTTTTTTCTCCCTTGTACAGCAATGGGTAAATGCTACAAGGAATGGAGTTACAAGAATGTATAAGGGCCTCCATTTCAAATGCAATGAAGGGGATACGATTTCACCTAAATGATGCATATAATGGTATGTCAATAATGCCATGAGACAATAAATGACCTGTTTAACCCTAATTTCACATAAGTACCAATGCCCATTCCAAGGGCCCACGATGCAGCTTTATTATGTTATCATATCATCTATTTTATTCATAGGCTTATTTCAGCACCAATAAAAATTATTCAAACAATGTAAGGAAGAAGCACATAGAAATATACACAAACTATAGCTCAGATAATAGACACTTGGGAATGCATATGTCCTATATGACAAGCAAATCTGAAACGATGTTAACGCAGCACAATGCACTAAATTACTTATTCTGTGTAGCCCATGTACAAATTTGCCACACTGATCCAGAAAATTTTCCCCGTGAAATAATTATAGTACCAACAGGACCTCAGTCTGTATATTTAAACAATGCAAGTCATCAGTAAAGAATCATACTCCAAAATGACATAGATGAAGCCATAAAATTTTTCAAAGGGAATCTAAATATAACAATGCATCACAAGATCCATTAACTACAGGGGACAAAACGAGTAATTTTTAACTTCCTTACATTAGTACACATTTTATGGAACTAGGACAAATTGATTCCCACAGACAGAAAACTATGATAAACTTTAAGACTTCTCTCGGTAATAATGATTGGTATGGTGCTGCTCTAATGTCCAAAGGGTTACAACTAAATGATGAAAACTTGTAAATGACAATGTCATCTCTGATTGTTAAATACCATTCATAAAAAATCCAAAGTCTGCTTCTCAAAGCCAAAAGTGAGCTTTTGAGGACTCAAAAGAGTGTCAAACACCCAATCTAAAACCATATCAGCACAGCCAACCAAGAATATTTTAATGCACAAAAATACTCAATGAATTCATTTTTAAAAATTAAAACACTTTTGATTAAGTGTTGAAGACTATTTCATAAGTAAAAAACAATTCTTGCGAACACGCTCAAAATATTAGTCAATATTGACCACATTTCTACTATGGCTATATGCTATTTTTTTTATACATCACTAACTCATTCCAAACAGTCAAATTATTCACACATACAAATTGAGTAGTTTCAGGCATGATGTGGTGGGATTTGAATATAATAAAGAACAGATAGCAGCAATTTTCCACTGGATAAATTAAAAAATAAATTATTTATCCGGTGGAAACTTACTACCATCCCTATTAAAGAAAATGTGTATTGTACTTTGTAAGTTAAATAAAGGTATCTCTTAGTTCAAAAAAGGTTTCTGATATTCTAAACCTTGTCAAGGAATACCTATGCCACTAAGTGAGTAATTTTAATCATCTGATTGGCAAAGTCCTCAAAAACTACACACTGATGTGGTTTCTTGTATACATATTTTGCAATCTCTTGGAATATTGTTAGTAATTAAAGGTGCATGAAATGGGATTATTTTTGACAATAGATCAAATCTTGTATCAGCCATTTTTTCCAACAAGCACACACTAGTTTAAAAGATAACTGACAAAGTATGATAATTATTCTTACGGCTTCCACAACGTCTATCTAATGAAGGTTCCATGCTGCTTCTGAGAAGACCTTCACATAGCTTTTCCTCCAAGACTGGGGTCTTAACTGTTCAACAAGCCAACTTACAGGAAAGTAATTCCCAGAAGCAGCATAGAACCTTCAAGTGTGATAACATTATATTTGGGAAAAAGTGGCTATGCGAATTGAAAATATTAGTTACTTTAGACGGCAGAAGTATGATATTTACTAAGTTGTCAGGGAATTTAACCCAGTAAGGAATTCAGGCCAGTCAAAACCTTACTTGGAACTTCTATACATTCACATTTCATAGGTTGAAAATGTTAAATGAAAGCAAGTAAAAATCATCATCATTAAACCACTATATCAGAAGTTATATCATTAAAAAAACATTTTCATGTGAAAGTCATAATAATAACAAATACTTTCCGGCATTTTATCTCTCTATATCTGAATTTCCATGGTGCACAAAAAAGATATGACAATGAAAAAAGTACTAGGATTAAAGATTTTGAAAGATATAGCCTCATGTTGGAGGTTAAATTCTTTACATGATCATTCTGGGATAATTAAACACTAATTAAATTAAATAGACCAACTCCCTCATCCAGTAAACACAGTTATTGGCATGTATGCATCCATATGTTTCAACATCTGATAGGATTACCAAACAAATCAGTAGAAATAAAAAACATTAAAAAGTAAAATTTTCATAAAAATATTGAAAATATTTTACCTGCTATTTCTCCTCCTCCTAGATCATTTAATATTTTTCTATAGGAAGGCCTCCTCGTTAAAATGTCTCTCCTCTTTTTTGCTGTCTCATCGTCATTTGACAAGCTTTCGTCACTTCCAGTTTCGACAACCTAAGGAAAGAAACAATATCAGCATACAAATACAAAATGACATAAAAGATGCAAAATCATTAAATTTAGACCACAACAAACAACATCCAACGATGTAAACTTAAGATGACTGGTAAAAAATATTGCTTGAATAATATCTCCAGGACCTTCTAATATAAGACAATATTGAAGGATTTTTCATTGAATGCCATTAATATTCAATCCACTATAATAATTTTACTCCATACATTGAAAATAGATCAAGTGGAATCCTTCATCTAACTGAACAGGAGTATATGTATAATATGAGATTCAAGAAATTCTACCAACATCAGGTGGAGAAAAGCTCAAGCTAGGAAGCAACTTCTAAGCCAGCACTTTAGGGATCAGAGACATAACATATTGGAAAAGTGAACAAGCAAAGAATTGAAGCCTCAGAAATATGGCGCTAGAGGATAATGCTGAAGATTAAATGTATAAAGTGAGGAACAAGGAAGCATATAGAAGAGCAGAAGAAGAAAGGACCATATGGTGAACTCCATGGCAAAGAACTTAATGGATTGGGTACACCTTGAGGCACAATGGATTACTATGTAACATAATAGATGGGATAATTCAAAGAAGATCCTGTGAGGAAAGCCAAGAGTGGGTTAAAATTAAGGAGGATGCAAAACAGATCTAAGGGGATAAGGAAATAAACACTAAATAGAGAAAACTGGAGTGCTGCAGTAAACCACTCTTAGAATTGAAACACATGATGATGATGACAGTATAATTAATAACTGTTACTGAAACAGCATTTGAAAACCCGAAAAAAAATTAAAATCTCAAAACTTTCCAAGGAAATATTTCGTGGTAAGGCAATTTTTGGCAAATAATCTCATATAATTGACTCATTTTATTATATTTCAAAATTAAAACAAATTTTCAGAAGGCCAACTATATTTTGAGCCCCTTACCATGCTAAGATACATGATGTTCATTTTCTAGAAACACTAAACAACATTCATTTTATTGCTTAATTCAAAAAACTGTTTATTTAATATTGGGAAGAGCACATTCATAAGATGACAAAGTCACCATCGGGAAAAGTAATATTTTATTTTTACTTTAAAATCAATTTATAATCGTTTAACGTGATTTAGCTGCCATTACTGAAAAACTTGAACCAATTACAATCAATGTAAACTGATAAGTATATAAAACTAAGTTTTAAGAACATCCACAAACCTGTAAGGTCTGAAGGTTTCCACCAGCAGTTTGAATAACAGAGTTTGGTTTGCTAACCAAAATAACATTTCCTTTGGACAAATGTACAGGATGAATATTTGCTGCAGTTTGAATAACTGACTGTTGGTTGGGCTGAATAACTGATTGCACCTAAATAAAACATAAATTATATTAAAACACATTTCATTTGCATAATATATTTTGTTTCAATTAATTTTAAGTAAATAAAAAATAAAATATTAAAAGCTTGAGATGGATAACATTATTGCATGGCATGCAAAATATTGCATTTTAACATTAAATCTACTACAAATATTTATATTCACTTATCTCTACCACACCTAGAGCATTCTTCAAGCCACATCCCAAAGCACTCGGCGGTAGACAAATGGTAACTAAAATCAAAATGACCTTAAACTGAAAAGGGGAGTTTATGTTCACTGAATTTAACAATTTTTGTCAGATGAACAGGGAAAATAATTTCGCATTCCAAATCAATGACATGATCATTATGACCATAAAACAATGATGAAAAGGTTTAAAACATGCAAAATACTTCAAAATATTCTAAAGCATTATAAGTTTGACGGAATATTCATTCCAAATAAATATTTAAAAGTTTGTTGTACATGCCCATGTAAGTTTATGAATGGGTATTTTATGATGCATGCACTTGAATATCCTGAATAATCGATGCAAATAACTGCGATATACACGGAATGTAAAATGGAGGGAGAAGGTAACAATAATATGAAAGGAGTTTATTCAATCAGTACTATTCCTTCTTCACTTCTCCCTCTACCTGTGCACCGGGAGTCTGTGGGATGGTGACATGTAGAATGCTGAGACCCGTTGACCCCTGAGCAGAAGGGGTCGAGGGTGCAGGGGGGGCTTCCAAAGTGGGAGTCTGAGACTGCAAGGAGTTCTGTACCGAAGTCACTGTCGGTGATGAGGCCTCCCCAGGGGAGGGAGCGAGTGGATCACCTCCGGAGTTGCCCGCATTTCCATTTTCTTCGACCATAGTTTCCATCACCTCGAGGCACAATTCCTTGAGGTAAAAAATCCATGGATATACATACTGGCAAGCAGCTTACAAATATAAGTTTGACAAAAGTATTTCCATTTATGACTGCAACAATAAAAGATCTATTTCACTAACTTGTATGCCAAACAACCCTGAGTTGATTTCGACATTCAAATTTGCCTTAAAATTCTTATAACTAAAAAATATTCCCCAATTCGCCCGCTAGTTTGATTCCATTTGCAAAATTAATACCCAAACCGAAGTTGTCAATCGATAACAATTTTGTAAACTGTTTTTAACATTACCATTCACAACAATGATGACGCATTTCTTTTGATTCGTAATTTGGATAATATATTAAAATTCATTCCGCGATCTATCAACATCGATAAATTAAATAATTAATTCGTTTGAGTTGAGAACACTTATGTTGTGTACAAAGAGGTTCTAAATTTACACATTCATTCATTCCACTGGACGCCATATTCTCTACCTTGGCTTGTTTCAAGGTAAAAGCGTCGTTTAACGCTTCGTATCCATTTATTTATCCGAAACTAGCCATCTTAACCCCCCTATCCTGACCAGCTAAACCCTAACCCATGCTTCGTTGTTATTTTCTTCAACTGAGTACTTACCAGTTACGTATTCCTCGTCACCAAGTTTGCTGCAATCGGAGTGGGCAACCAGGCAAGTACGTAGTAGCCACGTCAAAATTCCAGGGCCTTCGTCACACCACGGAATAGGTGGGAGCCGAATCACCCAATGGCGAGAGGATGCTGCTTTCGTATACGTGCGCGAGCTAGCAGAATAAATGGTAGACCATGAGTAACCTAGTGTGCGTTCCGTTAATTTCCAAAGTTACCACTTTTTTTCATCTTTTTTTATCGTCAATAATATTAATTGCTGGATCAATTATTAAAGTATTATTCCCTCGCATTAGTAATACTTCCATGATGTTTATTATAAGCATCATTTCTCTAGCTATTTAATAAAATTTTGCTGTAATATCAACCATTCCGAGCTAAAACTAAGGAATCACCTTAAAAGTTGGATTTTGATCAGAATTTAGGTTAAATTAATATTAAATAAGAGCTTAGCTAATTTTATTGACGCGTTAAACGTGTTTCTAACACCACCATAATGTGTTTATCGATGGAAGCGTTGCCCTTAGCTCAAAATACAATTTGAGAAATATTTTACCTAGTTCACCATTGCCAATAACATTATTACTCCTCCGTAAACAAGCATATTTCTATCGCCAAGTAAAACCAGAATTAGCGCTGACGTCATCGCAACTTAATGTCTCGAAACGAGTAATCTGATCTACATGAAATAATGAACAAGGGTTAGCCGCAACCGAGTGAAGTTCAAGAATAGAATCACTAAAATTTACCGCTTAAATACCCAATAAAATCCAGAAGTTGGAATAATTTGGCGTCATTTTGTCTACGAATATTTTATCTTATGTAATTTCTTCATTGGAGGTTCGACTTATATGCTTCCATCATTCATTGCGTTTCTTAGTTGGAAACTGTTTATTTTAAAATTTATTGGTCATAACTGTTTCATTACATTTTAAGAAGAGAGTAGAGTACTTCGCCTGTAAGTGTACCATTAATTGTACCTTCCCCTTCCTGAAGGTTAAAAGAGTCACGTGTTTAAAGGAAAATGAATAACAATTATCTCGCAGTTGAGATCTATAATGACGCAAATCGGGAAGCGTTTATCCCAAGGATTGGTTTTGCCCTCAAAAATAGTTCTCATCAATTTTAACGCGAGATCCCAGTGACACCCGAAAGCATTGATGACGTCAATACTATGACGTAACCGTGAGTCATGAATCCGGAGTTTTTGGTTTTGGAGTCAACAAGTTTCACTTTCGCGATGCGAAAGAGTCCGTTGGGTTGGGTATCTAAAGGTAAATATTCAAGGGTAGCAACTTATTATAGTATTATTAAAAAAATTCATACAATAAAAATATAGCATTTATTGCATAATTATGTATAATGTTACATTTGGAAATAAACAAAATTTATGGGAGGCATGCGATACTTCGCTTCGGTTATTTTTACTTGTTCACTAAGTATTGGTTATTTTTCTTGAAGAAAGTGTTAATGGATGCGTAACTTGAGGGTATGTATTTATGAGAAATCTCAAATCTTCGAACGGCAATCGATAGATAGAATAGCAATATGATTTTAAAATGCACTCCATGGTGTTTCCCAGAGGGCAAATGCGCGGGCTCGTAACAGACTACGCCGTAGGTTACATCGACGTGTTGTTGGATATTAATCTTGAGATTTGAAATGTATTGACATTACATAGGAACTACACTGGTCTCTTCAAATAGACTGCATTGTTCAATACACCTCACGAACTTATTACCAGTTGGTTTCTACTTATAGCATTGTGGGTACCGGCTCAGTGATCCACTGACCTGTATGCCTATTTAGTCTAGCGTTGTGATGCTTAATATCATTGACTGTGCGTAGTTTTCCATTGAAGAATTTTATTTCCTAATGTACGCACATTTAATCTGTCACCACTTAACTATTTATTTCTAGGATGTTGGTTGGGGGACATGGGGAGAGTAACCCCAATACTGTATGGTTGCAAAGCCGGGGCCTGTGGCTGAGCTACATAGTTGGTGTTCTAGTGTTGCATTTGATTCTTCTGAGCGTACCGCCGCTCACTATCCCCTTGGCATGGACTTTAACCAATCTCATTCATAATTGTGTAAGTAAATTGATATGAATTTTCACCTTTGGTGTCTTGTAGTGTTCTGTTAAATCGTAGTCAATTATTTTCATTTATTAGGGCAATTAAAGTAAATTAATTGAAGTAATTTCACTTGCCTGCTCTTTCCTCAAGTTAATATTATTGGTTTTAGCCCTCATAGTATGATAAAATTACTATTTTGAAACTGTCGTGCTGTCATTCACTCTTTTGCTAACTCTCTTCTTACTGAAATTCTCGCTGCTTACGAAGAAGATGGTGGTGTCTAGAATCTTACATCGTTTCAGCAAAAATTGGGGATACAAACTTCATTCAAACATTACTTTTTTATTACTGATATTTCTGTCTAAAAATAACTGAGCAACAAAATATTAGCGTCAGTCTGACTGGAGTATACTTTCTAGTTAAATTAATTAGCCTTGAATGTATTTCACAAAAGTTGGTCATGATGATACCTCTCAGCTGAACAAATGTAGGAATTTTAAAAGAAATTTCAAACGGGCCATCTAAGGTAGTAGTGATCTTAAATTTGAGTCATTTCTCGTTGATTATGTTTTTTGTTATGTCATACAATTAAAGTACTGATTCATGGGAAGCAAACATGCATGTATTTTGTGAGGAGGAAATGTGGATCATTACATTATTTTAAATTCCCTTTTTTATGATGTTGTTAGAATATTCATGGCAGAAATGTATAACCTATTTTGAGACCAAAATGTTAGCATTTTTATTAGGGTCATACATATCGATTATAAAATGAAAACTACGTAGGATAGGATTTATTTGCAGATAATCATGGGTTAACATTATTTAGTAATCAAATGAAAAATTACCTGTGTTTACATCTTCAATAGATGTCATTGAGGTTACATTTTTGTTACCTGTACGCAGTGGCAGATTTTTATGTATGTAGTAAAATTCAATGTTATGAAGGTCAGTAGATAGATATAAGTTGAATTGCATGGATACTGTTGAAGAAATTGGTAGCATAGTTTCAGGTTGATAGGCAGAGTAATGGGTTTTCCAAATCCTTTTGTTATGGCTATGGTTTTATCCAATTGTCCAATAATTGGGCTCATCAGTCATTTCATTTCATTAACAGAAGCATCACAGTAGCAGATACAGATTAGTTTGAGTATATAGAATTACACTATTTAGCCGGATTTTAGGAGGAATGGAAGCAAAATATTTCATGAATTCTACAATTAACATTATTGAAATGATCTAAGATGTGATGGATTATTTCGTGTTAATTATCCCCATGTCACATGTGGAGGAGATTGGTAGTAGTTTGTATGGGTAGGAAAGGAGCATCTTACAAAAGAAAAGTATCCATTTACCAAATTGTGGTAATGGTCCAGTGAATTAAATCTTAAATCAAACATTTGGGGCCACGGGCATTATATATGTTTTACTGTGGAGAAATTGGAAACACTGTTTGTCAAATTCATACTAGATAATTACTTCCATAGAAACTTTCATCTCAAAATTCTACTCTTGCCTTGCCTTGTAATCATGGCAGTGTCGTCAAGCGGCATGCTATGCACCAAAGTTAAGTGGTGAAGAGGGAAGTGCACACCATAAATATTCAAGAACAATGTGGTGACATTGTGCCTCTCTTTATTATCCCATCTTATATATCTTGTTCTGAAATGCATGTTTCTGTGACTCCAGTTATACCTTCCCTCTGTTCCTTGTCTTCTATTCCTTTTCCAGTATAAGGTGGTATTAGTACTAAGTTAAAGAGTGTTTTTCTTTCTTTTACATTAACTCAGATTCATCCACTCAGAATAATTAGCTATTCAGATAATCACTAAAAATGCTGGCAGAATTATTTTAAAGAATTTTATTTTATATTTTATTTTTATTAATTTTATTAGATTTAATAGAGAATTTTATTAAATATTAAAATACTTATGAAGCATATGTTGAATTATTGTATCCTGAGAAGTCACCATAATTGTTTATTCAACTATGAATTGAATTTGTCTCTGTTGGCTTGAAAATCCAAGAAAGGTGTTGAATTATACCAAAAGAAATAATTTGCTGAGGCATGAGCAGGCTCATATAATTTTTAGTATGAGATTCACGAAATGTATTGTTTTCTTTTCTAGTCAATAGTGAAACAATGCCACAAAGTTAAGCTTAAGTCCCTTTTTATCTTGAGAGAGACTTAAGCTGCCTGCCAAATAAAGATTTTTTAGCAAGATTGATTTCAAAAAGGGCCAAATTTAAATTAGCTCTGAGTTAACATAATGGATAAAACCTAGTTTCGCTTGTTGCCTATAAATTATGCCGGTCAAATACTTATTAATGTGTTCATATTAAAAATCTAAAACAATTTCTTTCCCTATTCAAGTTATTTTTGTTCATTGTCCCTAAATATAATCAAATTCAAAATATCTGCCTAAGATAAGTAGAAAAATATGATATATATATATATACATATATATATATATATATATATATATATATATATATATATATATATATATATATATATATATATATATATATATATAGTATATGCTTTCATAGACGTAACACGGAAGTGCCGAATAGTACAATACACAGTAACACATAATATAGAAACACAAAAAAAGAGAACACTCACACGTATTTTCTTGATATTTCGACGGAAACAATCCGTCTTCCTCTGAAGATGTAGAAGTAATCATCACTTCTACATCTTCAGAGGAAGACGGATTGTTTCCGTCGAAATATCAAGAAAATACGTGTGAGTGTTCTCTTTTTTTGTGTTTCTATATTATGTGTTACTGTGTATTGTACTATATATATATATATATATATATATATATATATATATATATATATATATATATATATATATATATGTTTATGAACTTTATTGGTTGAATGTGTGTAGATGTATCGAAAAAAGTGTCAAGAGTGAATTGAACAATTTAGTTCTGCTTATGTTTCAAAAGAAAATGTGTTTTGGCCCAAAATTTGTTAAATTTTATGAAAATTCAATTTTTTTATGTCATAAGAAAAATGTGTATTGTGATTGTTAGCAAAAATGTTCTTTTGTCCAGTACTATGTTATAATATTATAAAAATCTAGAAAACATGAATTGATGGAAAATACAAAGGTGCTTGTACAATTCTTTATTTCAAACAGAAAGCAATACTCATTTATGTCATATATAGTCATGCAATGTCTTATCTTTAACTTAAGGACATGTTTTTAATTTCTTTAGTTCTACAGTTTAATTAAATTAATTTCAGTAATTTGAGAACTCTGGATTCTTTAATTCCACTATTGGATGATAGCAAATTCCCTTGAGGCCTTAAGCATCACTCATAGCGTGGGTCTTAACTGCTTCGTGTCATAAGATAAAAATACATGCCATGGTAGTTACTTTCTTCATTCTTCTTTCTAGTGCCACCTGGTATTTTTGCACATCATCAAAGGAGCACCATGGATTCCTCAAGACCAAGGGTATTGCAGGTCCTTGACTCACTGGGAGCAGATAGATTATGGATGTCAATTTACATCCACTCGAAAGTTTTTAACGGTTGTCCCCATTGTATTGTGAGTACAATTGCTCCTGCTACCTTATCCATTTCAATATTTTCTGGTGCTTTTTATCATGACGTGGTTCTCGGTAGTCCAGGGGCAGAGCATTGGACTATTGACCAAAGGGCCCAGGTTTGATTCCGGTCAAGTCTCTCTGGTACCCTCAGCTCCACCCAAGCTGTGTGATTTTTCAGTTACCGGATCTTTCTTGGGAGGAAGGGAGTACTCGGAGATGAAGAGGGACTTGTAGAGTAGGATGTTGGGTTGTGTTTTGTTATGTGAAACAAAATATATATTTGGTTGTTTTGTCCATCCTTATCAAATATTTTATACTCTTGCAAGAGGATTATCACAATGTGTAGATTAGCTTTCCTTTTAGTGTTTATGTGATGATAGTCTATTTATGAAAGGCAAGTACAAAAAGGCTCACTTTATTTCAGTCACCCTCTGTGGTAAGCTCCTTTGATGGCACATGCAAAGCTCCGATGTCAGCAATTAACCTTTGATGGCACTTAGAAAAATGTTATTATGACATTTGTTTTGTAAAATTTCCAGATGACTTGAGCTGTTTAGTTTGGCTCCGTCAATGTCATGTTAATCAGATTCCATTGTGTTTTGCTAAGTAATTGTGTTCTTTAATGGTTGGATTTCTTTCACAGGGACCACTGGGATGATATTAGCTTAGCTTGTAACCTTAATTTATTCACTGTTGTGGGGTGATACGGGAATGTGGTAGTCCAGTGGGTAGAGAATTGGACTACTGATTGGAGGGCCTGGGTTCGATTTCCAGGACCGCCTCTGAGCACCCTAAGCTTTACCAAAGCTGTGTGATTTTTTGGGTACCAGAACTTTCTGGGAAACCATAGACAGTGCAGGGAAAGGCAATAGCTCTCATGCCCTAATGTGTGAATTTAACATGCCATTTTTCTTAGAACTGGGTGAGCTCTACCCTCACCTATCAAACCCAACTTTGGTTTGATAACTGTGGTTAAGGGGTCATTGTACAATTTGATAACTGTATGATACATTAAAGCTGGTCCAGTGAAATCTAATATTCTTTAGCTGGTTGTGACTCAGTTTATTTAAATGGAGTTTCCATGAAACACTCTTCTCTGTTGTAATAAGGCATTATTGGACTAGGGACCCAATCAAAAAAGTATGCATAATTATCTTCAGTGATTTGTTTACAAACTGAAATTATAACATTGTGATTGATAATGAATAGTAGTGGTCGTGGTTCATTTATGGGAAGATGATTATTTTAGGAAGTCATGGCTACTAATATGTATTTGTCACTATTCATAACTGAGCTGAGAGTAATGTTGTCAATTATTAGATGACTCAGATCATTTGTGGATAATGAACGTGTGTTGTGCCAAATCACCTCTGAATACACTGGTCACTGGGGTGCTCTGAGCGTGCCTCATGGTTACTAGTATAAAATTTTGAAGCTAGACCTAATTAGACATAATTGCAATTTTTTATGTTAATTCAGTATTTTTGTAAAAACATATTTTTTAAAAATAAATTAATTCAACTTTGTTTGGAGTGGCAAGGTGGAACAACCTGTATAAAATAAAGAGCAACTTTTTTACTGTCCAATTATTAGAATATAATAATATACAGTTCAGCTCCTAGATATCATCATCAGTTCAACTGGTCTCTGATAAGTTTATCATTATCCGTACATCTTACCTCCCAGACATTGAAATGTGTCTAGTCATATTTAAATGAAGAAGTGGTTACTACAAACTGGGGTCTGTGTTTTATCCATAAAAAATATTATTTTGCTGTAATTCCTCATGCAAAAATTGAGAATGTACGATGTAGAATAAAACTCCAGGAAGAATATGTACTTCAAATGCCACATAGAGATGAGAAAACAATCATGTTATCTTCCAAATGTTCAGGAGTGGTATGGTGTGTAAATGCCTTCTAATATGATTAAAGGCCTTTTTGTTCTAAGTTAAGGAATGAAAGAGATGTGTATAATTAATGAGTCGCTTTATGATCATATTATGATGTTGATGGACTTCTGCAAAACTTAATGGAAAAAGAGATATGTCATAATCAAATTAAACTATTTGTTCCTTCTACAAACCAGCATGCAACATCTTGCATCCCTAATGATAGCTTCGCAGGACATTTTATTTTTAATAGTCTCAATTAGAAAGCAAAAAGAAATTCAAATACGACTTTGTTGATAATACCTTCATTTATATAGAAATAATTATTTATGCAAATCATGAAATACTTCAATGTGGCTTAGTCAGCATTTAAAAGTAGTGTGCATATTAAATTAGGTTGTCAATTAAGCACTAAATTGTATAGTAATTCATTTCTGTATGATAGAACAGATTAAGAAAATTAATCTTATAAACTTGTTCAGATTGAGTTTGTTCTACAAAATACCTGGTTGTCCCTATCATATTTGACCTTAAATGAGATAGCTAGTATTTGTTAAGCCTGCACTGACAAATATAGCAATGCACAAATGCTAGAGGCAAACTATTTGTTCCCAGTATTTAGAACCTGTTTAGAACCTGTCAAATGTGCTATTGGTATTTAGGATGTATCTTAGTGGCCCATAAAATTGAAAAAAAAATGCCGGAAAAGCTACAATCTGGCTCATTTATTATTTTCATGAAAAATACAAAACATCTCACAAACAATTACTGGAAAATCTGGGATGGAAGCCCCTGGAGACATTAAGATTCAATGTTATGTTAAATTTTGTGAAAATACATCAATAATGCAACTTGCGGCATTGAGAAAATAATATCCCAGAATGGCGAATTAAGAAATGGCGACTAAGTAAAAAAGATAGACTAATGAACAAGTTGGAAATGGATTTTTTTATTTTCTCTCTCTTAATTTCCAATCACTGCGTAAAAAGTGTAAATATACCCCTTTCAGGCTATCACTACACCCCCTGCCATGCTCCCCAGTGGTGTGCAGAATGTTATGTAGAGGAATGAAAAAATTGCTCCCTTTTCAATACTATACCACTCTTCTTAATTAGGTTCTCTAATTTACCTCATCCATATGCCATTCGAAATGTCTATGTAAATACATAAAATACATATAAGGTTTTATAAGAAATACTTTTTTATTAAATTTAAGGAAGCATTTTTTTCTAGTATTTAATTAAACTTGTATTTATTTTGATTTATTGCAGGTTCCTCCTGACAAGTTTTTACACCAAGTATGACACATACCATTTCATTGTCAACTTTATCTCTCTGGTTGTGGTCGTTCTTCCCAAGATGCCTCAGTTTCACGAAGTGCGCCTCTTTGGAATTAACAAGTATTAGAGAATATAGTGAAGGAAAGCAGAGGCTAGATACTTATTTATACTATCGCCAATTTCAGCTGTAAAGAGTCATGTTTTTAGAAAACAATGATTTCTCTGAAATTGTCCAAAGTACATGAAAACTGCAGGGCAAGGAGGGAAGATCAATAATGGAATGACTTGCTAACATAAATCTCATTGTTAAGCTTTAAAGGAATAATTCTCAAATGTTACTTAAATTTCTAAAAAAATATGAATGTATTTCAGTTATTTTGTATGTATCATTTTGGCTTCATCATTTCATTTCCAAAAGTATTGAGATTTTTCAATTCCATTCACATATGTCAATAAATATGTTATCTTATGTCATTAAAATGGAATTTTAAGTGTCAAATTACACTCATCAGTGAGTGAAATTTTGCAGCATTGAAAGTTTATTTTTTTCACTTCTATGTGAGTGCATTCCAAATTGTAGCACAACATTGTACTTAGTCATAGAGTGAAACTGGGTGACAGAATATTATGCATTTCAGAATTTGTTTGCATTTAATAGAGAGCTAATAGCTCCTTGTAACTATTGTCTCATAAAAAAAGGGTAAATAATTGTTGCTCAATCTGTGGGAATTATTTTTTGTGATTTACTTTATTTTATACATGCAAAACATTACCTAGTTCATGTGAGGTTTTTTTATGGTGAGAATGTATTATGTGATAAAATGAAATGTTAATGATGCTAACAACCTTGTAAACATTACCTTTATTGTCCATATTGTGAATATATTCAGATTAAAACATAATTTGATTATCTATATCCCTAATATCTTTTTTAAGCTGAAAAATTAAATTTACCTCTTTCTCTCTGATGTATTGAACAAGTTTATAGTCTGCAGTGTTGTTGACTTAAACTTGATTCTTACTGAGTTACATCTAGACTTGGCACTCAAATTGATTTTCCTGTAAGACATATAATAAAAAATATTGATGGATTGCTGTTGGCGGTGATCACAATATCAAGTGCAAGTCTGCTGATGTCATAAGTATGAGTAATATTTAGGAAATTGACATTTCATCAGTACTATGTATTACCCCACATAAGATGAAGGTTCGATTAAAAATATTTTTAAAATACATTTTTAGATTTCATGTGTGGAAGATGGGTAAAATACAAACATTGGGTATGCTGGTGATATGGATTAATATTAATTGCATGTGTCAAAAAACAAGTCATGGCATTTTTAATGTTAAAACATGAGGCCTTCCTTGTGACTTGCTATGAAAGGGACCTGATGGGACTCAACTAATTAGACTTGATGATGGCGGTAGTAATTTTTTGTAAAAAGACCTTGGGAGAGCAGTAGGTGATGGGATTTCCCATCTCTGCAATTTGTTCTTGTAAATAGTGAATAAATTATAATATTTACAATAGCTCAGAAGTAGTACCAAATCTGGACGACATAAACTTAAGCGGACACCATTACTCTACAGCAATGATATAATGATGCCTTCATTTATCCAGGAAGTTGGGATGTGTACATACATGAAGTACCTACATAAGAATGGAAATAAATGCTTTGAATCATCAATCTTTTTTTAAATTCAACTTTCCATTAATACTATCTTGACGCTTGTTTGATGTGAAACAAAAGTAACTGTTTTGTTTTGAAATTTTCAAAAGAATGGATTTCAAGATGCCATTTGGTGATGTGGTACATTTTGTTAAATCATATTAATCTGAATATTGATTTTGAAACTGCATTCTGGTGTCATCATCATGCTTAGGAGTTGACTGGGTTGGTTTTCATGTATTTTTGATTAGTCAATAGTACATAAACAATTAAAAGTCATTCATCCTAAGTTGCATATGCACAAATACCTAATGCACTCAAAAAAGCTTGAAACATGAGCAACAGGAAACAAGCAATCTTGTTATTTTAAGTGCTATTGTTTTCATCAATGAAAGTGTTTAGTAGTAAGGGATATTACCTTAAGCTACTTGTGTCGGTGCAAAATCACTGGTGTATTAAGTTTTGTCTCCATGGTACTTCCTACAATCATCATAGTATATCCATAGCTGTTATGCCAACCTGTGGTGGGCCACACACATTCCAAGAAAATTGGACTTGTCCTAATGAAACTTGGGTCCGTGAGACAGCTTTTATTATTTTCAAATATCTTTGAGACTGACCTTTCATTAGTGCTTAGAACCATTTGGGAAGTTCCACTGTTAGAAGATGAAGGTGATTTTATAAGAGACAGCTTTGACTAAAAGCTGCCATTTGATATGAGGTAATCTACTGGTTAAGGTAGGTTTTTGGATGGACAAACCTACCAAATAAATATTTTATGACTCCTAGCAAAACACAATCCAGCACACCTACTCTAAATCAGGTCCCTCTTCCTCTCTGAGTACTTTCTTCCTCCCTTCATCCCGTCCAACATCCTTATTCTGTTCCTGCCCATTCCTCGTTTGCCTAACATTCTCCCCTCTATCACAGTCTTCAACATCCCACTGCTGATCAATACCCCCTTCATCCATTTTTCCTGCCTCCATAGTATTTCTCCCAACAAACCCCTCTCTTCACCCACCATACCATGTACTTCCTCATTTGTTTTCTTCTCTGTCCATTTCACATTCTCCATTCTTCTCCACACCCACATTTCAAAATCCTCCAGTCTACGTCTATCCTCCTGCTTCAATGACCACGTTTCCGCGCCGTACATAGCTACGCTCCATATCAAAGTTTTTACGAGTCTTTTCTTAACATCATACATTCCCATTTTTCTTCCATAGTACACAGCTCTTTACCATCCTCCATGATTTTCTCTACAGCCTGCTGGTACTCCTTCCCTGTCAATCCATTTAATGCTTCTACATTCCATTTCCTAACCCACCTTATCTTCTTGAAATTTGACGTTACATTTCATAACAACTAAATTGTCGTCAGAGTCCGCATCTGCTCCCAGGAAGCTGTGCGAATTGATCGCACTGTTCCTAAACCTGTACCTAACCAGAATATAATCTAACTGATACATTTCTGAGTCACCTGGCATTTTCCATGCAAACCTGCATCTTTTGTGGTATCTAAACCAAGTGTTGGTGGTGACTAACCCTGTTGCCTGCAGAACTCAATTGCTTTCTCCCCGCGGTAATTCCTCGTGCCTGAACCGTAGTCCCCCACCTCATCGCTATCTCTCCCTCTGCCTACTGTTGCTTTCCAATCCCCCATTACAATGAAATGTTTCCCCGCAGGAACACATGCGATTATGGCCTTTAACTGATCGCTCATTCTTTGCTGGTTTAAGACCATAAATCTCAATCTGTTAGTTGGCATTTTACCCTCATTCTGATAATTTGGGATCTTGTAACACCCTTGCGGTTACCACTCTCGAATGTCAGAGATACATGGTTTTCAGATCTTCTTCAGTCTTGTGTTCACTATTTATCTTGTGAATCTGTTAGCTCGCTAGGTACATAACAGATAATGCTTTTGCTGTCCATTTTTGATCAGCCTAAATCTTCACTCATAACATTTCCTACTTGCATTTGATATTTTTTGAATCTAATAAAGTAGTGTCCTTTCATCGTTTTAATTACAAAACAAAGACTTCATTAATAAATGAAAAACATGCAATGTGTCAAAAATAATGTCTTTGATTTTGTCTTTTGTTTCTCACTTTTCAGTTTTCATTTCTGGGAATACCTACCCAAGATGAATTGAGAACTCTCCTTACTATCCACTATAAGTTTTAACTATCATAAGCTAAGGAAATATTATTCATTAGTTAGATCAATAGGAGACATTATATCTTTTAATATTAAACACCTTATCTCAATTGTTTAGCTACAGTGTTATTATATAGGTTTAGTCTCATTGACTTTGGTCCTGAGTTTGCAGCTTTGGTTCAATTGTGTTTGATATACAGTTTTGCTGCGTTCTGGTATGGGGACTGTGGTATTGAGAATTTGCATGGAAGTCTGACAGGTGTTATTTCATTTTTGTTAGTGTGAATAATATGTATATGGATGGGAAAGATAGAAGCCCAAGATCTTGAAAGATTGGACGGGGAGATGAAATTTGAGGTATAGGTGCAATGATGCGAAGAGCCTTCTTTTGCAGTTTAAATATTACCCTGGAGAAAGGAGATGAGCCCCAGAGAATGATACTTTATGTAATATTGGAGTAGATTAGGCCATAGTAAAGCATTAATAGCACATCTTTGCTCACTGTTTTCTTTAAAGTTCTTTAGAGGAAGCATGCCAAACTTAATTTTCCTGAAAGGCAGTTTATACGGGTTTCCTATGTCAAGTTAGAGTCCAAATGGATGCCAAGCAATTTTGCTGATATGATAAATTCTATATTTTGGCCTTTCACCGTTATTGTAGGGCTGGGTTAAGAGAAAAATATATTGCCTGGGACTTTTCATTATTCAGTTTCAGACTATTTTCATTTAACCAGTGTGTTGTCAGCTGCAATCCTGATGTACTCTCTGAAGTACTTCTAGTTCCAATAGCTTATTTATAATATATTAGGTTTTCTACCAGTAATTTATTTTGCATTCACCTTCATCATTTGTCATCTCACCACTGCCGATTGCCTGGGGTCTTGTAGTTCACTTTGGAGACTCATGTTTCATCAAATCCACAATAGTACAAAGCCATTGATGCAGAGGGAGGAAGATTTTGGGGTGATGGTGTTGAAGCAAGAGCTTTGGAATGGGAAGATGACTGATGTTTTGGAGCGGTTGAAGAGGAATGGGTAGTATTTCTGTATTTTTGTAATACAACAGAATGAAGTGGAAGTTCCGAATGCCAAGGTATAGAATTTAGGAGATTACATAGCTTTATTGAGCAATCTTTGATCCAAGGAAAATCTAAAGTTTGTAGCTATTTGATGCAATATGGGTATGGTGAGCAATCCAATGACCAGAGGGCCTGGGTTCAATTTTGGGGAAATGTCTCCAGGCACATTTATTTTCAACCAAGCTGTGTGACTTTGCAGGTACCTAATCTTACTGGAAAACCACAGGGGAAAGAACTGCCCTATGGATACCCTCACCTATCAAACAACCTTTGGGTTGAATATTATCATTACTTTACGTAATAAAGGAAAATATAAATGTTGAAAATAATAATTCTTCACCAACTTTGCCATTTTTTCCTCTCATAAAGAAAAATATAGTATTTTGCTCAGAAAAGGAGCTAAATAATTTAGAATAGTCTTTGTTGCACAACTGGAAATTGATGCTTCAGGGCGATCCCAGTAAAAACCATGTCATTTGGTTGGCAATCTTTCAAGATAACTCAAGACATCACAGGGAAAAAAACTGGCTTCCCATCCAAATTTGTGAATTTTTCTGGGCATAAGATAATTATTGCTCTAGCCAGTAAAAGGTCACAAATTTAATGATATTCACTCTTGAGTGAATAATTTTTTCAACATTGAAAATTTCCAATCTGGAAAAAGTTAGGCTAAAAAAATGAATGGGTCGACTGGCTTCATTGAAAAATATTTTAATTAAAAAGTGACAATTGTGCAAATTGATAATGTTATCTTACAAGATACAGGAATATGTATTTATGATAAATCTTAATTTCAATACTTACTCATTGTGCATTTTCATCCCGATTTGTTACAACTTGGTATCCTAATTTTACTGAACTCAATGCAATGTCTCTGTAAAACCATTGTTTATCATGTAAAGTCACAGACCCTCTCCTAAGTCTGATATGCCATGAAAACACAGCATTTGACCCCAAATCTCAAAGTAGGCTCTTTTGCCTTGCGAAATGATATCACTTACAAAAACTTACATTTAAGTGGCAATGGATATTTTATAAGAGTCAAGCTAAAGGATAAAAAATATAGGGTTTTTCTGCAGCCAAGAAAGAAGTGTAGGTCAAAATATTTTTTGTGTGAGCCAGTTAGCATCATTCATAATAAATCTTGTCAAAGAATAACAAAAATTCTAACAGCATTAATTAGACTCTCTTCTAAATGTAATTCCATACTGCAGTTATAAGGTATAAGAAATGTATCATGATGGACACATGTCAGGAGGCAACGAAATTGTAAAATGTTTTTTATTTATCGCATCCAAAAACTAAGTGTCATAGGTTAAATCACTAATGTAAAATGAGCCCTAAATCTAGTAGCAAATTGTTTTGTATGCTTATTGAGATTTATTTTCCCATGAATGACTCTTCTGAGAGGAATAGCACATTACCTATATGCTGCAGTATTCTTACATCCCCAAATTCAACCCTCTTTATCTTTCTAAAATGGTAGCACAGAATAAAAATTAATATTTTCACTTGGTAGTTATTGTGTCTCAGTGTTAGTATTAATATTAAAGCTAATTTTCTTTCAATGAATGCTATTATTTTGTAATTATTGGGTTTAAAAATGTCTACTGGGGCAATCACTATTTACAACATAAAAATTATTATATTGTTTATTAAAATCTCCATTACATTTGTGTTATGTAACCATTACCATCTTTGATTTTACTTTGTGAGTTAATTTTCACTATCTGTATCTTGCAATTTGCTATGCATTGTATTTGAATTTAGCAATGGAACATATTTTTATAATTATAATTTATGAAATTGAGCCCTTATCACTGACTTTTCATCATATGTAAGATTTAAAAGTCGTACATCATTGATATTAATGGTTAAATAATGGATAGTTCAGGCATCTTTGCACAATGATTTCAATTTCCTTTCTTCACCAGGAGACATTTAAGAGCTAAATTGGTCTTTAAAGTCAAATTTAATCATACAAGTAGTAATCAAGAAGACGAATCTGTTACCGGATCTTTTTTAGAGAAGCCAGTCTGCTATGCTGGGTTAAAGCCAAATTTTGAAATCGGTGCCAGTTGCAGTTCATTGGGGTACTTAGTTTTCGCCGAAATCCATAGATGTCGCATGCAGTAAATCATAAACTCCCCAGCTAGGATGGCGCCTAGCGCAAGCTAGACTGTTTGGATAATTGCACGACTGTCTGTCATTGTAATCAGTGGAATATAGTTGACGAATGACCAGTCGTGTTGGTTATTTATGGAATATATCACACTAAGTGCATTATTTAATCGTATAGCTTTAAAAATAGCTCATTTTTCGCCTGGTGAACTCATTTGCTGTGATCGATTTGACGGCTATTTCTGCTGGAAAAAATGTTTATGAAGTCAACTCATAAATCGTAAGTATTTCTTATTTATCACCTTCTCACTTGTATTCAGGCAATTAAAAATTAATCCAATACATTTAATCTTTGCTAGTTTGCATTGAGTGGCTTTTGTGTGACAACTGTCATTTTGTATTTATGAAGAATTCACGGGTAAAATTTAACGCATTTAATTATGGTCTGCTTGATTTGTATTTTTGAACATTTTCTTCAAAGCTGTCAAATTGATAATTTTTAAGAACCATTTACATTTGATTTATTTCTTTATTCAAATTAAGTAAAGTTTTTCTCTGCATTATTACCCCATTATTTTTAATTATGCCACCCATTGTCCACGTTCAGTGTGGCACGTTAAGTTCCTGCTTTTGTTGATTGATCAGCCGTGTACACTAATCTAATTTGTGATCGGTAAGCATTCACTTGAACATAGTAATATCCGCTTCATTAGGTGAAATTATATCAAATTCTGTTTTGAATTTATGTGCAGAGTTATTTAGTCAAAATGATCAATTTTATTTTCCCATTTATCAGTAATAGTCAATTTTAATTGGGGCTACCGTTTTGTGTGTAGCATTTCTTGGCAATTAGGGTACAAAATTGAAATGTGGTGGCTGACGATTGGAATGTGATCACGCAATGATATTTATTGTGTATGTTAATCATTATTCTCAATTAGGGTATTGTTTTTTGCCAGTTTCGAACCGGTTGTAATGCCAATTGGGGCTGGCCTTACCAAACATTTTGAAATATTCTCATGCATGTAAACTTCAAGTGTGGGCACATTTGAAAATTAATACCCTCAGCACATTTAAGACGAAGAGTGAAATTGATTTGTTTGCAACCACCCGCAGGGTGGATGCTAACAAATCAATTCTCAATGTTAATTTACGGATGCTGTTCGTCCTCTGTCATTACCTGTGTATATATTTTGTGTGTTCAGGTTCCTTTTCTTTTTTATTTACGCTACATTGCATATAGGGTGAGTCTATTTTTTCCAATTGATATTTGGACCATCTTGTTAAATTTACACTTTGATTAAGAAATGTTTGTCTTGATAAATTGAGCATTCATTGTTACCCTCCTAATTTTGGAAATATGAAATCATAACCTCTACCTATTTTTGAGACGCTTGAGTATTACATAGTAAATGAATGCTTCTTGTTAGTTCTATGGGCCATTAACAATTATCTTTGGGCTCAGAAAGTATCATAGAAATCGAAATGTTTGCTAAAAAACAAGGTCTAAATATCCTCCATTACTCGCGTAAACCTTTGCGACTTTTTCTTATGTATTGACGTTTAATGTCCTTGTTTTTTGTACAGAGCCTTACCAAAAACCCTCAATGAAAATAAGTCCTCCGATTGAGTTCATCACCTTACTTGAATGTGTGCTCCTAATTAGCTGTGATTTTTATTAGTCTACCGATTGAGAATGGAAAATTAATTCATCGGGTACTCATTTTTACCCTTCATGGGAAAGGAAGTTAGAGCAATAAGGAGCAGCTATCGTGTGGAAGAATTGAATGGAGCCTGTCTTGAGAAAGTGGTTCGTGTGTGAGTGAATCTAACCTATAAGTTAATTGGCACTTGACGTTGAATCTTACGGCCTTGGATCATCAGGAGGAGCATTCCGTGGAGTGTGAAGCTTTGAATAAGCACCAGCGACTTCATATCATCTTGCCAATCATGAAGGGTGAAGGGTGTTTGCTATGCAACCCGCGCTACGTACCTGTATCAGTGGCCCAACTTTGCAGGAAACATTCTCCATCTCGGTAAACAAGGACGCGTTGAGATATTGGAAGGGGAGGTGGGAGATATTAACTACTAAGCACCTCAATTCCTGTTACTGGCATGGCGTCAGATGCTGGCAATAGTTTCGGTAATCCACCTACTCATTTTAATGCAAGCTTCATTTGCCCGATATGTTAATAGAAAATGTTTTGATTAATTTTTTTTCCGAGTCCTGAAAGTTTCCATTTGTCTGATAGAAAGCATTAAATAATTTGATTGGTATTTAATTCAAGGTATTCTATCTATTGAAGGTAAATTTTGGACGATCCCTTACGCCTATGATCCTCCGCGTATTGCGAGAATGTCCAAATCATTGCTCTAAATTATTTCTTCCTTTAGTTCCTCGAAACTTCTACCCGCCTCAGGTTGTCTATTTCGATGCTTGCGTCACGCAGAATTCCTTATTGGTTTAACCTTTACTGTGTTATTTTTCCTGTGTTCGGCAAATTTATCTCTCACCCTTACAGATATGAATTTCTTTTAAAATTTTCTCCTTTTAGTTTATTCACTCTAAATATTGAAAATGTATTGTCAAATTGGAAGTTCTGGTAACTCCTGGGATAATTTTAACTTGGATGCCCAACAAATATGACATTTTTTGACGTCGTGTAAAGCAATTGACATCGCTGTGGACCCTTTTTGCCCATCATTTCCGTGACATTCTTTAACTAAACCTCAGGAACAGTCGGGGTGAATGTCATTTTTGGTTATTTGGAGCTATTAATGTTGTTTTCCTTCGGAGTAAGTAACCTTTTATGCCTGCTGTGAATTTATTTAGGTCTTAATCACGGTATAATAATTCAAAGATTGCTTTAAAACTGACACATCTGGTGAATATCCTGAAATATCCTGAAAAATATTGTCTTATCGTTCCTCTGTTTATATAGGAAATGTTGACCATCACTTAAGACTTTGTTAGATTCAAATAAGCGATGTGATTTCCATAACCATTGAACAAATCAAAGTGAGGACTCGGAAATATTAATATATGAAAGAAAAAGGCGTCGTTCTAACTTAATCAATGAATTTGTTTTTGTTCTCACCTGAAGCAGTAGGTTCTTTTTCTTTGTCCACGAGAGTCTATTTTTCTTTCTTCGCAGATACGTTTATAGTTCTGAAAAAATGGAACAGGAGTACAAAGAAAAATCGATATCATAGGTATTCTACCCATTAAAGTTAGGTTTTGGATGGTCCTTTAGAAGTTATGTTTTCCATTTTGCCCGGACTACCTCTTGCTTGTTATACATTATTTCTCTCTTCACGCTTTTTAATCCGCTTTCTTGCCATCTCAAAAACTCAATCCTTACCCAATATTTTCTCCTACACCACCGTATTCAGAATGGCACTCTCATATTTCTCCACCCACCTTCTTCCTTCGAATTTCACTTTGCATCCACCGTTGGGTGAGCGAGCATTTATTTAAGAGGACTACCAACGTTTGTCATTTATAGCCCTCTCCATTCAACTTATTTTCTTCATTTACTTCCGGGCCCATATCTCAAAGCCGTTAATCTAAACTCATCCTCTTGCCTCAAAGACCAGATTCCGAATCCTCACAGCGCTACGCTCCATGTTAACATTTTACTCATATTTTCTTTACGTCTTTACTTAGCCTTAGAAACTGATGACAGGTATCTACTTAGCGTAGGTTCCTGTCATCTGTTCCTTTCTTCTTTTAAATGCTTCTTTCACCAAAGTAATTCATCTCTTAATATCCCCACTGCTTTACCCATTTCATTTCATAACGCTGCAAAAATACCTCGACCCTTCCAACTATTTTTATCGAGTGAATTCAAAATCAGTGACAGCAATGACAATATGAAGCAGTTAAATTGGCCGCCGACTCAGCTCATGTCACCCGAAAAGGTAATTTTCGATGCATCTGAGTGATCTGGTCCGGATGTGGATAAGAAACACCGAAATTTTTAGGCGCGGAAAATCGTCCATTATCGACGTTCAAAGTGAATTGGTCGGTTAAGATCGTCCTCAGGCGATTTTCCTGCCGTATCTTGCGTGCAATCATGGATACATTTGCGCCTTATTTACGCTCCATATCCATAGCGCGATGTTCCACTCTAATAATTAGAGTTTACTATCATGAATCTTGCGACCCAACTCCAATGATTCGTGGCAGCGTCAGGCATCGCATTGTGTTGGTTAGTGTAATGTGAAAGGCAATGTCAAAATGTTTGTTATCCATCAGGTAAACAACGATTACGCGGTTTCCCCCAACAATTTTCTCTCCTCTCCCACCATGCCTAGCGCCTCTTCGTTTGTTTTCCTCTGTGTCCATCTCCTTTCCCACCCTTCTCTGCACCTACATTTTAAGAGTCTCCAATCTATCATCATCGACCTTGCTTCGATCTTGCTTCAATGACCATGTTTCCGGACCGTACGAAACCACGCTCCATATCAGGGTTTTGACGAGCCGTTTCTTGATGAGTGGAAAGAAAGAAACTTTCCACTTCCACGTAAAGATTTAATATTTCACAGCCATAGTTTCGATGCTACGCATCATCACCTGATGATGATGCGCACCATCGAAACCATGGCCGTGAAATATTATATCTTTATGTGGAAGTGCAAAGGTTCTTTCTTTACCCTCATCAGGAAGGAATTTAGCCAAGTTAAACCTGAAACTGTTATGAGCTGTTTCTTAACCTCCTTCCTCAATGTTGCTGGCATTAGTTCCCTCCTCCTTGTGGAAGCTTCTTAGTCTATCGCAAAACTTTTCCTTGAGTCCCTAGTAGTAACATGAATTTTTGTACCATTAACCCATAATAATACTGGTGGTAGTCCTCTACTGCCGTAAGAACTTGTATAAAATCTTGGATATTCGATGTCAATATCCGTAAAAACGAAGGAGGGAATATCGTGTTTCCTCATCGCCATTTGATGGAGTGCACTTTGCAATTCGGAAGACAATCTCTGGAAATCAGGACATTTTTAGGGAATTTTACTTTTCAGGTTCAGATCCCATCACGTTTAATCTAACATTGAGGCTTCTATTCTTATTTATGGGTTCCCATCTTCATTTAAGTAGGAGTTCAACTTTTGTGTGTTTTTAACCGTAATCTTCCATTCGAAGTAGGTTTTTGATGGACCGAGGCTTTAAGCGTTGATACACTTCTCGTCCCGCCAACATTACATCGTATTTTAATGTCTTGCATTCACTTTCCATGCCTTCTAATTTCTCGCAATAACCTCCTCTCTTCATGTACCATCTTTAGCTCTTCTTCGTCTGTTTCCCTTTTATCCATTAATTTAAATATTTAGCTCTTTACATATTTATTTTATTAAATAAAATATTTTGGTTAAGTTATTTAAAACAATAATAAAAAAAAAGTTATTTCCCACTCTCCTCCACACCCACATCTCAAAACCCTCCAATCTACGCTTATTACCTCACTTCATCGGTTTAGTTTCCAAGTCATACAAAACTATATTCCGCATCGACCTTCATTCATGTTTTTATATCGTCATTTAAGATTCTTGTCATATACTCCCTTCTCTTTGTTAATTCTTCTTTCTTTAACGCAATTCTTTGTAGTTACCACTTTGCCCACTTTCGTGTGAAATTCTTTCTAAATAATTGGTGTTCTACCTCCTCTACTCTGTCCGCTCAAAGTTTACTGCTTAACTTACCATTACCTACTTTAATATTTTTGGAGAACGTCTATGGTATTGTGTATATTTATTGATCTTGTGTTTATTGATGACATGGATACCATCTGTATAAAGGTAGTGATGAGGAAGAGAAATTTTCTGAACAGTAC
Organism: Hetaerina americana; assembly: GCF_022747635.1. Lineage (NCBI taxonomy): Eukaryota > Metazoa > Arthropoda > Insecta > Odonata > Calopterygidae > Hetaerina > Hetaerina americana. Next base: position 76,752,496 of record NW_027286985.1, read on the forward strand.
TCAAACCACACTGGTCTAAGTAATATGTGCGAAGTAGACGTTGTTTCGTAATTTCTCATTCTGGCTATCCAATCAAACTAATTGCGCTTACTTGCATTCTCAATATGCTTTCGATGCGTACCGATTTTCAAAAAAGCAGATTGTCGTTCATTTTTCACTCAGGTTTTGCCCACAAAACAATCGTAGCATACGGCAAAAACGGTAATCAAACCAGAATTCAGATTTTCGAAGGTTAAGCGTTCTCCGCAATACTCTTTGCAGTAGGTTGGAATATTACCCATTACCCGGCCGAAAGTCTGAAAACAAATTTCGGATGCTTCTAATTTTTCACCATTCAATAAATGAAGTCCGCATCCAAAGCCGTAATATCCACGTGATTGTGACTGATTTCCGGAGTTACTTCGTCAGTTAGAATTTGGCTGTTTTTCGGAGAATATTCGCATCTACTCGTCGCATGTGTCTTCGGTAGGGGTTGCTTTCGCTAATCCGCCGCGGGTTCCCACAAAGTTCTCGTATCCATGGAAATCAAACCGGTGGCATTTCCTCCGCGTGTGTGGAGAGGCAAACCTGGATTGTTTATAAACAGGGATGATTCAGTCAAACGGACGGTCTACCAGTTGGGTTACCACGATAGCGTTACGACCCTGTCCCATTCCACTTTCGAGTCTGGAGGTTTCGAACTTTGTCTCCATCCATTCGGAGTTGAAGTTTTGTGTGAAGTGGTCGCATGATTTTCTTGTTGTGGGAACGAGCTTGCATAGCTGATAATGAGTTGCTCAATTTTCCTTGCATCCTTTGACTTCTAAGAGGTTCCCCATTTCCATTTAAATTGAAAAATTTAATTCAATCCCTTTTCATTTCATTTTCCTTTTGACAGATGATTTATTCCTGTTACTCTGAGCGTGGCGTACTTGTGAATTCGCAGGTACCGAAGGAGGATGATGAATTTTTTAAAATTAGTATGCTAAGACACTTTTTTTGCATTATGTTTAGCGCAAATTCTATTTCTTCATTCACTCAGTTGTTGGGGATAGTTATTATTTGAATGTCCATGCTGTAAGGTAATTTTTTGGCTGAAAATACTATAAACTAGCTGTATTTCCCGGATTTACTTGTAAAAAATATTGACTCTCCAGTTTTTCAGGCTTAAAAAGTTGACAAATAAAGCACTCTTTATTTAATCCCTTGCTTAGAATAAAGGAAATGGAAAAAAACATGTGTGCCATTTTTGTATTACCAGTTAAAATGCTTCATCATAAGAAAAAATCAATGCAAAGCAAACTTTTATAAATCTTTAAGGCATTTTGTAGATCTTAAAAAATGTAAAGAATTTAATTCAATTTTTCTTCTCAATTTTGGCATGGAATGTGCTCGTTGGATGGAAAAACAAAGGCGTCAAACTCTTTCCTTTCAGTAGATTCTTTTTGATTTGCATATGAGTAAATGGAGGAATATATTACCTGATTGTTTAAAATAAGCACTTACGGAAATCCGGTGAAATCCGATGTTCAGAATAAGAGTGGACTATTATTTCCTCGTCCATGTTTGAAGTAAAAATATCCAGTTCTTTCGAATTGTCATTTTCAAAACACGAGAAAGTTCTAGTAGAATATTTAAATCTAGTTTTTGAAAACAGAATATCAGAAATACGACGCTCATGAACAATCCGAGGTGGTCACCAAATTTTGAAATTCCTGCCCTTCTACATTTTTTGGTGGATTTAAAGTCATGTTCAGGTGGCATCTTTTATTTTTGCGTCTTATTTATAGTGTTAAAGAAATGAGACTTGTTGAATTGAGCACTTTTTCATACTGTCTCAGTTTGATTGCATTGAGGTAATGTATCTTTTATTTTCAGTTAGTGTGAATGTTTGTGGCATTGCGTCCCGTTGTGGTGTTCACAAATTGATTTCTTTTATCCATTTATATGGCAATTTCCTTCCCATTGTGGTCGTATCCTATGATGAAATGTGGAGAATGTAATATTTTCCCTTTGTCAGCTTTAATCTAATGCGATTTCAATTATGTTGGAGGGGAAATGGTGCATGTAATCTTCTTGCCTCGAGTGGCTCCCATCCAATGGCGTTGGAGCGGTTGGAAGTAACTAACCTCCAATCTCCCAAGTCTGACGCCTCGCATATATCCGAGAACAGATAGCTGTCACCTTTAATTTTCAGGAGGGGAAAAAGTAACATTTTTTTGGCCTGATCAGAGTGACGAGGATGACCTTAATATCTTAAACCTTGCTGAGTTAGGCAGAATACCAAGGCATTAGGTGATAAAATTTAGGAAACGGAAATGAATGAAGTTGCCCAGTGAAACAATGGAAATTTCTCCTCAACCCGATGCTCTAATTCCCTCGTCTCCAGTGCTGTAGTCCCTCGACCTCTTCTTTATTCCTTTCCACAGTCATCAATCCCTGCCACACACCTTTTTTTTCCTTTTACTTGTTATCAAACTCCCTCCCCTCCCCAGCCTCTCCCTCTCGTAAATATCGCAGAATACATACCTCCCATGACCATCCCTTTACCCTTCAAAATGTGTGCTAAAAATTGTTGTATGCGGCTTAAACTAAAATTAACTTTCATGCTGAACCGAGGAGTATGGCGTACCCCTCTCGCATGAGCTACAAATATTAAAATCTAAAAATTAACAAATATTAATACACCAATTTTTCCTTGGACTTGAACCTGCTCGAAATGAAGTCTCAATTCTGGAAATGCTGCTCACGACACATGAGTGTATCGCAGATTTAATGTGCATTTAAAATCTAATGAAAGCCCAGCGTTAAACAGCATAAAAGGTTGCGCAGCTCAATCAACTACGGAAACACAGTTAATTGTAAAATGAAGTATTATATATGTATGTATATATATATATATATATATATATATATATATATATATATATATATATATATTGTCATGTATTAGTTACATTCTGAAAATATTACGACCAGACGATTCTTGAGGGTTTATAATTTTTCATTTAAAATACTACGGCTCCTTACCTTCAACTGCCCGAATGCTATGTAGTCACTAATTAAAAAAGGTCCCTTCAGTTTGATAAATGAAGCTAAAGTGCCATTAAGGAATTTTTATTAGGGAATATTTCGAGCATACGGTTGATAACATGTTTCCTGTTTGCATTTTTACGTGTGCAACGAACCCTATCACCCAGCCTACGTCACAGCTCCCATCTCAGGTTTTCCCTATAATCTTTATATGAACTTTATATAATATGAACTTTCGTTCATAAAAGGTGTCGATTAATTCTCTTTCAGCAAAAAAAGGTGAAGATAGAAACAGTGATAATTCTAAAATATTCAAGTCCGATTGCATGAAAATGCGTTTAAATTGTTCACGTGTATTGTGTATCAAGTTCTGCAGTACGAGCTGATTGACTTCTCTCTCGATTTGATGGCATCGAGGTGTCATGATATGTCGTTTTGATGAAAATCTCTGAATTCTATCTTAAGTGCATTTCATCTGATAAAACAGGATCTTCCCGTTTTAGTTTCCATAGAGATAGACATCGTAAATCCAAGGTTGTGTGCATGCTCTTGTGGTGCCGGAGGACTGCCCCTAGAAGTATTATGGATTACTAGTGCCGAAATATATGTCTTTCTCAAGTAAAACTGATATCGTGTACCCATTTATGTAAGATTTTTAATAATGCTAGCATAATGTCACTTACCTGCCTTTGTTTAAATGATATTTTTTAAGTAATTTGTATAGAAGGCAGCCGAAATCGCCCAGTTAAAAATATTTACGCCTTAGAACCACCCCAAAATGAGTTTTAGAGCGATTAGAGCACTGTTTATTTACATCACACCTATTTACGACGACGCATAATTGGGTATTGCATTACTATTCATCGTAAATCATTATTACATGAACTTAGGCGGCTTTTAACTAACGATCAAAATTCTTTAAACGAGTAAGTTAAATGACGTTGATATGAAATGGGTTTAGTTATAGTTAGATATTAGTTATCGTATTGCTAGTGGTTTTGCGTATCCGTGAAATTGCAGAAGGTATTATATCGCATATGAATGAGACAGCAAAAAGGTCATCAGTTCATCCGCTACTCCCTAGACTTGGCGTGTTCTACTTCTTCCGCTAGGAGAGAACCATACGAATAAATGGCATCTTACCCGTCAAATACGGGCCAAGGAGTGACAGCGGGCGTCATTGCTCTCATCGCGACAAAAGTGCCCGTACAAAGGAGGCCGAGGTCCCGATGCGCTTTATTTATTTACGTAGCCATGCGCCAGGAATGTGTTAGGATGTTGTCTCTTTATTAAATTTCCTTTTGAAATTTTCAGCCAGGTTTTTTTAAGGTTTTCATCCACAAGGAATGGGACAAAAGTTCCAGAAGTATATTTTTAGAGATTATTTTAGAGGGAATAGGATGCTAGTGTACAAGAACAAACGTTCTCTCCACTTGCGTGGTTTTTAAACCCGTCGAAATTCATCGCCAATTGAATGGGACATGAATTGATGGACGTGGATAAGATGGTTATAGTGTTGGTGTGATATATGTCCGTTTGTGGGTGCGACAGTTCAAAGCAGGTTGCATGTAGTGTGACCTCGAACCCAAAAAGCCTCGACCACGGGCCGTGGGCAATCTTCCAGTGGGCAAAAGTGACCCCTACAGAAGCGCTATTGGCGTCGATGTTTTGAAAAAACGTTTGTCTACAGGGAGATTGTGTCGAGAAGAAGCAGAAGTTCCCACTTTCTGGGGTAAGTAATTATTAGAAAAAATTAAGAAACCTTAGAACTTGAACATATTTTGAAGTAGTAGTTATTAGGGGCAGAGTGTTAGTTATTTATGTGCTGTTGAGGATTGATGGTTAATGCGGTAGGAGTAGGATTTTTATGAAATGGGGGAAAGTTGAAGAGAAACCCGTCGTCGGCATAAGCCTTCTGCTAACGCAAGACTTAATGCGAGTCTCACAGTTTAACATTCCATCTGACGGACGACGTACTCCACTTGAAATGCTTCAAGTAGTTTCCACTGGGACACCTCTGAAAAACTCAGCCAACGCTGGGATCCGAGCCTGGACCCTCAGAGTGGGAAGCCATTACACGAGCCACCCGACCAATCCGATCCTGGGGCGTCGATTGATTTATTCCATGAAAACAATTAATTCATTAAATCTTTCAAACATTTATGCTGAAACGTTAATTAGGACACAGGTTGTCGAATGAAGTGGGTCAGTTGAAGTGGCGACCAAATGTTTTTTCGAGATACGATCGGTGTTTTCAGACAATTCATGTATTTGAAAGCTATTTAGTTTGGTGACTCTAGTGCCTTCGAAAATATGGTTTGCCAAATCTTTGTCCCGTGTAAGAATCGAAGTATTTTTTGCTCCGATTTTTTACGTGATTCGTAAACTTTATGACGAAAAGCTTCCCTTGGCAGTAAACTCTATGGCTCCTTAGTAAGGAAAGCAACTACTCATTTCACTGTGTGAAAGTCCACGTTAAGTAAATAATGTTTGGTTGTAGGATTAATTGAAGGCAAAATTGAAGACACGAGTATAAGAGGAAGGCCTAGAGAACGACTATATTGATAGAAATTCATAAAATGTGATTTCTCATTTGGTCAGATTGATTCGAATGCACGCCTGATGTATGAGACCCATCGGAGCAAGCACTAATAAAGGACTAAAACAACAAGGAATCAATGTGTATGATATTATCCGTTTCTGAGGGAATGAGATCTTCGTCTTTGAATAGGGAAGCGCCTTGACCAAAATTTTAAATACTGTAACCAAAAAAACATTTGGTGTGGCAGGATAAATGGCAAAAATAAAAAAAACGGAAATTTTTAAAGGTTAACATCTGAAAAATTGAAATGCTCGAAATAAATTACTTTTCTTTTTTCTGTGACATGAACGTTCTCATTGATTTTCATCAAAATGCGATAGGTCAAGGGTCAACCTTGTTCTAAAGTAGTGTTAAATTTCTCGAAGATATGCCTGTTGTTGTTTTCTCTGATGAACTAATACATGCCTAAATATTCCCATTCACGGATTTTTCGTTGCTCAAAAAAATTTAGTTACACCCTAATTCCGGGAAGTCGATTAATTAGAGGCCTCAAATAAATGTTGCTGTGCTGACAAAGGGCATTGGCTTTACATTGAGATTCCACGTCGATTTCTTGTACGAACGCTTCGTTAAATAATGCATTAAACTTCCACAATTACGATATTAAAATCTGATTTCAAACACACCGTGACAAAGACTCACCTGGCGGATCATATGGAATAAGACGAGAGATGTGAAAATGGGAAGGTGTAGTGTGGTGGGCGTGGTAACCTTTTGGATAGAGCGTTCGCCTACCAACCGGATGGTCCGGGTTCACATCCACGTGGGTCCATAAATTCCTTTTTCACCCAACATGCGTAATGTTTCGGGAACAAGATCTTTCTGGGAAACCGCCAGCGGCATACAGGAGAGGTAGGATAGAGGGAGGTTCTCTTCCTGTAGAGAAGTGAACTGGTCTCTTTGCCCTGATTTGTTTATTGTACTTTCCGTAGAGCTTTGGACCAGGTGAGTTCTTCCCTCAACGATCCAACACTCGAGTCGGTTATTATTTTTAGCATAGTAGTTTACTATTTAAGGTTGATTTTGGAGTGACAAACACCTAACCACTGGTGCATTTCTAAGCCTCAACTGACACTTCAAAACGCGACACCCCAGAGTACATTAAAACTTTCTTCAATTCCGCATTATTTTCTGCCTTCCTTCATTTCTTCGTACATACTCATTATTATTCTCCCCTCTTTGTTTTTCTAGCTTTCTTCTCTCTGTCTGAGTTTCCAATATTTCATCACCAATCAAAATGCTCTGCATCCACTTTTTCTTTGCCTCCTTAGATTTCTCCAAGTATCTCTCTCTCTATTCCCATAGTACTTCGTTTGATTTACTTTGTGTCAGAATTTCTTTTCCATCCTTTTCTACATCCACATCTCAAAAGCCTCCAACCCACGCTTATCATCTTGCCTCAACGACCCAAGTTTCCATACTGTAGACAACTATGATCCAAAAAAAAAGGCTTAAATAATATTTTAATCCTCACTCAACGTCCCTTTCATCAACTCGCCCCTCTTATAAACACCTATTTCCCTAACGCAGGTGTTTGTGGAGGTTTTTTCATGGGTCGCGTCAGCTTAGTGGGTAAAGCATTGACATTATTATTGACAGGAGGGTCCTGGGTTCAAATTCCTACCTCTGGACAACTCAATCTAGAAATCCGAGCGGTAAGATTTTCTCTTAACTTGGACATCGTGGATAACTGACCGGAACTGGCTCCCCTAACTTGAATGTGTGAATTTCACACACCTTAATTGGGGATTAGTTCTCTCGAAATTAATGGAAAACTAACAAAAAACAAACCTCAGGGTTGACTTCTGTGGATGCCAGGATGTATATCGAGGTTAAGGCCGTGGCGAAAAATGTAGATGAATGAAGGACTTCAGTTTCCATCGTTGGATTGAAAATTAATGATGTTGGCGGGTCGTAAATAGCAGGCGGTTAAGTTTTATCGCAATAAATGGCGATCGTTCGACCAATGGGATCCATGCCCTCGCCTCCGCCGAAGAGGAATTCTATCCTCGATTGGACATCGCAAATCTTAGCCTTGCGCGTTCGCGTTAATTAATTTTCCTGATTTCGATAAAAGCTCCGTATCTCAACGATAAATATACGATTGCTCGGGAAAATAATATTCTGCGAGGCGTACGGAAAAATAAATGCATGTACATATGTTCAGCGAGCGAGCGAATCCGTATATCTCTTGACCAACCTGTTAAGAATTTCTCGAGACCACGCACTTGAATCTATCCTCTTAGTGTACTTTTTTTCGAAGGTTGGTTGCCCTTCGTCAATCGAGACGGCTCTCTGAATCCTCTTCCACTCTTCAAAGCTAAGGGATTTTCTCCACCGAAGGAGTTAAGTCCCTATCCTTCACGATCGTCCTTGGCTCAGAAAAATGTGTATTAGCCAACTTGGAATGGAGTGAGCATTCGTACCAGGGCTTCGTGGTATGACGATAAATCGACTCTTTGTTGTATCTTTCATATGGCTTAGGTCTGAATGAATAGTTTTAAGGGAACGATTCCACGGAGATAGAGCGTATCATTATCGGCAAGTCAGTATGAATTCCTTATGTAGAAATTCCATGTGTATAAATGGATTCCATATGTATGAGTGATATTCTGGATGTATAGATAGAAGAGAGTGAGACGACAGCCATCCCTCTACGTGATGTCAATGGAGATTGACACTGTAGTACATGATGAAATCATCTTTAGAATATAGTGTCTTGTATATTCTTAATATGAAGCGCAGAGAATTATGGGTCCTAAGTCTATTATTTGAAGTTAGATGGTGAGCGTAGATTGGAGGATTTTGATATCTGGATTTCGCGATATGTAGAGAAATGGGCAGGAGAGAGACGAAGGCAAACGATTGAAACGTAATATGGACGAAGAGCGGAAGTTCCTTGAGGAAACCCGATAAATACAGAAAAAACGGGCGAAGGTACAAGGAGAGGTGTGGGATGTTGAAAGCAGTGATAGAAAGTAGAATTAAGCGGGGTAGAAGGAAAGAAGGGAGTAGGCTTTTTAGACAGCATTTAGGGAGGCAGAAGTCACTAAGAAACGAAGAAGGAAATAGTGTATGGCAAAGAAAAGAGTTTATTTTCGCGATGCTTGGTAGTCGATAGTAGTTAGGGACCGTCCAAAATCTAATTTTGAATGGGTAGAAACTCCGAATGAATGATATTTATTTTTGTCGAGGGCCGATATTGGAGAATACGCTGGGCCCCATTTCTAATGCTTACAATGGGAAGTCACCCATCCCGTCCACTCGGCCATGTTCCCCGCCGGACTCCACATCTCTCCCAATGGACGTGACCACCGTCCCTCCCCCTCTCATTCCTTGTATTGACCCACTGATACTTTTTTCTCCGATTGTTTGAGTATCATGGGAATGTCTATGTGTGTATGTGTGCGTGTTTTGAGAGGGAGGGGCATGGACGATATATTTTACTCGCTCGGCGCCACCGCTCTCCCCGCGGACCTCCAATAACCATTTCTGTAAATCTAATTTCCCGCTTGAAGTTCACGTCCCAGAGGCGTCGAAACCAGCTGACGCCGCCCCTGTGAGTTGTGTGCATTTCCAAAATTCCCCCGTCCCTTCTCTCCTGCCACCCTCAGATGCGATGGAAGACTCCGCGTAATCCCACCCCGTCGACACTCTGTCTCTTCCCCCCTCGTCATTTCTTTCGCTTCCGACGCCGGGCCGTCCCGGAACGTGAATTCTCCGATATCTCATATGGCCACACAGGTGTTTTAATAAAAACTATAATGGCTTCTACCTATTCGGTTCAGGTTGGGTTGGTGCGGGCATTTCCGCGGATGTCCCTGGCACGGTTCTGGGTAACTTGCTGACCAGTGTTCTCTTTGTCATCATCGTCGTAAATATTGGTTTGACGTAGCCCTCCGACCAATTATCTTCATGTCCGCGTGTTTCTTTTCCATTAAGTCAGTAATTATATTTATAGTGTACAAGTTAGAAGATAAAATTTAAGTGGAGGGGTTTTGAGAGTATTTATTTAGAGTCGTTTTTAGGGAGATGAATCCATCAAAAATCTTCCTCAACTAGATTACTCTTAATAATAATACCTTGTTTGCAGAAAAACATATGATGAATTTTTAAGATGAAGAAAGATTTAAGATTATTTAAAAAATATTTGGTGAGTGAAGTAGAGAGTGGAACAGGGCAGGGATATAGTGTGGAATGAAGGGAGGTAAAAAATATTGTATTGTAAAATTGGGTTTGACGATCATTAGCTATCGGAGTAGTTCAGAAGAGTAACTATCCGTTGTCCCTTGACCTATAATGAATCTACCTTTGCCGGTGGGTTATTATTAGCAGTAGTATAAACGGTTTGGAGTTGGTTTTCGATGGATCCTGGCGCTACATACTAATGCACTTCTAAGCCCTGACTAACTGGGCAAAAAATATCCTTAAACTCCATAATGAGAGAACTTCTTCGTTTACCTTTCCGTCGTTTTAATTTTTCCCGTTCTTCTCCACAACCAAATCTCAAAAACCGTATTAGAACGAACGGGTTAGTAAGCTCGGTGATGAATGTTAGAATAACTCATTCTTTTGTTCTGCATATTTTATATTTAATTCCTTTAATTTTATCCAAAATGCTTATTCTATTCCTCATCGTACCTTGTTTTCCGAGCATTCTCCCCTCCAATACCATCATCAGCGTCTCATTGCCTATTAGAATGTCGTGCATCCAATTGTTCGTCTCTCTTCCACTGCCATGCTTAGAACTTCTTCATTTTCCTTTCCGTCTAATTTATTTTTCCCGATATTCTCCCCAGCCAAATCTCAAAAACGACCGATAGTCTACTATTAACACAAACAAAAGTCATATTAAGGTTTTCTTCTGCAATTCATCCCCTTACTGTTCCCTGGACGACGGTCTTCATTTGGCCATCATGCTTCAAAATGTGCCTTTCCCCTCCCAGGCATCTTTTTCCAGTGTTTTATTTGGAGCACACCAAGAAAGGAAGCTTGAGTCGTCGAGAGCAGCCTTCCTTCCACTCGCGGGGCTGGTTTAATGGGCAAGGGCAGAGCTCACCTTTCATTGATTTTTAAGGCTTGTGTACTTAAACACGTCACATATTCGTGGCATCAAAGTGGACAGCTCCTATCCCCATGCCGCCAGTGGTTTCCGAGAAAGACATTCTACCCTAAAAATCACGATGTATTGGATTAGCTGAGGAATCCAGGCGACATTACCCGGATTTGAAACCTCGATCCTTCGATACGAAGCTTGGCTAAAGGTGGTATCTCCTGAGGTGAAAACTTTTCAGAGCCGAAATCTGGATGGACTAACCCATAATGACCAGCTTTTCCAAAGTAAGACCTTCAGAAAGACGGAATCTGAGAGAAGTGGATGGAGGGTATGGCTCACAGCATTTCTTGCATGAATAAGGTCTGTTTAACCTTTGACAGGCGCTAATTAAGTATTAGGCGGAAAATTTGAAGAATATTTCTGTCAGAGCTTGGAGATGCATAAAAGATAAACGCTACCTCCGTATTAAACCTCTGTTGTTTGAAATTATGTACTTTATGAACCCATAACTTTGAAATGAAAATGGTTCAATTGCAATAAAGTTAATGCTGAATTTCGTGAGTTTAATATTGCCCATTTTTAAACCTGTTCAAGGTGAAAAACCTGCTATTAACGGAAATATCGCGTCCTACCTTGCAATTCCGCCTCTGGAAAGCTTTAATACAAGTGAAATGGACTCGATAACTGCTTGAGTTTGAATATTCGTTCTTCACTCGAGGTCTTCTCTATCGCAGTAACGCGAGGCAAAACACCTCGAGAACTGTGCCTAATCGAAAAACCATATTGTAATTTCCCATTACTTTTTCGAACGCTTTAAATTTAAGAGTCAATTCAATGAGTGTATCTCATTATAGACAAATGTCTCTCAATAACCCTTGCTACACCACCCCATGGCGACTATCCAGGATTGACTTAGTCGCGAAATAGTTCCTCCCGAATGTATTTATCCACTTCTCTTCCTCTCCTCGCTCACTCCCATTTCGCCACGACTTCTTCACGCGCGTCGATCCCTTTCACAGTTATGTAAATCGTTTTCCTATAAACCGAGTGATCCTCCTTTTCTACCAATCTCTCCCTACTTGCCGATTATCTATATTATTTTTTCCTTTCTCCCAAACTCAGGTGACATACGTGCTCTCTTGTCCGCTTTGTGTGCGTATCTGTGGAGACGTTTCTTCGATATTTCAATTGTTTAGAGCATCGGCCCGGCAAGTCTCGAAGATCTGAATTTCAAGTCCCGGCCCAGAAAATTTTAGCCGGACCCGGTGGCGGCGGGGTAACGTCCTGGCCTGACAACCCAGAGGTCGGGGGTTCGATTCCCAACTAGATGGGTTTTCCTCCACGTAGGAATTGGATGTTTTGAATTGTCTTTAATGCATGCCAGTATAGAGGTTAGGTGGAGGAAGCGACTATGGAACCCCGATCTCGCCACAATAAACCCGTTAATTACTAAATAAAAGAATTAAACATCTGTGGTGCGTGGATGTTAGTCGGTGACCCTCAATTGATATCGCTGATCCGTGCTCAACTTCCTTCAATGCCTAAGAGTTTCGATGCTTTTTTGTCATCTTCAGGTCTCGTAACTCTTTACTATCTCTTCACGTTGAACACGTAAGAACATTACGCAAGGACTTAAGACTCGCGACTTTATTTGGAGTTGACCTTGTGCGTAGGAACGCACAAGGTCAACTCCAAGGTCCTTATTGCGTCTTAAGAACTTAACGCGGAAGATGGCCGACGTTCATCCTTGGCGTCGTCAAGTTCTCCAATCACGCACGATCGAGGCACGCAGCGGACCGCTAAAAATGACCGAACATTGCAGTGCCCTCGCAAACAATGCCAACGGGGTGAAAATCAATAATGGACAATTAACGGAGCACAAAATCAACCACGAATATCAACGGTTTGAGGGGTTTTCCTAAAATTGCGTAAGGCTGTGGGGGAGGGGTTCTCTGTGCTATTACATTAAGTTTCATTACGGGGGTTAAGGGTGGGTTCAGGGGAATCTTGTGTTAGGTTTATTATTGCATTGTTTCGGTTAATGTCTATGACGGAAGAATTTAAATTGCCCTTGGTCACAAAAGAAGGCATTGTGCAAATGTTCACTAATAAACTGTCGCTTCAGAATTATTTGAGCATTTATCAACATGTTGAAAGAGTTTTGAAACTTCTTTCATTTCACTCTATGCATTCCGGTGCCTACCATTAAAATAAAAATAGCAAGTCATTCAAGGTATTGTGCTTTGTTCCAGTAAGAATACCCCAATGAAGTCATCAGTATATATCGTAATCTTAGTGAAAAACGCTTTCTTCATACCCAAGTACAGTTTTTTTCTTTCTTTTAGAACAAGTGCCTGTGTGATATATTGATTATAGAACCGAGAGTCATTCAAGAGGGAGGCGGTGGAAGGATGGTCATAACTTACGGATCCTTAGAAAGGGTAGGGATGGTAAAAAATCCGAAAATGAGTTTCTGTAATTTAAGGAAGATCCCTATTACTATTCCTCAGGGGATACAAAATAAATCGTGAAGTTTTAATCTGACTCTTGCCATTCGTAAATACAAGAAAAAATTCATCAATTTACTGATCTTAGTAGATATACTTTATTCATTGTCGACGATGAAATAATTTGGAGCCTTAGTTAACTGTTAAGTTGAAGTAATGAGAGGAGTTTTTGTATATTTAAGCTTGGAAAATATTTATTCCGAGAGCTATTGAAAGCATGGAAGCTGGGCAGAATAAAATGTACCAAGATGAAAAGAAATGAAACTCGGTTGATTATGAATCACTTCTACCATATCAGTGACGTGCTTATTGTTCTTTGATGAGTTTTTTTGTATTTGCATTTTTTTAGGATTCCGCAAGCCAAGTAACTGCAGGAGATGCCATTACAGTCATACGCTAAATGTGCATTACAACAGCAATGTCAGAGTGTAAATATCATTCTCCTTGACTGGGGACCCGGTCAAGGCGAATCCTTATTACACTCTGAAATTGCTGCATTGACTCTGCAAGCCACTATGAGGGTGTGTGGCAGGGGGTGAATACATATCAGATTAATTTTGACCCGAATATTTTTACCCCTACCGCGGTCGGACAATTTTATTTTGATCCCGTATCGTTCGTGGAAAACAAATGACATCTTAAATCTGCGATATCTCTTCTGCACTTACTCTCTCTAATTTTATTGGCATGATATTGCCTACTGTTGTACGTTGGGGCTAATAATTGATTTTCAACATCATTCTCAAAAGGGACAATTTTCCAAGTAATGCAAGAGGTTTAATCTGGGATTTAAGCTTCGCTTTGTGAGTGATTCCTAGCCTAGCTCCTCCAATATTTTGGATACGCTACTAAGTTTATCAATTTCTTAAGTCAAGCTCTTCCATTTAATGTAAACCAGTCTTTTTTGAATTTCATTGAATGCCGTAAAAAGGAATCTTGTATGCATAGAGTACTAATTTAAACTTATATACTACAATATAAGGAAATATTTTTGCAATCTCAGTTACTTTCATCGTTTGGATATATCACTACATAACTAGTTCCTAATATTTTAGTTATATGCAATATTGTCGTGCATACTTGGTGCGGAATCACTCCCTGCCCCGCCGGATTGCATGAGTACTGATGGGTATTGTGCAGGCGTACATTTTTTTAGGTTTCCCTAACCAAATTAATTATTGGGTCATTTATCTGGTCTCATCCTTGCCAAGTGCAATTCTATTGGGCCCTGTTAATATTTCGTCACCTTGGCAAGATTAATTTTCTGATTCTCATCGAAAGATTTAGACCTCCAGACCGGAGATGAGGTTAGCGCAAGGGCGGAAATGAGGGGCGGACCTTATGGAACCGGAGACTAGCGAGAAAGTTTTGATGGCCTTTCGAGTTCGTAATGAGTCTCCCCCCGCCCCGATTTGGACTTCATCGTCGCCAATTCGGGTTGCAAAATGAAGGTGACCAACCTCCGTTCTTCCCCTGTCGCTATTCGGTGTCCAGTAGTTTCTCTGAGTTCCACTTCGATTACATTTGTCGTGACTGTCCTGATCTTTCCTAAGCTACCTCGGAAATAACGGTTTTACCAAAGCTATGTTTGGTGCCTTCAGGGCTATATCGTTTTCTTGCGCTATTAACATTTATTCGACATCGAAAATAGTTTCAAAAACTTTTCAAAATTTTTCCATCTAAATATTTTGAAATTGGCTGAATTGACAACGCGAAGCATGTATACTTTATTCCATCTTATCCTACATCGTAGTCTGCAAGTTGCTACTTCGGTGTGGCAGGGGTAATTCCATGCCAGCTATGCAACACCAAAGCTAACTTTCACTTATTATTTACAACATACGCAGTATATGCGTATGAAATCTTTCAAATAATGGAGGTGTTGTAACTTGGACTACATGCACTAAAGTACTTAGTACAAAAAGCTTCTCTAAGGAGGCGAGACGAGCCATTAGTAACAAGAAGCATTGATGTAAAAAGGATTAAATAAAATAATGGAAGCATACTAGGCTACTTAAAACAAAAAAATAATCTTCTCCTCCTAACGTGATCGTTTGCAGTTATTCTGATCCCTTATTGTTCGCGGAAAAATGACATTAAATATGTCGTTTCAAGACGTTTCAGGATCTCTTTGATCTTATTTTTGTGGTACCTGTTATCGTAGAACATTGGGACTATCATTACATTTGTATTCAATCCGTAAAAAATTTACATTCCGATCCTCTGTTTCATGTCACGTCCAGAGTTGCCATAACCTTTGGGCTGGTTGGGTGGGTTAGAAATATAAATAGCGACATAAATGACCCATGAATTACTATAAATAAGATATGAGCATTTTAATTTCTGCTTGTTGATATGAAATGGCAGAGACTTCTGGAGTGAAAAATTTGGTTTGCTCATATTTCAAATTGTTGCTGATTAATGATCTCCATTCTTTCATTGTTCCCTGTTTCCCAAGTTTCCGAACCATACCTTTGGCGCCATACACACTCTTTTCTCAATTTCCCCCGTGTACTCAAATCTCCATTCTGCATCATCCGGAGCCACCATGTTTGACTCGGGCGATATATATCGGTATACCGGTTTAGGATTTCTTCCATTATACGACATAATATTTTCTCGCGTGGATTTCGCTTTGCCTCTGTAGTTCCGCGACCAAGTAAATTCGGCGTGGTGACAAAAGAGGCCCTCATTTTTCCTTGCCCTCTATCACTTTCCTTGAAGTTGAAGCTCCTTTCATTTATATTTCACACGCCAGCACTTCATTTTTCTCGGAAACCACTCATCCACCTCTCACTTTCCTCGCCCTCTCCTCCCTTCGTATTCCCCGTCATCCCGTCCGAATGACAAAAATTCTGCTCTCGTGGTCCAGAAGTTCTCCAACTGTCTTCACACCTCCGCGTCCCCCCCCACGCCCTTCGTGACCACCCATCACCGCTACCCCAACCGCTATTAATGCCTCTCTCCTTCCGCCAATGTAAAAGCAAATCATTCTCGGATGTCA
This sequence comes from Hetaerina americana, assembly GCF_022747635.1. Lineage (NCBI taxonomy): Eukaryota > Metazoa > Arthropoda > Insecta > Odonata > Calopterygidae > Hetaerina > Hetaerina americana. Next base: position 76,768,677 of record NW_027286985.1, read on the forward strand.
GGATTGGTGGCAATCATGGAAGGAAGAGAAGGGAAACGACCCCGTGGATGCATGAGGGAATGGATCGAAGCGGAGGACGACCTCGTCCCCGCCCGTGACCGATTCGTGGCGTCGTCGGTGGACGGGCGCGGGCGCTTCGGTTGCTCCTTCCGCCTCGATCCCCCCCCCCCTCACACCTGGTGCTAGTCAGGGAGAGTAAATTGAGGAAATGGTAGTGTTGTGGACTTACAACATCCGGCGCTGAAATTGCCTATTCAATCCATTTCTGTCCTTCTGATTTAACGTTTAATTTACCCCTCACACTTTCAGTGAATATCGTCGGTTGATTTTTGTGATTTATTTTCATCCCATGCCTCTCATGTGCTCATCTATGACAGTAATCCCATGACTTGCTGGCTAATTTAATCTTTTAACATTTCGCAAAGTGAATTGAATTAACGAAAAGGCTCCCCGCTCTACTACCGTCTCTATATCCGCCCTTCCCAAGCCTCTTTTGCTATTTCCTCGAATTTTAAAGATAATTTAATAACACCTTTTCAGAATGCTTTAATTTAAATCCTTTCTCTTTGCTTCAGTATTTTGAGCCAGTTATTAATATTACACATCTAATTGAATTTGTATGTTCATTATGGTTTTGAATCAAATGTGCGCGTGCTCTTTGCGTGCGTGAAATATATCGCCACATGCAATGGCTCGCAGTCAATAGAGTTGTAAATATTTATGTAATACGGTCCTAATGACTAATTAATATTTAATTTGCCAAATTAATAGTGTTGTTTTGCTTCACAACCGAGGTTTAGAAGTATAGTTGCATGGTCGGTTCTACTGTGTATCGAAACCCATGACAAGGAACATAAGTCAACGAAGTGCATCTATATACTGATTCCATAATGATATACAGATGATTTCCATGTACCAATGGCGAACACACACTATTTTATATCATTATATAATGAATCGTTTATTTGATAACTCCACCTTCTCTTTATAACATTTACGAGTCATAAACAACAGAGTTGGTGTTGTTTTTTTGTTATACCTTGATTTATACTTTGCCACATTAGACCAGGAAACTTGCCTTGCCAACTCCTCTCTACCGCTCGATGCGCATTTCCTATTCTTGCTTATTTTGATTGGTATGATTTTGGTATCTAATTGTGGTTATAAGTGTAAGATGTAACTCTTGGCATGTAGTTGGTCATTTATAAGAAATATTTCTGGAACCTGTATTTAATTCGAAAAACTCTATGAATTCTAGTAACATTTTCATACCACTCGCGAAATATATATGCTTTATGGTATTCATGAAGGTGGTCACCGATATCGGCGAGTTGAAACGCAGCTTCCCAAATTCCATAGAATACATTTATCCAGCGACCTGGGAGTACCAGGACCTTTCGGGTTTACCGAATCACTAATCGCCTTCTTTGAAAAGTCATTTTGCGTCATCTCTCTCAGTTTATATATGTATAAATACTTAATAACGCTCATCTCCCCGTGGTTTAATAAGCATTTGCCCTCTCCTCGTAGTTTTGCCATTGATGTCACGTCCCTTCCGTTTTCGAAACTCTCTGCCATCAAGTTTTCAGTCACGGGCGGTAAAAATTAAAATTTTTGGCATTCATCCAGCGTGATGAATTTCTCAGACGAGTTGAAGAGATTTTTATCAGTAGTAGTTTTTAGGGGAAGCGACCGACAGCTAAGGCCATTTGCGCCATTAGGGATGGATGGGAAAAAGGATTGAGAGAAACCCGGCATCGCAATTCGCCTACTCTTTACGAAAGGCGCAGGGGGGTCCGCTGCTTAACGTCCCATCCGACGGATGGTGTACTCAATCAAAGTGCCCTCCACAAAGCACTTCAAGTAGGGATCGGGTTACCGCTGAAAAATATCTACCGTCTCCTGGCTTTGAACCCGAGCCCTCTCGGTGGGAAGCCGGTACGTTAGCCATCCCGATACCGATTTTTATCATTTGGTATAATTGTATTTAATCATCTTTCGTTCATTACCTATTTTTTGTCTGCCATGTTCGCATATATCCGGTTAAACTTTGCATTTTCGCAGGAGTTCATGGAAAGGGATGGTGGAAGGAGAAGCGAGTCACCTGCTCATCCAGAGCGGAGACGTTTATCTACCTATGTATAGCTTTGATCGTAACTGCGGTCGTAACCGGAAATTGTGCTGCCGGCCAGCCAGTTCCTCATTTCCCCTAAACCTTATCCCTTCCGGCGCCACTGCCTCCTCTGAGGGCTGCAACGTATTCTGATATACCGACTCCGGTGTGTGACGTATAGGATGAGATATCGCATTGCAGTCGACCCAAGCACTACGATTCTTCATCTCGCGATGTAAATATGATCTGTGCGATATTCCATTTTCATCAATCATCATTATCAATCGAAAAAAATAAAGAAATGGCGGAAATTCTTCTTCCGTGGTAATATTTACCTTTTAGCTGACGTGGAATTCCTCTTTACAACCGCAGGTGAGTGTTTCTTTGTCGGTGTGATGTGTTTGTTTCGTAGGTGAGTTCTTCCCTGGTGTTGGATCCATCCCTCCATAAACCACATCACATGTTTGGGTGAATTTTTTGTATACTTCGGTATATTTTAAGTAGCAGTTTTATCCATAACTGTATAACATCACTACTGGTGGAAAACATTATTGCTGCTAAAAGAGCTCCTCCCCCTTGTATGCTTTTCGATTTGTTAATATCATAGCAGCTCACCAAATAATCGTGATCGTGGATGTGTGAACGTATCTCGTATATCGATATATAGTTTCGTATATCGATATAGTTAGAACGAGGACGTAATCGGGGGGGCTGCAAGTCGCCTGTTCATATTGAGCGATGAGTATTTACATTTGCTCTTCTATATTAATTTCGACCGCAGTGCGGCGCTCAAATTAACATTTCCCGACCGTGCTGCGTTCCCTCCCTCCTCCCCTTTCACTTCCTTTTCTCAGCTCACTCTCTCCTCTTCCGTTCCGTTTCCTCATCACGTCCCTTTCCGTCTTCCCTCCACCTCTCGTCCTCCACAGCCTATAGTGGAGGCGAGGGAGTGTTTTCCCCGTTCCCCCGAAAAAAATAGTATAGGGGCGGCAGACAGGCAAGCAGGAGGCCGACCGCCTGGAGTGAAGGCAGATGAGGGACGTGGGCGGAGAAAGGGTATTTGGTGCGCTAATTGAGTTGCGGCCCCGTGTGATTCGTCCGGGGTTCCTCCTCCTCCTTCGGCTCTCGCCCGCTCTCCTTCTCCTCCTCGGGGGCACTTATTCTTCCATTGGCGGCAAGGCAACGTGCCAGTACTGTTTGGCCCGAAAATTGATTCCTGAGAAGAGGAAAGGGAAGCCCTCTCCCGATCCCCTTTCTTGGGAATCCGTGTGAAGGAAGCGGCGCTCAGCATTTGGAGTCTATGTCGTCTTCGCACTTCCTAAGTGCAGAGTTCCAGCATCGCCCTCTTCCGCGCCTTAGGCATGCACACGCGGTCTCCCCTGTTAATTTATTCTCTCAACCAAAGTAAACATTCGACAGTGTCGGGCATTTGGGAACGCGCGCTGAGGGATCTCTTTCTGAATTGTACAAGACGCCGAAGAAGAGGCTCGAAGAAGAGCTTCGTTTAAAATTGTAAAAGCGAACAGAAAGGGTCTAACGATTTTTAGAAATCCCTAAATGGGAGTCTCTCTAGGGCAAGAAGATATAATTCCCGACGTAACGTATTCATCTACACCATCCTGCCGCCACGAGGACGTGCGGCAGAGTGTGTTAGTTCGCTAGTCATTAAAGTTGATTGATTTTTTGTAAATTATTTTCCTACTGATGTGATCTATGACTGTTCGAGGGAAGTTTCATCTCTTAAATCGGGTTGACAGACGTACATTGGAGGCTTTAGAGATGCGGGTATTTCGGTTTTGTTTTGTTGTTTGGCTTTGGATGGACACAGACTGAACATCGCTACATTTCTTAGCCTCGCCCAACTAGACAAACAAGTACAGTTAACTGCTCTTCAATTCCTATTACTTTCTACCTTCCATCACTCCGTCAAAAATGCCTATCTTTTCCTTCAGCTTCCTTGCATGTCTGACATCTTCTCCTCCATCACAGAATTCATCGTTCCTGTAACAGTATCAACATTATAAAAGTATTCTAACTAGTAGAAAAAGAAATGCTACCAGATGCTCCTGGATGATAACCATTAGTAATTACCATAGTGCTTGTATCTAGTTGTCACTAGATATTCAGACGAGTACCAGGGCAATTAGTACTTGTAAATTGAATGAGCATACTCGTATTCCACGGGGCCAGTCGTGTTTTTCGTTGTTGCTTTTAAATGCAATATTTTTACAAGAAAAACATGGGAAACCTGGAAATATTTTGCAAGTGAAATATTAATTCTGCATTACCCAAATTCAGGCCAATTCATTGAAAAAAGTTTCTATCCTTTGGTTTAGGTTGTGGAGTGTTCTTCAACGTCTTTGTTGTACAAGTATTTGATTTGTTCATCACAAAATGCAACCGATTGAAAGTTTGCTGTATGAAAATTTTTGGTCGCATCATCTTTACGTTAAAACGCTCGCCTGGTCAGGCAAACGTCGACATGGTAAACGGTGAAATTAATTTAGCGTTTTGAGAACCTAAACTAAAAAAAGCTGCCGCTGTTAGCACCATTACACCTATCTGCTCCTGATGGAGCCCTAATTAATTTATCTCCTGCACAATCTTTGGTCGTCATTTACTCAATAGCTATATCTATAAAATTACCGGCTATGACCTCCTTTAACCTCTGTTTTTTCACTTTCACAAGCCTGTATTAATATGTCAGTTATATATATATATATATATATATATATATATATATATATATATATATATATATATATATATATATATATATATATATATATATATATATATATATATACATATACATGTATTATATATATATATAACAAACTTTGACAGCAACAAACAATATAAGAATACATAAAAAGATCACTCACGTTATTTCTTGATCATTTCGACGGCATTCAACTCCATCGGAAGAAATAGAAGTAATGACTGCTATATATGTATATATGTGTGTATATATATGTATATATACACACACACATGCGAGTTAATTATAGTGTTCATAATTTGTTTATTTTAGCTTTTTTGCTCTGCCTAGTTGATAGCCCCTCCTATTGGACTACAATCATAACTTGGTGTTAGGGCTTGTGCGTTCTAATGATCCCTAGGCTGTGATGTCGGAAGCATTTATAATTGCTCCTGGTGGGGTCTCCTATCGGTCAGATAAGTCGAAGAGTCGGAGCCACACGAAAGGTGATCCGCGCAGTCTATTCCTAAGTGAGACTGTTGCGAAGGCGTCTGACCCCAGTGGGGCAGCCATTTGAGTCATGGTGTCACGTTGAAAACACTATTGAGGAAGGAAAGGGAAAACTACCTCAGTTATTGTCCCATGAACCGATGATGGACAATATTATCCCCTGAAACAAACAATTAATCGGATGTAGATCTGAGTATGAATTCTGGCAATTACGGGACCCGGCCCAATGGGCTGTGTGTCCGCGTACTCGTTCAATCAGTTAGAGGACAATAGCGGGTGCATTATAGCGGATACGGATTAAGATCATAATTTAGTACTAATGAAGTATAGCGCCAAATTTAAGAGAATAAAACAGGGAAGAAGGTTTAGGAAATGTGATGTGGAAACCTTAGCCTTCACGGTCAAAGAGTTATACCGGCAGGCTTCAGAGAAAATTTTATGAGTGAGAACAGGGAGGCGGGCAAAATAGAAGAAAAATGGGAACATAAAAAAAGAGATACTGAAAGCTACAAATGAAGCTTTGAGAACAGTAATTAGGAAAAGGACAAGGAAACCATAGATTACAGACGCGATGCTCGGGTGCGTGTAGATGGACGAGAGAAGGATATGGAATAATGTAAACAGAGTTTGACCTAAGAAAGTACAAATAGTTAAATAATAAACTGAGTCGAGAAACAAATAAGGTGAAAGAAGCATGGTGGAAGACGCATTTCGAGGATATGGAAAGTTTGTTGTCTCAGGCGTAACTTTATGGAATTTGCATGACATATTGAAAGTAAATGAAATAATTGACTTTGTAATTCCACACACTTTTTTTCAAAAACACGACCCAGGTTTCGACGTTGAACGTCATCATTAGGTGGTCCTCATAGGAGCAAACTTTATATATATATATATATATATATATATATATATATATATATATATACCTTCTGATAAAGGGAGGGGGGGTTGGTCAGAGAGGGAGGGTTGAGGGTTAAAAATGTTATCATGTAGCTGGGAAGAAAAGAGAATTACATCTTTAGAGTAATGATGTAATTCTCTTTTAATAAGTGTTTTAAATTTTAATTTGATATAATTCTATTTTCTTCCCAGCTACATTGTAACCTTTTTACCTCTCCACCCTCCCTCTCTGACCAACTCCCCCCCCCTTCCTTGATGAGAAGGTATATATACCAAGTTTGCTTCTATGAGGATCACCTGATGATGACGTTCAACGTCGAAACCTGGGTTGTGTTTTTTAAATAAAATGTGTGGAATTACAGAGTCAATTATTTTATTTCAATATGGAAAGTTTACAAAAGAAGGGTGAAATTGATACGCTATACAGGAAAGTGTAAGCAGTGTATGAAAGTAAAAAAGGAAAATCCGTGCAAGCCATCGAAGATAAGTAAGACATATTATTGATTGAACGAGGAAAGATTCAAGAAATTTGGAAACTTGATGGCTAGATACGTAGAAAGGGCATTTAGGAAATTTAAATCAAATGAGTTTGTGGGGGTGGATAATATTCCTGCGGAACTACTAATTACATGATTAGTGTTTTATAATTCCTCAGTAATGAGTAAAATTTGTTCATTCCAATACAAAGAATTTGGATATGGTTTTGAAGAAATAATACGTTTAGGAGATTAAAAAAATGTTTTATCGAGTGGCCCCTTGTGGGAAATATTCTTTTAACTGAGAGTGGCCGAAGACGTGCCCGGAGAGCGAAGACAGTGAATCGATAGCATACCAAGTGTTTAGGGAACCCACGCTATTTTCTCGATTTCCCTCATGTCCAGAGAAAACTTGAAAACGAGACGAAATAAAATGCCTTAAATGTTTTCTTGTCATTAATGTTTGGGATTCAAGCAAACAAATCCTAACAATTATCTATTTTGAGGATTTGATATTTTCATGTTGTCTCTGTCCTGTCTACGTACTCGTACAAGGATGTCAGGGTTTGACTGACTTATATCATGCTCAAGCATTAGAATGATTTCTTCGATGTTTCCACATGTTTTGAGTGTTCTATTCCTATGGATCTATGTACTCTTTCTCACCATAAGAAGGTTGAATTTTAAATGTCAGGCAAAGTCGAGGAACACCAAGTTTGTGAACAGTACATTAATGTACCACCTTTAAACATCTTCGATTGATTGGGTAACTATGGCTGCGCAAAACACGTAAAGCGTCAAATTGTCCCAGGAAAGTTATTACCTACAAGAAATCAGAAAATTTCCTTTTGTTTATTAAGGTTATGAGTTTCTTGGAAAAAATATGATCATTGTAACAACTTGATTGGTTAGTCATGTGAATCTAAGGATTCACGATTACGATACAACACGCCTGCAATGTAGCTGCCCCTTATCCAACAGAGCATCCGGAATTCGTTAGCACTTTACCGATTAGATTATCCTAGGGTGACATTTTCAACCTGACCTTCCCATATATTTATGTTTCCCTCAAAATATCGATCTTTTGGGCTTATCACGACAGAGCGAGTCGAGATATAAACTTACTCTGATTTATGATGGGAATTATTCATTATTGGTTATAGTATCCCCCGTAAAATTCCATGTAAAATATATAGCAGCGCAAGAAAACTATAATAAACATTTGGGAGTTTTATTTCGTTAGTGTGATTCCACAATATCGCGAACGCAGTGAATTCTGGATTTATCTTAGCATCATTCTTGGTATTGTATTGTGAGCGGAAAAATCGATTTCAAAACTCGAACCAAGCGTTACGTCTCCTTTGTTATCAATACGAACAAGAGTGAGTGGACCATTAAAGTTTTTTGTCCCGCTGCGGAAGGAGAGGTCGTTGCTTCGCATAAGTCAATCCAGTTTTTTGTGCGGCGAAAGTCATAAAATAAGGAGTCCTCTGTCTGACCGTTCGAATGAGTAGGCCCTAAGTTTAGGAGAAATCTACAATGGTAGCTTAGGTGGTCTTGGGATCTGTAGGTTTTGTCGAAGGTTCAAAGTCTCCCTCCCAATAATATTTTTGTCGCAATTCAAACATTCTGCATCAAAGATACGGCTTTGTCTATCAACGGATCATACAAATAGCTTTTATTAGTAACATTTTAGTCAGTGTGTGAATTGATCTGTGTAAATGAATTATTTTATTGCAGTAATAAGTACCTGCATATAGGAACCCAAAGTAAAAAAAAAGAATTGTTAATTACTTGTAAGAGCTAAATTAATTTTCTTATTATTTCATCGAACAATTTTACAATGTGAAACTTAAAATGCATTTCATTTTAAATACCTTAAAAGCAGCGGTATTATTATTTTATTGTGCATTTTGTCACACCGGAATATGTGGATTGAAATCTTCGGTGCATTATTTATATGTTTCTAACTAGTCTAATAAAATAATTATTTATTATGTTAGCCAGGGTTTTGAAGAGTGCAACCGGAAGTTTAAGATGCTATCGCCTCGTCTTATTTTTCAAATTCTCTGGAATATTCTCAACTCGTCCTCCGCTTTAGTGGTGGCAGTTTTGTCAAACCAACCCATGACTTTGTTTCGAATGAATTTTTTAGCGCAAAGAAATCGTTACTGTTTTGTTTTGCTAAATAATTGAACGCATTTCTTGTTTTTTTATCTCCTGAACTGAAATATACATGTAAAATAGAAATTAAATGGTTTAGGTATCTGAAACGATTCTCATTCCATTTACTTTTCGTAAAAATTCCGGTCAAGGTGAATTATGGTTTTTACACTCTGAAATTGTTGTTTTGTAATGCACGTTTAGTGTAAGACTCCGTTGAAAGTTACTGTCACGGCATCTCCCACAGTTTCTTGGAATTTTTCGTTAAAATATTATTGTGGGTGGGAAAATACTAAAAATATAAATATTTTGTGAAGTTTTTCATTAATTTTTATGAAATTTTGCTCCAAACGACCTAGATCTCTTCCCCCCATTCTCGCAGGCACACAGACTCGATCAAGTCGTTTTGGAATTCTTTCCAATATCCTCTTCGCTCTCTCCTCTTTTCCCTGGACCAGAACTTTGCTGCAAACGTTCTTACGCTTGTGAAGTGACTAATAGAGAAGCAAAAAATGTCTCGTCTAATAATTATGCTTCTGCTATTTCGTTCCTTGAAGCGTACTCTTTCGCGCTTCCGTGCCGTATTAGTATCGTTATCATGTTCTGTGTACGTAGGTTTCAGTTTTCCTAAGGAACTTTAAGACACAATAAATCCTAAATGCGTCTCATTCTTCGAGTTTGGTTTATGTCAATCGCCCCGTTTAGTATAAGGGTGGGAGTTTCGTGGTAGTTGAGCCGTTGCCGAGTTTGTGTGCGATTTTGGGTTGGTGGGAAATGGTGCATAGTTCAATGGAACGAGGAAAGTTGAATAGAAGCTTGGCTCCGGTACTTAACCTATCCCAATGAAAGACATTCCAATTTCCACCATGTGGTCCTGCCTTCTTTAAGAGCTTGTTAATGGGTTACTGTTTTAATAAAAAAATTGCTCCTAATTCCTCTCGGTCTGAAAAAACCCAGGAGCTTAATTTATAATCAAGTTTTGTCGACGAAGACATTTTTATGTTTGTCCTGAGTTAAGTGGCTAGTGCACTGGCTTCCCGGCCGGAGAGCCGTGACTCGAATCCCGGTTTTACCAAAATTTTTCAGCGGTAACCCATTCCCTACTTGGGGTACTACGTGGGGAGTCGGTTGAAGAGAACTCCGTACGTCGGAGAGGACGTTTAACTAAAATCCTTTTCCTATTCCCATCTCTAGCATCCTACCTCTACACAAGTACCCATTCATTCCTGGTGACGCAAATGACCTCAGCTGTCGGTCGCCTCCCTTAATAACTAACTACTATTGCAATTGGAGGACTGCAAACCACTGCAATTCGAGGACTGACCTCCCTGGGAATGAAACAAAAATTTTGCCGGTCTAAAATCCGGAAGGGCGAAGAACCCTCCCTATAACGGGGAGCTTCGGAATTTTATTCGGTCGCAAGGAGTTCTGTCCTGGGAGAAAGACCTCGCTTTTAACTGGATTTGAACTCGCGTCGTGGAAAAACCAGCGGCATGAGTGCATTGAATATGTCGGCGGCAAGCGGAAACTTTTATGATGTTTTCGAAGGTGGGTGTGTTCTTGATTTTTTTATCGTTCGGTGCGACCGGATTGGTTTCGCCTCCGGGGGAAAAGTGTATCTTATTTTTTATTTAGGTTACCCACGTCCCAGCACTTTACTGCCGTAAATAAATCCTTTAATTAATTAATCTGCGTTATCCGGGTGAGTTTCGTGGCGTTCCTCGCGACTCACACGAGTTCATTCCTCCCTCCCCGCAATACCTTCCGCGGGTCGAGGTACTTATTCAGCCTCTCTGCATCGCTCAGAATCCCACATAAAAAAAAGACGTTCGGTTGTTTTAAGGGCCACGTAGCGCCTGCGCCTTCTAAAGGGTATCCCGGGAATTTACTCATACCCGTGTATATGGTATTAAGTATTTCCCCGGCCAATATCCCTTTCAGCTTTCCCGTTGAGAGATCACCATTCCCTCCCTCTCGGCCCTCAGTCGCCACCGCAGGGGTTTTAAAAGCTTTGTGAGATAAGTGGTGACCGCGGAGGAAAACAGCGACCCTCTCCACTCTCGCGGCCCGCAATTTCCCCGTTAAAGCGACCGACCACCGAGTCTAATTCTCTCATTTCCCTCCTTCTTTCTCCCCCCACCTCTCTCTCTTTCACCCGGCGGCGTATCATGTCTCTTTTCGAGTGCACGAGCCTTCGTGTGAGGAAAAAAACACTGCCCGGTCGTCGTTGCGTTCGTTTCTTTCGGGTTAATTTTGAGGGGGCGGCAGTTATAACTTACGTCAACCCGTGCGCTCAAAAAACAAGAAGTCAGGACTTCGTGACGACGTGACTCATTGCGTGGGAGTTATTTGGACCGTTCAATAATTAGTGGGACAGGCGCATTTTTCCAGGTGAGCTTCAACCCCTGCTTGTCCCTTCACGTCAGCTCCAGGTCGCAGTAATCGTAATATCTTTCCTTTCCTCTTGCCCTTATATCTCCGAGACACTCTTCTCTTGTGTCCGGGTGACCCACATTCATTCTCCTTAATTATTTTCGAGTGAATCCCGAGGGCTAAAATTCAAAATGTATTATCTTCCTTTGTTAAACTCCCAAGTAAATACGTGGAAACCTTCTTTAGTAACGCTTGCTTGCTTGCTTGAAACGCTTGTTGCTTTCGTCGGACTCAATTTGAGTACCCTTCTGGCGAGTTCCTTTAAAAGCCATTGTCGCTCCATTAATCCATTGTTCCCTCTTAAAGTTAAATGCATTCTCAGAATGGAAATTTCATTTAATCGTCCCATTGGTGAAAACAATCGGTAATTCTCGCGAAGGTTTAAAAGCTTTAATTGGGAAACAGAAATCGAATCCTCATGGAGAAGGTGGATTATCTTGACTGGGAGTCCTATTGACTCTGCATTTCCTCCGTCTCACTCTTCCTGGGCAAGACGTGGCACAGCCATTCCACATTGTGAAATATGATAAAAATTTTGGAGTTCCGCTGTTTATTTTCGGTTTTCGTTCAGCATTGTGTTCTCTGTGTTCCTTCCTCTCGTTACTCCCATTCTCTGGATGACTCTCAAAATTTCCTTCCGTTTTCTTATGATTTATTTCATTTCCGTCCTTGTTTAGGCACGTCGAGCGGAAATTCAGATTTTCCCGGGAATATGTAACAATCACTTTCAGTTGAATGTGATCGGGTGAAGACCATTTTTGTTCGGAGAGACGCCGTGCGCAGTCTGGTTATGGAACAGTCTCACATTTACATTTGTCAATGTGATACAACTGCTGACTTAGCCCTTCAGACATTCACAACTTAATATCACGGCGTGATTAGAACTATTTACATAGCTCGAATTTGAAAGAATATACAACACCTTTTTATTTTGAAACAAATACCGACTATTATTATTGCTTTTGAATACATATTTTTTCCTGTACGCCGGACGTAAGTGACACATGAAGTAGTAGTATAGATACGTCATATCATTTATTTTTTTGAAGTGGGAGACAAATAACCTCGTGGATTTTCATCCTTATATTTTATGTGGTACAAGACGTAAATCATGAAAACTCCTCTCTCGCCATTTTGACTGAACAGGTATTAGTTTCGTGCATATAATTATATTATCACATTATTTTATAGGTGTTTTTTAAAATTCATTCAAAATTAAAAATGTCTCGTGCCTCATCGTGACACAGACGCAATTTCGTTTAATTGTTGATTGTATTCGAAAATCGTTGCGATAACAGCAGCTGAAATGTTGAAATTGACTCCAGAGTTGTGTAAATATTTATCGAAAAATCCCACCAAAGGAGAAATAGACGACACACAGGAGGAAGGTGAAACAGCTCCCTAACGCCATCTCTTGGAAAAAGATTCGAGGCCCTTGGTTGCATAAAGCCCCCGCAAATTCGCCATATCTCGTCTGTGTGTGTGTGTGTATATAAATATATAATATATATATATATATATATATATATATATATATATATATATATATATATATATATATATATGTATATATATATTTATATTTATATATATATATATATATAAAGTGAAATAAAGGTATACAGACATATGTATACGTGGTAAGGCTACCTGTCTTACCTGAAGAACACCTAAGAGAAGGCCGAAAGCTTAAACTTTCTTAATTGTGATTGTCCTTTTACGTGTTTTCTAATCACAAAAACATTTTGCGTTTCGGGAACCAGGCCGCCTTCTTCGAACGGAGAAGAAACTTGGATATTTCCAACGGTAATTTCATAAAATTACTGCATTAAGGAGGTGGGGTACAAACACGGAAGAATTATGGACTAAGACTAACGTGAAAGCCCACTTAGCACTTGCATAATATCCCATGAGATGATAAAATAGTGTGCACGCCAGTGCACCGGAGTGCACACTATTTTATCAGCATCGTGACTTTTAGTTTTATAGCCAAGTGGAGCAATTATATGACTGCAAAATTATACGTACGAGAGGCTGGAAATCAGCTACAGGCAGGATGAAATTTGCATCAATTCATAGGAGAGTAATTAACTGTGGCTTGTTTCGCTTCGTAGCCGTTTGTATTGTTGGCGAACTTACGAATCCACCGAAACAAGTTTTTTTTCAAAAATATGCACCAGACCTGCCATAGAGAATAAGTGAAACGGAAAAAGTATCTGCATTAGGCAGTGTGTTATACTAGAACGCTCTTGGTGCAGTGTTTTAAAATAGCTTTTGTTGTTTTCCAGACAATTAACTTATTAGCATGTGCATCCATGAATCCCCTTCAGGTGTGGATAAGCAGTAGGGTAAAAATGTGATCTTTTTGGGGTCGAATTCCGCTATACATATACAATACATTAATAATATTAAAATGTTTAATGACGATCCCACTTTCTATTTTTAGCATTGAAGGTCTCCACAGTAAGCATTTTTTTGCATCTAAATGCGTTCCTAATGCCCAGTTACTGGCGAGTAAATTAAAAAAACTGTAATTGAATACCCATAAAAATAGTAAATAAATGAGAAATACCTAAAATATTAACTGAAATTGAAAAAAAACAATTAGTATGCAAGTAGGGGGCAAAATTGAATTCACGACAAAATCGTTAAGGAAAGCTACACTTAGATCACTTGAGTAACGACTTTGTTAGGACTAATATATTTTTACTAGGTTTTCACGTAGTTACGGTATACGTATGACGGTAAAGCAATTAATTATCGCGGTGAAAATGTAACCCCTGCAGCTGAAACGGCAAGGCAGGGTTCATCTTACATATATTTGTCGTCGTTCAGCCAAAAATCAAGTTGAAATGAAGGTAGGTACGATATGTGCCGGCATAGGTTCACCTTGCTCCCGCAAATAATCGTATCGGTTGGCACAGGGGTGGGAAAAATGCAATCTCGGGAGCCATTAAGAGCGAACTTTTGAATTAACCAAATTGTCTTTGACGAATTAATCCTTTCATTGATTTGTTTATGTCCTTCTTTTATTATTTTCATTTTTGTCTTAAAACAAGCAAATCCAAAATTATAATTAGTGACTGTATCTAGGCATGCGTAATATAGTGGTCTTTTTTTAGAAAATATAATTTTCTGCGTATTTATTTGCATACCAGGTAATATTTTGATTGGACTTTTGAATGATGTTTTTTAGCATATTTAGATGCAACAAATGCATAATAAGAAGTTTGAAATGTAATTTAATGGATAGGGTAGGTTATTTGATAGACCTAAGCTATGCTACATTTCTAAGCCTCATCTAACAGCACCAAATAAATACTCTAGAACCTGCTCTACAGAAAACCATTCATCTAATCCTAAGCTTTTAACGAAGCCTCTCTTCACGTCCCGCCTACCATTAGTCTGTCCAATATGCCTGTTCTTTTCCTGCCTCTACCTTGTCCATTCAACATTCTGCTCTCTACCAGTCTTCGACATTCCATCACCAATCAAAATGTCCTGAGCTCACCTTTCATGACTCCTATGGATTTCTACCAATAACCTTCTCTACTCCTCAAAAACGCCCAGCACGAATTCGTTCGTTTTTATCTCCGTCCATTACACTTTTTCCTTCCTCCTCCACAACCACATCTCAAAAGTATCCGTTCTCCGGTATTCTTTGCCTCATTGACGAAGTTCAACACGTAAAATATTACCCTCATACTCAAAACACTTAAGAATAAAACAAGATTTAATGAAATAATCGTTCACGACTACTGGTGCGTACAATTTGAAGTGTACCCAATTGAAGTTTCTCAAATGCTTCCTTATGAGGGTACAGCTATCGTGCTAAATGCCACCATCCAACATGGAAAGGTTTGATACCCCTTGTTTGGCTAAACCATTGCCATATTTGGCTTTAAAGTTCACAGTTACGGAATTTATTTGCTGGTTAAGTTGATTAGTTTTATCCATGATATTTTTGGCGAGCTTAATCTTAAGTTTTCATTGGAGAGCACCTTGCCATCATTCCATCGGACGTTGAAGTGTTACAGGTTGGCGTCATTTCGTAGGAAAAGTCCAATCCCGACGCCGGATAACTTCCCGTGCCTCTTGTGTTGAGGAGGGTTGGTTTTGGAGTTGGTTTTGTGTTGGTTGAGGAGCGAATTTCTGTGAGGGGTACTTAGCGTAACATCCTCAATTGTGACCTCTGCCTGTTTGAGAGCATTATTTACTGCTCTTTCCGTAGTTAGTGGAGCACTTGTTAGCCGATTTATGCGTTGTAGCATCGAATTGTTACTTAATTGTTTCTGACAGTGGCTCTTGAACTCTACAATAAATGAAATACTCGAGTCTTACAACTCCCCTGGATTTATGATACTCCTGAAGGAGAAATACGATTTAGTTGGTGGTTGGGCCATTAAGTACTCTTTTACTAATCGATCTAAAGGTATAGGAATTCTAATTAAATGCCAGTGGACTCGAGTTCTTATATGCATTTTTGGGTGATGAAACCTACAGTTTGTACATATTTTCGTGAAAATTCAGACTCGGTTCGAATTTATAATTTTAAACCAAATATAATTTCAAGTTTTCATTTGTATAATCTTGATCTTGCCATCGTGTTCCATTCACGATGTGTGTATATCATACTCTTAACTTGCATGCCTTCGAATTATCGTATGATTAATATAACTAAATGATTCCATCTTTAGAACGATGGCGAAGGGGTCGGTTAATTTATAATGTGGTGAAAGCTAAAAAGTCGATTTAGCTTTGCCTCAGGTAAATGTTGGAAAGCAGATAAGGGCAGTATTTATATTTCAATGTTTCAGTTGCCTTGAAAATGGTGGTTCACCACCGAAAGTTCGTCGGTTTAATGAATAGTTAATTTACGGAAAGGTAGGACATTTGTTTGATTGTTCTCTGGAAGAGTTGATATTAGCAGATCCTGATTAAATCCATTATAGTGCTCTAGTGCCTTCCCGCGAGGGATTAAGGGTTAAGTGGCTTCCACGGTTCCATGTAACTGCAGAGCACGCCGTCACTCTCAGGGAATTTCCCGTGGTCGTCCCCTCGTAAACGGGCACCCGAAAGCGGTCGATTTCCACCGTCGTTATACCCACTCACGCCGCCGTCCGCCTCACCCCCTACTTACCCACTCTCATCCCACGCCGCTCCTCCCTCAGTCCCTCCATGACATTTATCGACAGTCGATCCCTCGCCTAAGGGCGCCGCGAAAATAAACGCTCATCGAATTATGATAATCTCATTTCGTAGCAGCGCCTTTTTAATTTTCTCCTATTGCCTCTCATACTCATTCCTTCCCCTCCTGCATAATCTGCTGTTTCCCTCCTCTGTCAATTTTATTTTCGATATAGTTCTCCCGGATATACTAGGAGGATTGGTGCATTCGAAATTGTGCCAATACTTTGACTGCTGCAGAGTATGTGAATAATTTGAGGATGTATCTAGGGTCGTCTAGTAAAATGCAGAATAAAGATTACACCTATGGTCGTATTATATGTACAAAAACCACGATCTTATATCCAGTCTTCATTTTGCTGAGTACATATGTTTATTTGCTGAGTACATATTTTTTTTGTAAGTATGAAAATAAAAGCTCTGTTGATTGCTGTGAATTCCATTTAAAGCGACCGGTTTCGTTGAACCTTCGGCATCATCAGTTACAAAATACTGTATTTTTGCCGTATATATGAGTGCTAATGCCGGGTATACTCATGGATGTGGTGGGTGAGTTTTGGGAGGAGGGGTCTTGGGTGGAGATGAAAGGGAGGTAAAGAAATTTAGGGAAGTATGCTATTTTAGTGGTGTAATCCTGAAATCCTTTCCCCTCCTCTCCCCTCCCCTAAAATCTTTTCCCCCTCCATCCTCACCCAAGCCGCCAAAACTCCTCCCACCACATCCATGCGTAGGTATACGGCAAAAATCCTTTATTTGTTAACTGATGATATGGACGTTGACTTTCCACGAAACTGGTTGTTTTAAATAAAATTCAGTGGAACGAATAGATTTTTTATTTTTTTTATTCCATCCTGAAGATCCATTAAGTTTAGCTGAGTGCCGTACAGACTCATAGACTTCATATGCTTATCTAGGCTTCATATGTTTATTTGATTTATGCATATATGTTCTTCTGTTATGCTTAGTTATACTTGTATGTTCATCTCTATTGTGCAGTTTTAAAGCTAACGTTTATCCTCTTACCCGAAATGGTAGAAGAGACCGTGCAGATCTTAATAGTTTAATTCTGTCTCGGCATATTTAGTGATATTTCTTAGAGGCGGCTCTTGATGTGATTACTCTTTGAGTTTGTTCCTTTCCTCAAATTCTTTTCACAAGTGTTCTATAATAATAATGTATTATTCTCGTACATTTCTTATTGCGTAAATGTTACCAGTTACTTCAATTTTAACACTTAGATAATAATTTATTTTCAATGTGCTTTAATCATTTATCTTGTACCATCGGTAGGGATTTCGCCGGATTTTCACAGCCAGAATCTTTGCATTTGTTTCCCGTCGTGAGTTTTACTTGATTCATCGTCGAGTGCAGAGCAGAGGTTTTTTGAAACGCGTGTCGAATGAA
Source organism: Hetaerina americana (assembly GCF_022747635.1). Lineage (NCBI taxonomy): Eukaryota > Metazoa > Arthropoda > Insecta > Odonata > Calopterygidae > Hetaerina > Hetaerina americana. The sequence continues at coordinate 76,786,567 of NW_027286985.1, forward strand.
GGAAATGGGAAAACTGGGTTAAAAAGTGAGGAAGATAAACATATTTGGAAGGAGAGGAAGGAAGGTTGATGGAATTCGCAAAAGTTAGGACGGATATTGAGAGGTAATGGAATATTGAAGGCTGTGATAGAAGGGAGAACGTTAAGGAAACAGGGTGGGAGGAGGATAATGAGCATTTCGTGTGGCGTTAAGGAAGAAGACATCCTTAGCAGGAGGTAGGTTTTGTCAATAAAACCTTCAGAATGAGGTGCCTTCTAGTTCTAAGATCGAAATTTTTTCTGACTTACAATTTACTCCAGAAAGTTAAAATTATTGCTACTTCTCAACGTATGTCTCTTTCGATAAACGCATTTTTCACAACCTGGACTCCTGATTCCATGGACCCTTCTTTACGGATCAATTTTGCTCGTCGGAAAATTGTTAATTGTCTGTGGCCGAGGCTTCTTGGGGTAGTTGTCACACGACATTCGGTCTGGTCGAACTGTCGCACCCACAAACTGATATTAATCATACCCATACACTATCAAAGTGGGTCTCTCTCAATTTTTGATGGGTTTTCAACCATACAAGGGAAGAAAACGCATGATTACACGCTATTATAATATTTGTAACGACGCCATGGTACGTATTGAAAACGCTTCTTTCTCAAGCGGAAGCTCGACTATGCGGAGTGCGGTGCAGCCATCAATGTGTTGTATTTATAAAGGGTGCCCGCTTTTTTTAAGCCCAAACATATTTTACCTACTCCCAGTCCTGGGGCAAATATTGGGATAACTTTTAACTTGAACACTCTCTACAATAATATAAAGGATATTATCGTCTAGAGCTAATTTCCCTTAAGTACAATATATTACTGCCTTAGTTTATGCCAATATTCCATTTAGGTTATATTTCACCAAAAATATATGTTTAATGTGACTACAACATTTAATACCATTTCTTGTAAATCTATAAATCATAGTCCGTATTAATATATTGCAAGGGATACCAAAATAATGCGACACTTAAGAATTCAACATGGGTAAATAAATGCAAATATGAGTATAGTTTGCAAAATACACATCCTAAGATAAGAACAAGCTTTTTGGTTAATTAACATATGAAACAATAATGAGAGATTTTGTAGGATTTTACGTGGAATAAATGCAAACTCGCACGTTATGGATCGCACTGGAGAGAGGAATGAATATCTAAACTCATCGGGCATACTCAGACAAGATAGTCTCCTGAAGACAATGGTGGAAATGAAAGCGGACGGGACGAAAAGCAGACGGATGCCATCTGCGATGCATAAACCAAACAATGGAAGGCATGAAAGCGATGAGATATGAAGAAGATGTGAACCCATCTGGATATCTACTCGAGGCTTTAATCGGAATCTGTGGATAACTTTCGCCCTTACACTGATAATGTAGACATTCCATTGAAACTGCGAAAACCTTATATGGATTTCAATGGATACGTATGATTACGTTTCCAGTAAGAAATACGTCGGTAAAATGGAGTCTCACATGTTAATGGTTAATGGGATCAATTTTACTCTTTGTTTTTCCAAGCATGACGTATATTTTTCAGTAGGGCCCCGAGTATGAAATTAGTATAGTTGCTAAAACGAATAAATATGTGTACTGTACTTATTACGTGAGCATTACTGTTAGTAATGACCCTGAGAAATAACTCCTTCCAGTGCCCTTATTGAGTCCTCGGCGCGGCACACAACGTGCTCATATCTCATACGGCCCCACATTTCGGCATGAAGGTGTGTTGCAGGTTGTGTTAGAACGTTAGCCGTTATCGTAATCGGTGATTATTAAGCTTAGGTATTGTATCATTTTTAGCTATTTTGAATTGCCGCACGTGATTACACATATTCTTGTGGTCACCTTATGTGAGAAGGAAAAAAGTGCATCCAACGCGAAATAACACTTCTCCTTAACTTTTTCACACGCTCACCCAAAATTAAGGAACGTGTAGCTGGTGATGAAGTTCCAAAAATATGAAGCGTATATCTTTTCGTTGGATAATATTTCCTTTACTTAGGTTTCTCTTCTGATTTTTTACGTACTCGTATATGGGAAGTTCATAGAAATACTCAGTTAACGCTTTAAAAGCATGCCAGATACAGACCTAAAGAAAAGCAGTTAATGAAACATATGTAAGCGAACTGAGTGGATATGCAAATGTACACGGAAAAATATGTTACTGACGGGATCGGAATCCGGGCCTCTCAATTGCCAGCCGAACGCTCTTCGTACTGTTACGCATTTTTCTGTCTAGTGTCAGATCCGTTGCGTTCCGTCACATTTTCCTAAAATCAATACTTTCTATACCTTCCTCTGTACCTGTTTCCTATTGTGTTTAGACATAATATTAAATATATTTTTTACTTTCCCAATTGTGCTCCCGCAGCTTATTTAGTGGACGAAGGAGCACCATGGCGCGTTGAGGAGGGACCCCTCCGGGGAGGGGGCGGGACGGGGGGGGTCGTAGGAGGGGGGCCGCAGGAGTGGAGGGAGGAGGTGGCCTAGCGGGAGAAGGAGCCGCCGCCGGCAGCAGCAGGGGGGGCGGCGGGGGGCGCCAGGGGTCCCGAGGGGGAGCGGCCCATGTTGGCGGAGCTGCCCGCCGTCCCCGCCGCCGCCCCACCACCGCCGCCTCCGCAGGCCTCGGGCGCTCCGCCGCTCCGTCCCGCCGCCCCCGAGGAGGACGATGCGACCACCGCCGCCCTTGACCACGGCGTCGCCGCTGCCCCCGAGGACGACGGGGAGATATCCCCTTCAGGTTGGTGCCTCCCACGGCGGGGCAGGGCCGCCGGGTGATTAATTCCAATCGATTTGGTTCCCTCCGCGTGGAGTTTGGGAACCATGGGGGGTGTGGGGATCGTTCACAAAATGAAGGGGGGAGTGGAGAGAAGGGGACAAAGGGCCTTTTCAAGAAAAAAATATATAACTTGGCTACACATTATGTGGCTAGCTGAACCCCACGAGTGAGGTGGAGGCCCCCGCTCCCCGAATATCTAATATAATCATCTGGGATTTTTTTTATCATCTTTTGTGTGGGGGTACTCCAATGGCGTTAAACGTATCAATAACTCATTTTTTTAAGCGATATCCCTATTTCAACAACCCTTTCTGCTAACCTATTCAATCCGTCACCTTGTATTCTCATCACTTACGACCCACCTTTCTCCCACCTTGCCTTTCAAACCCCGAAACTTTAATTAAAACCTTACTTTGTTTCGATGTCGTAATTTTTTGTTAATTTGCAGACCTAAAGCTGTCCATTGAAAGAGGTAATGAGGGCTTTCATCACGTTCTCCTGGCTCTCTTTAACTTTAGTAGATAATTATTCGACTATTGTCGTCGGTCAGTATTTTGTGAAAGTGGCTTGTAAGAACTTTTTCCGCCAGATGCCATGCTTTGAAAATTTTGTCATGCGTGAAACTAAATGGTCATTATATATTCGTGGGAAACCATAACCGGCAGAGGGTAAGGCACTGGCCCCCTACCCAGATGTGTGAATTTCAGGCACCATTGGGCTTAGTACTGGGTGAACTCTACCACCGACCTGAGGGTTGATTATTGTGTTTATGGTTATATATATATATATATATATATATATATATAAATATAAAATATATATTATATATATAAATTTATATATTTATGTATATATTATATATAAATTTATATGTATATATATATATATATATATATATATATATTCATTCACATGGAAATAGATATAAGGAAAAGGGTTAGGAACGCATATAAAGGACGAACATAGGAGAGGTGGCGAAGGCTGAATAAGGCAAATCACAAGAGCAAAAATATTTCCCTAAATAAAAATTAATTTCTAATATGTGTTCCTATCCCTTCTCCTCATATCTATTTCCATGTGAATGAATGAATATTTGTTCGCAATATGGTGGAATTTCGTGTTTGAATGTGTATTTGGCCAGTGTGGCTCGTCTCTTTCTTCTGGCAAGGCTTGCCACGAAACGCACTGTTCCTATCCTTTATGATGTTGTATGATTGCTTACCTACTTTCCTTCCTCTTTTGGCTCGTGTTTTTCTCCTTTGGTGGGTGAAACTGCCCCCTGGAGCCATCTCTTGGCCAAAGAATCGGGGAATTTGGTTAATATATAAGACCCGCAAATCTCAGTGTAAATTGTTTCCTCGATAGCTCAGGTGGTTCGAGCACCCGCCCGGCAAGTGGAAAGATCCGGTGTTCCAGTCCCAGTCATGGAAATATTTTTACGCTTGTAATATGCGTTTCCGCTTTCCCCACCTCTCCTGTGTTCGTCCTATGTGTCCCTTCACTTTTCCTTATACCTATTTCCATGTGAATGAATGAATATATATTATATAATATATCATATATCTATATATGTATATATAAAATACATATTATATATATTTAATATATATATATATATATAATAATATCACTAATTTAACCGGAGAAACGAGATGGCGCTAGCGAACAAAAACACGGAGACACACATACAAATTAAACGCACGTATTCCGAATTTTCGGAAGGACTCCTCTCCCTAGTGAAAGTGGTTTCATTTAAATGTCTCTCTGTGTTTTTGTTCGCTAGCGCTATCTCGCTTCTCCGGTTAAATTATTGTTATTATTATTCACAACCGTGAGACTTTCCTTCGCTAGATATATATGTATATTTTTTTAGAGACATTCTATTGGCATGAGAAAAGGAAGTACGCTCATGGGCACATCATAAATCCATGAACGATTTATAATTCATCGGTTTGCACGTTAACAGATGTCTCAGTCTAACCGTTGGTGCCCGTGCCTCGGCGAACTTCCCATCGTTATTGGTGAATGACGACGATCAGTTATCAATGGCGACGCTACTAACTGATTGCGTTTCTTATTTGCGAATCTGTGAAAACAGCACCTAACGATGTTAAGTGAAAGATATATTGGCACACATGAATTGAATGCTCATGCACCTGGATGGTTTCGGATGTGTCCTTTCTTCGTTCGCCTTCTATTCCCCTTCTCATTGACCCCATTGACCCGTGCTTGAGCCACGTGCTCCATAGCATGTCTCTACGAAAGCCGCACGTCCTAAAAAAAAAAGGCTTGACGTCCCAGCCGCGTTGCTTTCCTCCCAATTGATGGGTTTTGATCGGAGCCGTGGTGGCCATTGACCGTGCTGTTCAGAGCACGTAGACGACCGACCGGCGCCAGTTTTTCGCACGTTTTGGCACCGCTCTTATCCCACGGGCGATGGAAAGGTTCCGATCACGTTTCAGGACCGGGAGCGATCGCTCCCGTAAGAGATTAATCGAGCAAATGACTGCACGGTCCGGGAGGAGGAGATGAGCGGGTCAGAGGGAGGCGGGTATCGGTGGAAGTTGGGATTCCGCAAAAATAGAGACGAGCGGGAGCTCCCCTCGCGGCCTTTGATTTTCCTCCGTCGCAGCCTCTCAGCGATCCGCCCGCGGTTTGTTTCCCTTACCCCGAGGGGTAAAAAAAAATCGATTTCCGCGTCCCTGTGATCCGCAACAGATGGAGCTACACGTCGGAGCAATCGTGTGAGTGCCGCGCCGGGGACTACATAAGTGTATGTATGCATTCAGTAGAAGAGGCTTTTGGGTAACCTTTCACTCTTTTCCTCAGAGGCTAGCTCTCGGTGGATACCGTGTGTCTGGGAGCGGTTCCGCGCACTTGGCTCCTTGGAGATTATTCAATACGAGTGAAAGTAACCAGGAAGTTGGGCAGGGTGAAGCGCAGATGAACTTTTCTGCAGTTGAACACTGATGCTTATATGTGGGTAAATAGCACTGTAACCATTCGGCTCCCATAACGTAAACTGCGAGACAGTTGACATCTCACTCTGTAGCGATAGTACTACGCATTCTGAGGTTGAACCAGTAATATGATAGTAGGTCCCGATAATCATTTGATAGTTACTGGCGCCAATTTTTGGCTTGAGAATAATGAATATATGATTTTGTGTCATTATGTATTCTTCAAAGTGTTGGTGTTTATACCAGCATTATTTTTTAATTAAATATTGTGAGAAACTCGACTGAACGCGGAAGACAATCCTGTTGATCTAGTGTTATTTTATCTGGTAACTCACATTTTAGTTATAGTCCTCGTGATTATGCTAGCGTGTGATTTAAACTTGAAAGTTTTTTTGGTTGAAGTTTTAAATAATAAGATACTTAGCCGGAAATCACTCCTAAGCAGAATCCACTATAGTATCTAGAGTGGAATGCTTAATGCACGGAGTACATCGTGTTTGGATCTTCCTTTAAATCCCTTTTATTTACGGTTGTTAATTAGTTGACCATACGTTTTGGGGAAAGTTATTTGCTATAGCAATGGATACAAAGCACATGGTGTGATAGGGATTCTACATAGATTTTTTATCTTTCTTATTACGGTCTGTAATCAATTAAATCTTGCCTAATTTACATTGAGAATTTTGCGAGGACATTTTCAATTGCGGTTTATTTTCGCGTATTTTCTGAAGATTCTGATTTTTGTCGTGGCATTCGTGTGGTAAATGAAGTAATTTCAAAACATATCTCGGGCATAAATCTGAATTTATGTATTCAATTTCAAAGTTAGAATGCCAAAATGCGCTAGTTATATTTGAAACCAAAACAGAACGTATTTTGGCTAAATAATAAAAAATTCGTTGCAATTCTCCACAGTTAAAACTTTATTCCGACCATGGTTTCGATACACTGTATCATCATCAGGATCGATCCTGATGATGATACAGTGTATCGAAACCATGGTCGGAATAAAGTTTTAATTGTGGAAAATTGCAACGAAGTTTTTATTATGTCTCGATTCCACAACATCACGCCTGACTCTTCACTTTTTGTATTTTGGCTACTATTCCATTACCATACATACTATTCTGTGCTTTGTGATTGTCCGATTGTTAATTGGTTGTCGCGGACGAAATTGACGTGTATTTAAAAATATAGAGGCACCTCGTACTTTTAAAAGCACCGATTTTTTCTAGTTTTCTAGTCCCCCGTGTGGTCAAATCGGCGCCACACTATAACGTAATTACTAATAGCCATCATCATCATCTGTGATCATCACCCTTAAGATTAATTTGACGCAGCATTCCACTCACTTCTTCTATCCCTTTGCACATTTTGGCGTCGGTCATCCTAGAGCAGTGCGACAGTCACTTTCCATTATCTACCTATCTATTATTTCTGTAGTATCGAGTATTATCGATCATATCCGGTCGTAAGAGATATCAACTATCGTCCATTAAAGGTGGTTGGATTAACATCGTCCGTATCGTGTATCAACACTATGCTTCATTTCTTTATATCAACGATAATCATAGGCCTTCGATGTGTCGTATCCATAAATTGTTGGCATTGATCTTGTTTCTACAAGTTGTTTATTGGCAATCATTTCATGTAGTTTTGACATATTTTCATATCGCATAGACTCACTTCGGACTTCCGAAAGTCCGCCGACTTTCGGACTCACCGTCCGAAAATCGGCGGACGCACTTTGCTGCTTTATTGGGAACTCCGAAACCTAGTGATAACAAATGAATTACACAAATTTAGAGCAATTTCAATGTCTTGGGAAAATGCTAGCGGTCCATTGAGAAGATCCATTAAGAGATCTTATAGAGAAACTCAGCTGCTCCCTCGAGCGCGCGTCAGTGAATGCTCTCATAGCAAATTCCATCCCCCCCTTCCCACTGCAATGAGGACACCACCTTTCCCTGCATGCTGTATTCCTCAATGTCACTAAAACGGTTGCCAATTGGTTAGGTTCAGCACCACACACACACACGTACGCACTCACCCCCTCCCCAACCCGCGGACATTCTTTCGGGATCCGTGAACACGAAGGTAGAATTTTCCCATCGGGATGGGGAAACGCACGCAGCGCCCTTATTGATGTCATCCGCGAACATCTCCGAGGCCGCCGCGTCTATCAGTGAAGCGGCTCGATACTCTCCAGAATCCCGTGCGTTTTGTGAATTGGAAGGGCAGTTGTGGTTCTATAGCCCTCTCTCTTCTCTCTCTCTATCAATCTATCTATCTCTCTCTAACCTTCGGCTGCAGGAATCTGAGGGTTAGAAAAAAACGGAGAGCGAAATATGAAAGCACACTCTCTGATTATTTTTTCAGAGACCGTACCAATCCTACGTTCTCTCTGTTGAATATCGAATTCGTACCGTGTGGAAAGATAACCTGTCCTCATCCTGGGATACGGCGGGATCTCCGTTGGAGATGACATCGTCGGTCTGGCTAGGTTTGCGGTTCAAAATATAGTGTACTATTCGTGAGTTTCATTTACAGTTGAATACTCTGAAAAGATATAACCCCCGCAATTCATCTTTCCCGTTAAACTCAACACTTAATAGCAGCGAATAATTTTCACCCTAATGAGTTTTCATTGTTACCCTTAAAGGAAGATTTGATAAATTAATGAATATGTGATATCGTGTGTACTTTTCCATGAGTTAATATAAAATGGAAACAAAAATCCGCGAAGAGTTTAGCCCATAAAAATGTGTGAAAATTTTGAAATGTTTGAAAATGTTTAAGTATCAAAAGTGGCTGACATTTTCGCAATTTCAACGACTGTCTGGCTGATGCGTATTCACTTCTCTCGAGCAAAACAAGAAAGTTGAGGTAAAAAATAAATCCGATTCGAGATCGCACCGTGGTCCGTCTGTAGCTCTCTGACATCATTTCAATATGGACGGCACGTCAAAGAGTTTTAACTTCGTTTCCATTCGATGGCGGCGCCTAATTGGGAATTTTTTTATTCAATACGCATCGGATGGAGTGCGGTTCATTGCTGCAAAATTTTGCGCGTCATGGCCTTTTTACCTCGAGGAGAAGCGGGTTAAGGGTTTTCTTCAGAAATGTGGCAACACTGAATACCGTTTCACTGCGTACTTATTTTACGGAAGGTTATGTTATAGCTCAGTTTATCTCGGAATCCAAAAAGTGATTTCGAATCAAAGACACAGTAACATGTCTCATTCAATATGCTATGGTAGTCGTTACCCATGATGCGATTTTTCTCTGTCGAGTTATTTTGTGTTTCGTATCGCGAAATTTGAAGCAGGTTGACAGAATATTCGCAATCCAACGCTTAAATAACGGTATCGACAATGCGAGCGCGTTATGAAGACTCATAACATCCATCGTCCCTGGTCTCAGCCTTGAGCCTTGTGTTGCCATAGAATAGATTTTCCTAAATGGATTCCTCGCTGCGATGTGACCTCAGAGATGGAGACACTAAAAAAACTATTTTTTTGTACCATTCGATTTTGTTTGTGATTTTACGATATGGGAACATACAGAAATCCTAGGTTTGGAAATTGTGCGATGCACCGACGGAACCTGTCACTTCTCTCAACTCTGAAAATCTAATAACTATTGTTATAGTTTTTAGCATGGAAAAATATGGAGATATTATGTGGTTTGACCACTCTTTCTGGAAATCTGTTAAATATAAGGATTTTTGACGATTGGCTGGCAAATATAAGCAGTGGTAATGATCAGAAGGATGTTATGATAAGTTAAGGAACCGTGCACTTAGGCCCAAAACCATACGAATAAATTCCAAGAAACTGTGGGAGATGCCGCGACAATAACTTTTTGACGGAATTCGCTAATATGAATTTAAATGCAACACATAGAGAGTGTTAAAAATCATTCTTCTTGACCGGGATTCGAACCCGGATCCCTCGATGTCCAAAATTCGGAGTGTAAGTGTACGTCTTGATAGCTTAACTAACTAAAGTACTCGGCCGAATCGGTTACTTCCTTTCCATGTTCCACCTGCGATTTTCCAAACAGTCGCCACCCGTAAAATGCATTCTGGGAGATTATCAAGTTTTGAACCCGAGACGCGGGTGCGAGCTATATCCACAGGATACCTACTTATTATGAGCAATTTTAATATGATCTTGGCATTTTAAGTTTATAAGTCTGTGGTGGAAATGTTCGAGAAATTCACTGATGCTGCTCTCACAGCCATACTAATACGTACTTAAACTGTTATCAGTATGTATCGTCTCTGCCTTTTCTGTTAGTATTTATCCATATGTATTTTGTATTGATCAGCATATTTTATTTACACTATTATTACTCATATCATCGATAATCTGCCGATTGAGTTAGGTTTTGGATGGACACAAGCTACCAAACGGTACTGTGACAATGTCCTCGCCTCTACCGACAAAACACAAGTCAACATCCAACACTACAATTAGCCCCTAGTCAACTCCGTATACTTCCTTCCGCACTTCTTTCCGTCCATCATTCGTATCCTATTCCTGCCCCATCCTCGTTTGCCCTCTATCACAACCTTCAACATCCTATTGTTATTCAAAATGCTCTGCAGTCATCTTTCCAGCCTCATTTAGATCACCTCTTTTCCCCCACCATACCTAGTACTTCCTCGTTTGTTTTCCTTTCAGTTCACTTCACCTTTTCCATGCCTCTACACCCTCCCAGTTTTACACCCACATTACATCCAAACACCTACATTTCAAAACCTTTCAATCCACGCCTATCATCCTGCTTCAATTATTAAGTTTCCGCACCTTCAATGAAGTTTCCACACCGTATATAACCACACTCCATGTCAATGTTTTAACGAGCCTTTTCTTAACATTCTTGCTTAAAATCCCTGTCATCAATTCCCTCCTCCTTGTGAAAGCTTCCATGCCTTCTCCTTATGTCCCTAATATTTTGACCATTTTTTTCCAAAACACTTTCGAAGTATGTAAACTGTTCCGCCTGCTCTAATTTTTGCCCTCCTATTTTAACGTTTAACATAGCATTTCCTTTTATGGAAACCGCATTACCGTTGTTTTATTTACATTTATTGTCATAATATACCTATCGCAATGACTTCCCAATGCACTCAGCAATGCTTGCGTTCCTCTCTTAGGACATAGGACATCCCTTGTTTGAACACCCATGTGTTACTCCCCTTCCTAGCACTGCTCATTCCGACTCTCCATCCCCCACTGGCGCATGAGCAGTCGGAGACATATACGTGTACAGATTGCGAATAAGTGTTCTATCCCTCCAGCATACTCCTATTTCCTGGAATTCATTCATTAATTTTTCCCAATGCGTTCTATCAAACGTATTTTCGACATCTATGAAACAGGCATTTACGTCCTGATTATATTCAATGTTTCTCTCTATTAATTACCTCAGTATTGCATTGGCATCACACGTGCCTAACCCCTCCCTGAACTCAGACTGATCAATTCCTAAGTAATCAATTACCCTGCTCTCCATTCTCTTATTGACGATCCTGAGAGTCATTTTAGCTGTGTGCGAAAAGAAACTTATTTTTATGTAGTCCTCTCAAATTGCGGCCTTTACCTTTTTTGGAGTGGGAACTAACCCTGATCTGATGAAGTCCTCCGGCCAAATTTCTCTCTCATGTATAAATATATATATGTATATGTAAATATATGTATGTATATATATATATATATATATATATATATATATATATATATATATATATATATATATATATATATATATATATATGTATAGAAAAAATGTTTCCATGTAAAATGAAGGAATATTCTGAGAATAATTTTTTTTAGAAATTTAGGTTTACACGAAGTGGACCCATTAAGTTGCAGCGTTGTAAAATTATAGAATAGCAATAATTTTTAAATGAGCCAACTGAGAACGTGAATACGTTATTTACAGCTTGTGGACTAGATCCATTGTTACGTAAATCATCATGCATTTATCCGCAACCATTGGTATAGTATGTCACCAGACCTCAAGCTAGCGGCACGAGAAGTTGACGACAGTGCGCGCATTCTACCACGAAACCTATATATCGAAAGGCACGCCCACGGTGCCCAGTCGTGCTATTCTGTAATAATCTAGCTACTAATTGTACCATGGTTAAGGTGCCATTTTTCTTAACTACTCTGGCTGGATCCTGCCAAAGAATGCGTTTCCGGTGAGAGAGTTCCGTTACATGCTTTGATTGATGTCCATTGACCAATCACAGGGTGACGATACGGAATGGTGCGTGGAGTACCCGATTGTGGAAAAATAAAAACGAGAATTGAAATTGGAGGCCCCGTCCCGCGCGACGACTTGTCTCATTGCGAGTTCCACGCTCTTCCACAGGATCAGCAAAGGACTCAGCTCTCCGAAAATACGACATGAGCGTGGAGATAGGGGCGACAGATAGTGGGGAGCTTTTGTCAACGCGACGTGGGTGAATCGGTCAAGGTCGTCTAGGTCGGTTACAGTGGACCCAGATAAAAATCAGCCCGAATAGTGCCTACCCCCACCCAAAAGACTTCTTTTTTTGTAATGACTTTCCCTTTTATTACCGCGAGTATCCTGTTTATCAGAAAATGTCACGGTTGGCGTTCGGCGTCGCGTCCGCCTTCAACACCCCAGACCTCGTCATTAGATATGGGGGGCGCTGTAGTTTCTGTGTCGCAGCCATTGGCGGGTAGGGGGTCGGATTCAGGCATATTCCCTATTCTTCCCTATTTGTTTGTTGATTTTTATAGGCGTATCGATTTGCGGTCGTGTCCCGTACCCGTCCATGGACGAGTTGTTAATATTAATGCAGTTACCGCAGAGTACTAATAAACGATCGCCGTGACCGACGAATGGGTCAGCTTCGACGTGAGATATTAAAAGGGCATGGACGAGTGATGGGGGGCTTTATCATTTTCGCGTGTCAACTTTGTTCGGTTGTATCTACTCGAAATCGTGGCCACCGCAAAAGCGTTCCTCGGCGGAAGGGGGATCAGGATAGTGCGGCGGCTAACGCACTGGCTTCCCACCACGAGGGCCCGGGTTCGAATCCCAGCGGTGGCAGATATTTTTCAGTGGTATCCCGATCCCTACTTGAGGTGCTTTGCGGAGGGTACTTACAGTGATTACGCCGTCTGTCGGATGGGACGTTTAACTGTGGACCCCTTGGCGCCTTTCGTTAAGAGTAGGCCAATACCGATGCCGGGTTTCTCTCCACCCTTCATCCTTTCCTGTCAATCCTTAATGGCGCAGATGACAGCTGTCGGTTTGCTCCCCTAGAAACTACTGCTACTATTCGGGGGAAGTTATGGCCTCGGCCTCCCGCACTATTTGTTTGTAAATATTCTCATGTACATAAATATGCTCTTGTACATAGTCTTACACACACAAATTCTTATCTACATCCTACAGTAATAGGCGTGTTCATGTAAAGCTTAAAATTTTGCCCATCCGAATAAAAAGGTAGGGATGCTTAGGCTTAATTTTTTATGGTTGTGTATCGTGTAAAGGAAGAGCCAGTACTTGAACCTGTAAGTGATCTTCTCTAACTTTATCCTGGTAGTCTAATCGGCCAATGTGATGTGGGTCCTCAATAATTTTATAATTTTTAATACCAAAAGTAGTCTGGTATGTAATCATCCCCCTGCCACACATTCTAGCGGTGGGTTGCAGGATTCTATGCAAAGAAAAGTAATCTTGGGTTGCCTCTACTTTTCTAAAAGTCGTAAACTACTCTCCACGTGACTCAGCAGACTCCCATCCTGATTACTCATGCACCCCTGTAGCACTAACTCTTTTCTCGTAACATTTTTTACGACTCAAACGCATTCTCTTTGAAATTTTTCTAATGCCATAATTCCTCGTATTTATTCAGAATAATTTCCGAACATACCGAATAAAGCGTAGTCACATCCCTCTTTTACATTTTCATTATACTTTCCTGCCTTAATTTGATTTCTGTAACTCATCACTCGGTCGAAATATTCACTCGTGAAGTACTCCGCGAGATTTTATTTTCATGGTATTCTAATTTATTTTAGGGAACTGAATTCGTTAAATATATTAGACCTTTTCCAAGTTGTCCAGGTTTTCCAAGTGATACTGTCAGATATTTCAGGAATGGCAAGTTGGCAATTGTTGGTTTCCTCTAGTATAGGTATTATTCAGAGGTTGAAAATGTTTGTGTTGACTCTCGTATCAGGCAAATTTTTCGGCTGAATTTTCGAAGGGTGGAAGTTGTCGCTGTTTGGGATCCCGAATGCCGATTGGGTGGATTTTTCTCTGCCCAGGGTGCCACATTCCAGAGGTGTTTAATAATTTAATTGCGCTTTTCTTTCGCGAGTACATTCTTACAAAAAAAGAGTCTCTTGTTACCATGCACGGAAAACGCCCACGTTACAGCGTACTCACGTTGTACGCATGAGCATAAAGGTAGGTTAATTTGATCAAATTGAACCGCATCGTCTGACATTTTTATTCTTGTTAGCTGCAGAAATATAATTCAATTTGGTCACGAATGAGCAAATTACGATCAAATACTTCACGTCCTGGGTTGCGGCTTTAAAATAAGAGAATTTAATCTCCGGAATCGTTGGATAGAATTTTTTGCGTTACTTCATAAAGGGAACTTGACACCATATTATTGGGGGAAAATATCTGAACGCATGAGTTAAGATGAGGTACCATTTTGCATTAGCCCACGTCTCAAATGCATCTCAATGCTTTTGGTATCCTGTGTGGAAATTTAAATTTCTTAATTAAAATACCAATAATACTGGCCGAGTTGGCACATTCATCATCACAGAAAAACTTTGAATGAATAGTAAAAACTACTTCCAAAGAAACTGCGGGAGTGTTTAAAAGTTGGCTTTAACTGCGTGGACTGTGGCGCGTCGCGCACGAATACGAATGCCGGTGACATTGTATGTACGGTATTTCGTCACAACATCTTGTTCCTTTAAAAGCCCCAAAATTTCAGTTTAAGAGGACGCCTCGATAGCTTAAGTGGCTAAAGCACTCGACCGGATATTGAGGGATGTGGGTTGGAATCCGTCAAAGCGAATGTTTTGTACACTCTGAAATTGTTGCAGTAAAAACTACGTTGAAAATCACCAGGCGGACGAGGTTATATGCACAAATTTGCCTTCTACATGAATGCAGTTGTTTTACCGAAGTTAAATGTGACAACGAAGAAATACTACTAGGTCTTTAAAAAACTATATTAGAAGAAGAGTAGTTGAAGACTGTTGAAGAAGACATTTGAGTAGCTAAAGAAAGCTGGCTAATATTCAAATCGGTTTAAGAAATTCTTTCCCTCACACAATTCATAATGATCAAAATGAAAAACGCTCTCCCCCAGCCTTAAATTTCTCAAAAATATAATATTACATTGTTGAATACACAAATTAAACGATAAATTTCTCAGTATCTCTTAGTGGTTGTTGATATATCGCCCTTTGCCATAGACCCATGGTATACGCCGATATCTTGCAGGGTAATGTGTTGGCTTAGTGAGATTTCAGACACATTCGGGTTAGAGAGACTGACACAGTGAACACCAAGGTTACTGCCTTCATTTCCGGTCGGGGGTACGGATGTTGTGTCGTGGTTGAGTGAGATGAGGAATTACCCCTGTCGTGGAACCTCTTGAAAATCAGATATATACCTCTGGTGTTTCCTGTTTTTCACCCAGTCAGTTTTGAATCTCATCAATTATTAACGCGTTTCCAACTCGCACACAACTTGTTTGCCGCGAGAGAAATCATATATAGTATTCGATCTTTTCCTTGTCTTTGCCAAGTGGCGAGGCGTGTCCGGTCAAACGTCACCTCGTGGATCATTCGCTCATTTAGATGTTCATCCGGCGTCATGTTTTAACTAATTCGGACGATGTTCCTCGCCCATTCGTGCGCACAGATGATTCGCCTGCGTTCCACTTCCCGAAAGGGTATTCCCTAATTAATTGCGTTGTAACCATCACGGTCAGCGTGATGCCGTTCTTTCGGATCGTCTGTGCGTCGATTTTGATTATCCTCAATTCACACCCTTCCCCCTTCAACCTCCCTACTTGTCAGGTTTGCTGTCATAACGAAAGACCCATCGAGTCGATGGTCGAGTGCGTTATCGGCGATGCGGTGAATCCACTCGAGGCGCATGTGCGGACCTCGAACGAATGGAGGAGGGAGGTACTTAATGAGGAGGGTGTCCGTTGCTGATTTGACTGAGTTTGAAGATTGACTGAGTCCACAGCGTGCACACTGAGGGGGTTGTTTGACGCCCTGAGGATATAGACGGAGGAGAAGGCATATGTGCCATCATTCCTTGCAGTCGTATCTGTACTTGTGCGCGTCACACAGAGATGCTTACCTGAGAAATGAATGCATTTTAATGAATGTAGGCAGGTAGGTATTTAGACTGGTGGGCGCGTGGACAGCAAAGGTCGTTTGACCAATTGTGATGAAATAAACGAATAATTATAGAGAACTTTGCTATGAGTTTTGTAATTGGTGTTTCGAATTATTATGCCCACTATTTGTAATGGGGTTTATCAGCAAAATCAAGTTTTTTAACGTTGAAAAAATCAATATCACCACTTCGAGCGTTTGATTTTCAGAGGACTTTGATCGTATCAACAGAAGCTTTTTTTAATGCAAACAATTTATGAAATGGTACCGAAGCAATAATAGTGACTTGAAGGCAGCCGGTATTATGATTATAGCCTAAGAGAAAAGCCGTTGTTAACTTTTCTTTGGAATTGGCGAATTTTATTTCAATCTTCGTTTTGAGTTCCAGGAATCCTATCCTAGCGCTGCGACTACGGAGGTGGGGTCTGTTGCCAAAGTTCCTCACAGTCCGCTAGCTCGTCCATTAAATGCCCTGAATTTTTGCCCTACCTTTGAAAATTCATCGCATTACTCTCGCGATACTATATTACTATACAGGATATAATTTGAGACGTTGTCTCGAGAATGAATGAATCGATTGTGACTGGGTGCGAAGAAAATAGCTTGGATTGTATCTTTAATTTATTCCGTAATAGGTATTGTTTTCAAAGTCTCGCCGTCGACTTTTGGTGATTAAAACACGTTTTGTTCTGATAATTTCGAATTGAAGGTTTCATTATTAATTGAATATATGCAGCTTTAATGTTTGCCCGATTTTGTAATCTGTCATTTTCTCGTTCCAATCTCTAGGTCGAAGTCCTATTCTAGCCATTTCTCCATCAATATTGTCCTGACATATTTTTCTTGGTCCTCTCTTTGCGTACTGTTGACTCCCCATGACAAGGCTATTTGATTCGGTGGAAATTCCCATTCAGTTTTAGGCTTAAAATATTCCATCTTAGTTTTAAAAGTTAAAGTACCTCATGCCGAAGGTAGAAATAAGTTCTCCGACCTATGTTTTACGTTTCCTCGGAAGAAATGTATTCGCTATCGTGTTGCAACCGTCAAACACTATCTCTTCCTGTTTCTTGAGCAGTGGAAGCCGGGTGTCTTTCGAACATTCTGTTTCTCTGTTTGTCCTTATCCCATAGTGATAGTACGCATTCGTTATCCTAATTTTACGTTCGCGAAAGTGAGCGCGTGCGTGCCGACGTTTTGAGTACCTTTCTGCGAACGTTTCTGAGTCCGTATGAATGGATTTCTTTTTATTTCTTCTTGGATCTTCCGGTGTCCTTTCATAAATTTCAACTCGGCGAAAATTGCAAAAGAAGACTACGTTGGGATTCTTGAAACAGTTATCATCTTTGCTATTGTATAGACGTTGATATGTCACGTACTTGGGGATTACAATGTCCTTAGCGTCCAGCTTCTGTTTATATTTTCGTGGTATTGTCGTTTAGTGTCAACTTGTTTCACGCCGCATCGCTCCTTTGTTATGAATAATCACGCCTTCGTAATAAAAAATAAAGAAAAGCAACCTATCACTTTATGGGGCTGACTTCCTCCGAAAGCAAAATTCTTATGCAATGACTACTTTTAGTGGAATCAGTTGGAAGAAATGCATAATAAATGCCATTTTCTTCGCGTCTTCTAACGTAGCTTTAGGTTGTACTTTTTGTGATCGTACTTAGTTTTCCGTAGAACTTGGATTTATGCCATTTGCTGAAAACGAAAAACGATACATAGGATAATCTATTCTATCAATAGTCATTCCTTGAAAGATTAACTCAGGCAAGTACTCCCGTAGCAACTTTAGCAAAAATGTTACTATATTAACATATTTATCCCATTAGCAAGTAATCATATATTTTAAAAGTTCTAGAAAATAACATTGTGGAAATTCAGTTCGTATCTTCCAATCAAACTCCTAATGATGAGAATACTAAAGCTACAGTTTCAAAATATATTGTGAGATGTGGACATTGCGAAAACTGACGTCATGTATTTACCCAAGTCTTCGACCGAAGATAAAATAATCGGACCTTACTTGTACTCCCAATTTATTTATTTATATGAAATAATGTGCGATTCTACGCCATCATCAAGTGTCATCATCATGTGTACTCGACGTTGTTTATCTGTTGCCAATCCCCTACTCGTTAAAATACACTTAATATTTGTGTTCATAAATAACCTTTACACTTTCGGGGTAGAAACTATCAAAAAGAGCTTGAATTTAGATTATTACAGGGAGTTTATTCTTTTTTCAATTTTTTTGTACCACTCTGCCCTATCTATATATACATATATATCTGTATATACACGCGGTACCCTTGCAGTTGCCGCTAATGTGTGAGTGGCAGGAGGTGATTCCACGTCAGGGATGCAACATCAAAGTGGTGCTTAGTTTATAGTTGCCAAAAATATGCTAAATGATTTAAATAATGTAAATGATTTTATTAGCAACGACACGCCCTACGGTATCTTAGTGTAACACACTTTCCTACACTTGCAATGTTAGTTGCTAGTAAAAATAACTATGAAATATGTTAGATAAAATATTGACGACACATTAGGCTACTTAGGATATTTTTCCTGGCTCGGTCGTTTTCAATTCTGATCTTTATCGTTTGTGGAAAAAATGGCGTCTTAAATGTGTCAGTTCAACTTTTGATCTATCTCTAATCTTATTTTCATTATCTCTCTTACCATGGTACGACGGGGATAGAAATAAATTTTGAGCATCAACGCAAAAGAAATCTGCTTCCAATTTATGCGAGAGATTTAATCTTACAAATTAACCTTCGCTCAGTCAGTCATTCCCAACCTCTTTCTTCTCATAATCTAATGTCGCTGTTACTAAGTTAGTCATAACAGCGTCATACAAATCTCGCTCATACACGCTGCACTCGATATAGTTTGACAATCCGACTTCATAAGAATTCCATATCCTTGCATACATTCTTTCACTTCTGACGCAATCAAACAATGTTTCATACTTGCTCCTCATTCCTTATCTTGTGCCTCTTCCGCCATATTCACGCATTAATTTCTCGAGCTACCCCTTTCCCTCAACGACTTATACCTCTCATGCTTGGCGATGGTGCTTGGTGATTCGACTCACCTCCATTCCTTCAGGACCAAACCAGCTTAGCGCATTGCCTTTTTTCTCGTCTATTACTGGTTCCCCGACACGTTATGCCTCAAAGAAATAAATACGTGGACAGCACTATCTGTGTTTTTCATCGGCTTAATGTTATGACATTCAACCATATCTCGCCTAAGGGGTTTGAATCAATTCGAATGAGAATTTCCGGAAGTAGAAATAGGAGGCGCAGCGCTAAAATTGCTCGGGGAACGTTTAGTTTTAAGTTGAGTGGCATTTCATTCGTGTCGCCGAGCATATCACGTCTTGGATTCCAGTCTGTGATTGAATTGAAATTCTTGCGTCAAGCAGGTAAGGTAAGCAACTTGGCTGGCTAGTCAGCCATTTAAATTGTGACATTTCATTAATCGCATCGTTGGCACGAGGGGCGAGGGTTGTTGGCGTATGGGGGTCATCTTTACACCCCCTTTCGCATCTCAAGCCTCCCGCACGGCGTGCTGTGTTAAATGTTTTGCGGACAGGGATGCGCGCATTTCGAAACAGGAAAGGGAAGAATTGCACGGCACATTCTCGGAAAGTGCTTTTGATTTCATAAAGCAAATTTGCAATTCAGATTTCATCAGCAGAAATTGGCAATACCCTTAGGTGTTAGGAAAATTTTGGCGGACGTCCAGGACCCCGTCCTCTGGACACATCTTACTTTCAAGAACTTATCCAGCGCTTCGAAATTTGGGGCGTTATAAATGTTTAATTATATGGCCATTAAGGTAAAAATAGATGCTTCGAGACAAAATGGTAACTAAGGTGAACACCGAATCAGTCCGTGAATCTAATCTCTTCGAAATGGGGCGAGAGTTAATGCAGCCCATTGTGATTACAATTATCTTGACGTCTTAAAGTTTTAAAAATATGATTTTCCCTGATGTACTCACCGGAATGAAGCCATCGAGGAAATGCAATTGTAGTGCCTACTTGGGATTTCGAAAAAAATATAGACGGCGTTCAAGATATTTCGTTTCCCCGGCCTCCACTTCAACGTTATGCCTTATTTTCTTTCGTAGCGGTAACTCGTGACGTCACGAGTATCCCACACCAATACATCAGGCGCCTTTTTTCATTACACGGTTTACATTCGTTGATTGCCGTTTCTCGACGAGTCGCACACTGTTTCACGAGATATCATGAAGCTCCTCAGGAGTATGTGAGGATTCTCGAGCGTTATGACGAAGACGTTTTTGTTGTACTTAAGTTTCGAAGATAGAGCCGCAGATTCTCACTGTAGAATCATGACTTATCGATTTTTATATAATCAATTACCATTCAGTGTGGAAGTGACTCTGTAAATTAACTCAGTGTGGAAGACCAGTCCGATCTACGTCTTAAAAATCATCATTGATTGCAATGGTATCAACTTTTATCCCGAAATTAAACATATATCAAGTATTAAATAAGGTTGTCTTATTTGATAAATATAAATTATTTTAATACTCGAAACAAAAATAAATTAAAAGCGGGCTATTGACGCGGTTTACGAGTCCGATTAGATCAAATGGTCGAACACACCCGGATGACGACTAGGACGATCGCATCCAAGTATCGAACCCGGCCGCGATCGATAGAGAGCTTTAATGGTGCACATTAAATCTTCCTTCTAAATGGTCTCATATGCGACGCAACTCCTGTATTTAATCCCCTATTCAAGTCTTGCGACCTTATCACAGCTATGATACACTCGTGTATCAATTTTATGTCGACAGTCAATAATTTCTGACGTCCATTTTCAATATCAATCAAATCGGCCTAATTAGGATTCGTAGAAGCCGGCGTAACGGAATACCCAATATGTCGGCGCGACGACTGCATGTAGAATGTATGATTTGTAGTTCCCCCTTTGCTTCATAAATGATGAAGGACGTTGGATATGCACGTCAGCAGCATTGCAACCCTGACGAGAGAGAGATATGATTATTATTATTTGGTGGTCTCTTGTTCAAGTTAAGAGTTTGGATGGACAGAAAATTAGCACCCCCTACATTTCTTAGCCTTGCCCAGCCAGGCACAACTTGACCTCCCACGCCACAATAAAGCCTTTTTCAATTCCGCATACATATTCTTCCTCCCTTCATTCCGTCCAACGTGCCTATTATTTTCCATGCCCTACCTCGCTTGCCTATCGTTCTCCCTTCCATCACGGTCTTCAACCTTCACTGTCTTTGCCCATCAAAACGCTCAGCATCGATGTTTCCTGCTTCCTTTAGATTTCTCCCAGCAATACTCTCTCCTCGCCCACCATACCTGCAACCCCTTCATTTGTTCTCTTCTTCTTACATTAAAATTTTTTCCACCTTCCCCATATTCATACCTCAAAATCCTCCTACGCACGCCTATCATCTTGCTTCAATGACCAAGTTTTCACATCTAACAAAACCACTCTACATATGAAAGTTGTCACTAATCTTTTCTTAACATACTTAATGCCCTAGTCATCAACTCCCTCCTTGCGAAAGCTTCTTTGCCTAACGTATATCTATACAAGACAAAACAATACCAAGAAAGATCGCCCTACTCTAGTTTTGGCACTCAAATTTTAACGTTTAACTTAGCCTTCTCATTCTCGAAAAACTCTTAAACTTTCTTTTGTTTACATTGATCCCCATCCCATGCATATCACACTGATTTTCTATACAGCTCAGCAATAACTGTACATACACACACATATTCGATAAATAAATAAATAAATATATATATATATATATACATATATATATACGTATATGTTTAATATATATAGTGAAAGGTGCAGGTGATAGTGGGCTTCCGTGCCTATCCTACTTGTTGGCTTGTAGACCTGAATAATAATCAAATTTGTTGTTTAAGCTTTACCTATACTTTTAATACATGTATTCTATCTCTCACCTGCGTTTACGTTTACTACGCTCATTATATACCTTGAAGAGTTAAGGTATAGTATATGCACGAAAATTGTCATATACATTTACCATCTTCATCTCGATATTTCTCCAGTTATCGAGTGTTAGTGTGGAGAGTGTCGAGAAACGAATTATGACACAGCCCTGCATCAATTCTCTTAGTAAGTCGAAGCTAAATGCGGGAATTTACAAATGGCCGTCAATTGGTGAGATTAGTGAATACTTCGTAATGGAGCGGTTTTGTGGTATGGATCCAGGACGTGGTCATGGGGACGAACGTTAATCGGAAGATTTGGAGATGTTTGTTTGTCTATGGGTAAGAATGGGAAAAAGCGGTCATAAAAGGAAACAAATGAAGAATGACGGTAAAGAAATGGGAGGTTGTTTTGGGAGTTATTCTACGGAGGCAGGAATGGTGTACCCAGGGAATAATGTGTAGCGATTGAATGCGGAAGGTTAATGGAGGAGATGAATTGGCAAACGAAGGGGAGGAAGGCGAAAGGAAGTCATATTGGATGGAATGAACGGAGTTAGAAAATACTTGAAGCTGGGAAATAATGTTTTGTAATGCGAGTTTGTTAAATTTGTGTTTTTTTTCCGGCGGGGCAGACGCTTAGCGATGCTTAATCCTTCGGTTCATCAAGAACTACCGCAACCGCTTAACTACTATTTGTAAAAATGATAGTTTTTCATTGACGTTAGGACCATAGTCGGAAATCCAGCCCGCCACCATTCCAGTAATCAACTCGGAGGTTGCTTTTAATAGGGAAGGGTAAAGGCACCGCAGAGCCAATTCTCAAGGCTTGTGAAATTCCCGCATTCAGAATAGGGAAAGCCAGTTCCTTTCTCTGTGTCACTATTCGGTTTCCCATGAAGTTTCAATGACTAGAAAATCGCGCAGGAATAACGAACATGTTAGGCATGGAAGAGTGGTTCTTAAGAGAATTGGAAAAATATAATTAATGGTTTCTGGCGTAACTTTATGGAACCGATTCATTATAATTGGAAAAGGAAAAAGTTTGTTTTCTCTCTACCTACTCTACCTGTATTTCCCCAATTTCCTGACAAAGTTACCCACATAGGCACAAGAAAGCGATTCTTGAAAAGCTATGCATGGAGTACTTTTCTGCAGATGTGTCTTGTACGATAGGACCCACTCAGAAAATAAGAGTTGAGGCAATGGAAATGTGGTGCTATATGAGAATGCTGAAAATAAAGTGGATAGACAGAGTAATAAATAAAGAAATACTTAAAATAATGGGTGAAGAACCTATCGGGGACTCTTACAAGAATGATAAGACGGATAATAATTGGACATCCTGAGGTACAATAGCTTAATGAGGGTCATTATTGAAGGAAACAGAGGAGATGAAGAATTATATAGGAGGGCCAAGGATAAGTTATTGGACGTAATAGAGATAATGAAAATGGTTCAAGGAGAACCGTCAGGGAATAAAGGGATTGGCAGATTGTTTGAAGAGCTGCTTCAAACCAATCCTCGTATTGATTAACCTCGCTACCTCTCGTGATTAATTCTACTACTCGAAGAAGCAGGAATAGTGGATGCAGCTGTTGAATTTTATAAGGTTTCTTCCGTGCATATTGTCCGGAATTCGAAACTCGCGGCCGCTCGCTCAGCCCGCTAGACTACCGCGACTCTGTACGCTAGGGATCCATGAGGTGAGAAGAAATGGCTGGTAGTTTTTCTTGCGTTCGAAAGGCATATGGGGCTCTGTAGGGGGATCTCCCGTGGGAAACGACCGTGCGAAAGTGAGAAAGATCGCCCCTCCGCCTATCTTTTAATGCGATTCGTAATTTATGGAGTGACGCGGAGGTCCATTGCGGGCACGTAGCGGACTTTTTTTTCCTTTACGTGTTGCTCTGTAGCCTTTACCAAAAGATGCATTTTAATTTCATATTTACGATAGGCAGTATTTTCTTGTTTCACCGACAGGTGGCCTCGGTTCTCGCGAGTCACGTCCCGCCTGTTATTTATACCAGCATCCGCTTTCTCGTGTTTACCCGTTGAATGGCCTAGTAAACAATGCCCACCGACATTTTTCTCTTCGCGTGACAACTCACATCTCCTCCAGGGTACTCTTCGGTGTAGAGCGAATGATAATTCATTTCTTTATGAAAAAATCTGTCATTAAAATCATGAAGGAAGGTTATATAGCAGAGCGTTATTCGTTCTGTGGTGGTGAGGTTTTAATGGCCCATTCGGAGAATGTTTTATAATGTTTTTTTCAATCTTTGCTTTCTTTTGGCGATTAAGTTTGTATGTCCTTTGAGTTCACCTGCTCGAAATGGGTTTGCTTTGAAATGGGTTTGCTTTGAAATGGTGGTATTAAAATTTATGAGCGAGGTTTCATTTGAATTTATGACTTATTCTCCATATTTCAGAAAGCATTCCCATCTTGCATTCATTTCTTTCATTTGCATTTCAAACCGATGATTAGCTAACGATAGTCCAGATTTCATCCTCATCCGAAGGTGATTGTGATGGAGGGAATTTTCTTATGTGCACCCGAATGAATTTCTTCTTTCGTGCATCCTT
This sequence comes from Hetaerina americana, assembly GCF_022747635.1. Taxonomy (NCBI): domain Eukaryota; kingdom Metazoa; phylum Arthropoda; class Insecta; order Odonata; family Calopterygidae; genus Hetaerina; species Hetaerina americana. Next base: position 76,811,352 of record NW_027286985.1, read on the forward strand.
CAGCACTTGGTGTGCGAATTTCTTCCTTGGCTTCTCGGTGGACCGTATTTTCTGTTTTCCCTTGCATTAAGCGCCTAAAGAATCCAATGTGTATCAACGTGCCAGTGCGCCTGGTTCTTCTTCTCCATACCATGCTCCAAATGGCTCTTTCTTTATTCATCGCTTCCGAGGTCTTCTTGGTCCCTCACTTTATCGCTCTATTTGTAATCAGCAGGATTCTAAGCCCCAGCTCTCAACAGATGCTGTTCCACTAAGGTGTAATTTTCCAGTAGTCGTGGGTAACGATCTAGATTACAGAGTTTAAAGAAAGAAAAATATACCATGACTTAAGAAACGAAGGCGTGGAGTTCCGGTTGGTGCGGCGGTTAGTATCCTGGTTTTCCACCCCGAGAGTCCAGGTTCGAAACCCGGCGTTGACAGGATATTTTAAAGGTAACTCGACCGCTACTGCTTTGTGGAGAGCGCTTCCATTGGCGTGCGCCGTCAGTCAGATCCAATGTTGTGTTACCCCTTTGAGCCTCTCCTGAGGAATAGATTAATGAACTGGGTTTCTCTTTACCCATCACCCATTCCCTGAACATCCTACCTCTATCAAATTACCAAACTATCCCCAATGGTGCAAATGACCTTAGCTGTCGCTCACTTCCCCCAATAACTACTAATACCACGAAGGCATGGTAGTCATTGTCTGGAATTTAGATAAGCTAGCCAAAAGAGAGCCAAAAAATCCCAGGGTGGGTGGTTTGATAAAGCTCCTGTGAGAAAAAAAAATATTAAGACTCTTAAGGCGGAAAGCACCGAAACAGGACATCTAATAGAGCAACTGGTGGCCCTCAAGATAATTTTGGCTGGCCGGCGGACATTTTTCCGACAACAGGCTACAGATAACCGCAGAAATCACATCGACGGTTAATTAGATAGGCGAAGGTAGAGCTCACCTAATACGTACCAAGCCGAACGGCGTGTGAAATAAACACCTCAAGTAATGGGGACTAGTTCCTTCCTTCCCGCTGCCGGCTGTGTTTTGCTGAGCAGGCTTGGTACCCGATCAATCATACAGTGTGGGTGCCCAGAAGCGTCCCCGGGACCCGGGCTCCTCGGTCAGTAGCCCAACGCTCTAACCAGCAGAACACAACGCACCCGGCAAAAAATATCACACAAATAATATTTTATTCTCAGACAAGTTTTTATAAAATGTTCACAGCTAAATTATGTTATTACCATTTCATATTAATAAAATGTACTTTTGTGATCAATTTTTTAATATGTTTGTACTATTTAAAAAACTCATATTAGCGTTCAGCAGAAATCAAAATTGACAGATTAGTAATCCGTGTGGGCCGTGGCCATTGATACATTGTGGAAAACACTTCAGAGACGATCTGAGGCGAAAAAAACGATCATTTACGCCTCCATAATGCCTCACGCAAGACTTTTAATTTAATTCATAATTCTGGTTGAGGCTTAATCTCGTTCCCGTCATCAGGAATGAGCTGAGACTTGAGTGTCCTTTTCCCATGACGTATGATATTGTTCAACAGACCCTCTTTAGGGGTTATGCTACGTCCAACGACATTGTCCTTAAACCAATCTAGGCAAGTGACACCAACAGCAAGGATATACGTAATACAGCAAAAGTGTGTCCTGGAGTGTAATTGTTGAATATTTTTTTGCCGAGAGTTTATTTTTGCGTTTACTTCTTTATGCGTTTTGTGTAATGAATGGCTACATTGCCTGTCTGGAAGACTAATGCGTGTTTTATATATGTCATGTAAAATGCAATTATAGACTGGTCAATTTCAATTCTTAATTTTCATTTTTAATTTTCATTTTTAACTTTCATATCATGAACCAGGAGTGAAAAGGAATGGAGTTTTATCCGCGATTGGGAAGTTTTAGTACTAGAAATGGATAAAATTGATCGTATAATTTCATTTTTAAGTATTTAATCGTAAAATTTTAATTTTTTCGTGTACCCTAAAAATCGACTCGAATGTCAATCAAGAATGGTGAGGTAGAACCCATCCCGAACTCCATCTATTTTCACGAAACGTTTCCCGATACTTTTTGTAAAAACATTGTATTTCATAAGTCGTCTAAAATGCGCACATTCATGATTGATGATGTACCTTTTCATATGATAGCTAGAGTAAAAATGCGACAGTTTAATTTTCGGTCCTCATTGAAGTGAATTAATTATTAATTAATTAATTGAAATCGTATTCTGAGTGAATCGTGTTGAATCTGGGCGAGAAAAAATCCTTTTTTCAAGAAACCTATATTTTATTTCGAACTCAAAAATTTCCAGGAAAGTATATATCCAAATCGGATTTAGCCTGTTACACAGGCTACTTTGTGTATTACTTTGTGTATTTTTACCCTATTAACGCGAGGAATTAAAGGCAATCGCTCCATTCCCTCTTGGCGTAATGTGTCCTCAAACAAAATTTATTTTCAAATTTATTCGTACACAATTATGGGTACGGCAATATAACTTCCTTTTCTCAAACGCAAAACGTTTTTAAAAAACGGAAGTTATGTTGCCGCACCCTGTGCATGGTACATATACTTGTATTTGTGCCACCGAAACTTTAGCTTAACAGTTTGAATGTCCTTTTTGTTTTTTTCTATATTTAAGCATTTTTATCCAATTGTCATTGTCTACCCATTAGCCTCCAATTTCCAAGTATATTTTGTTTCATGTTAGCTATGGCTTAGGAGTATAGTAATAGGTAGGGCCAAATCTCATGAAAAACCTACCCGCGGTAAATAATGGTGAAACAAATCTTGTAATTGTCCTTATATTCTTTTGTTGTAAGCTCTTGGACGTAATTTTCTTTAATTTTTCACTTCTCGAGTGGAGTTCAAAAAACAATATCATCTGAAAGGGAATGGTTGCTGAAATTCTGCTGCCCGTCAATTAAAATCAAAACTTCGAGCCAAGCTCTTTTAATATCCTTGGCACAAAAGAGACGCAGGTGGACTTATGTGCTTCTGATCCAGCGAAAAATGTTCGGGAAATGGGATTTATGAAGGGGTATTGTTGAGTGACTGCGAGCGATTTGCGCGTTGAATCGCGACTTCAAATGTGCGGATTGCTTTTCTGTTTTAATCGGAGTCACGGTTAATACTATTTTAGTGGAGTTTTCAATTATGAAGAGACTGGAAACTTGACAGTCTAGCAGTGCAATTGCATATTCCGTTTTTAGAACGCTTTGCGTTTTTTTTCTTTTGTAATATTTTTTCTTCCTTTTTGATGTTAAAAAAAGAGGGGAGAAAAGCCAGTTCGGAGCTCGCTTTATAATCCTCCTCCCGGCATCAAAATATCACTTTCACTCATGGAGTTCCGCCTGGACGTAACTTTGAAGGAAAACAGCGAAGTTGACTGCCCGATGTAATTCTTTTTTTATGTGCCGATTAATGAAAAAGAATTATAAAATTCATGCTTTCATGCTATTTAAGCTACAGAATATCATATATTCTCCTTGAGGTCATTTTTCCTCCGAGTGCTGTTTCCATATTCATTAATTCCGATAACCTGTGACCGCAGGGAGTACGAAGCGGAAACAAATTTTATAGTCAAATTTTCCTTTTTCACCATTTAGAGGAAGCAGTTCCTTATTACCATGCTTTTTTATTCTTTCGTGTATTGATATTTTATTGTAATTGTGAAATTTCACTGCGTATTTTGATTAATCGGCTAAATGTAGGGAATAATTCCTATAGCCTTGTTTCCCATGGTGATTTCATGTTATAGTATATCAAATGTACTGGTAACGTTTGGTGATCTAGCATTTTCCCTTATTGTATTATTCTTGAATTTTATTTTTCGCTGTTTCCGGACAACTAATAACCGTACAGTTTTGATAACTAATCACGTTGACGGTAAAGTTTGCATTTCCCTGAATTTTCCATTCAGGAATCCGCTGCAAAAAATTTGAAGAGTTTTAGCGAAATATTAACGAAATAGCACTCGAAAAAATTAAATGCTTTGAAATATTTTAGACTATAATTTTTAAAATAACTCGAGTAAAACTAATACGGGCAGAAGACCAACGTGAACAGTTATTATTTTTTCGTCTCTATTCTGAAAATGGTTATTTTTTATAAAAAGGCTTTTTAAGATTCTTACCATTTTAGCAGGCTTAAATCATTGGATTAAGCATTTATGTCCATTGTGAAAATTGTGCGTTGGCAATGTTTAAGGGCTAAATGTATCTTTTTCTAATAATCCTACACTTCCCAGCTCGGGGAAGGGAATATGATAAAAACCTCCGAGTAATAAGGAAGCACACGCAGTATTAAAGGCAATGAACTTAAACTAGCTCTCGATATAAACATTTGTGGTTTATGGAAAAATATATATCAGTGCAGTGTAAGAAAAATCCGATGCATAACCTCTCTTGACTCTTTGTCCTTTTAAATTTAAGTGTGAATAATTCCTTTTAAGGTTTCGTTCACTTCGAATTTTTATTCTTATTTTTTCACTTGTAATAATTTCATGGAATTTTCCACCCGTAAAAAACAAGGGTTTCCAAAAATTCAACTTTCTGAAAATAAGAATGTCCAAGAATTGTACCAGATTTTTTTCATTTTTCACACCACAAGTAAAGTTTAAATCCACGTATCGATGTTCACAACAAATAAACAGCGCGTGCCATTCAATGGCGTGACAGACTTCGAAAGCAGTGTTAAATTGAAATATTATAATCAACCTACAAGGCGTTTCGGCTGTTATGGACGCACTCATCTACACTGGTTTTTATTAATCCCAATTCACACGTTACATCTCACCAAATGTCTTCCAACGAATTATTTACGAGAAACTTGAAAATAACTGACGTCATGACCGCGGCTATGTTCAATGTATTACTACGATTCAATTTTCATTGAAGTTTTTGTGCAAAAACCCCCCCGCGAGTCTATATAAATTTTATGGTAAACGCGAAATTTAATTGCGTTAAGCCGTGTATAATCGCGAAATTGTCGCTCTCCCCGAATATCCAGGAGTTGCAACATTTAAGAAATATTTTTACTGACCTCAAAGAATTTGAAATTCACGTTTTGATATTATTTCAAAGGATATAAACGTGTTTCAATGCAACAAAATAACTTTAAATGCCGTAGAAAAAACTGGTGATTCAACCCAAGAAATGTAATCCTCCCAATGTAACGGGCGGACTCCGCATTGGCTTTTATTATATGTTTTATCTGCTTATGTAGTTTGATATGAAAACGGGTTGAAGGACCCTACCCTTCCATGTTATTTCTGCCAGAATGTTATTAAAGGCCTAAATGAATGCGGCAAATTGTGCTCATGGGGAGGGGAGGGATCGATATGATAAACCTTGTTATCCAAGGGAAGCCTCTCTTGAAAGGGAATCCCAACTCCTACGCCATCTGTTTGCATTCGGCCGCCTACCCTTCACTGATGGGAATGGCTTTTTTGGCGATAGATCGGCATCCATCTCCATAATTGCACGCATTAAAACCCCTTCCTTGACCTTCGACTGGCGAAAAAAAAATTCAACCACTCTCGATGTTACGTATAACGGTGGGAATAATGTGTTTCGCGATATCTTATGCTACCACGTCGGGTTTGCGATAAGATATTTCGCAATATCTATTATCCTTGCTCATTGGTGAACGTCGATATTTTTTCCTATTGCTCGTCTCGAACGACCTTGTTAAAAGTTCTCTGAGGTTCGTCCCGTTAGTAATCTCTCGCTTGATTTTCCCACCACGTCTCGTGGTCGTACTACTCTCGCGTGATCCCTGCCATCTTATGTTAAGCGCCTTGAGTTATAATCATCCTTCAACCCATTATTCGGAATAAAGGTTTGGAATTTATAAATTGACTAGTTGATGGGATACATCTCGGTATTCCTTCTGAGGTCCCCTCGTGCCTTTGTATGTGTGTGTGTGTTTTTTTTAAACGGCTCTTGCGCCTTGAAAATTCGTTTAATGAACGTTAGTCTTAATGAAGAGCATCGTTAAATCTCAGGGAGTCTCATTGTTAGCGAGGACTCGCGTATGTTTTTTGCCGTGTGTTTTTATTTCTCTTCTCCCTTTGAGTTTCCTTGCGTCCTTTATCCTTCTGTGCACCCTTATCCCCTTTCACCATCAGTTTCCCCCCTTGTCTTTTCCCTTAATCCCCACCTCAAGCCTCCTCCAACCTTCCCTTTTTCTCTTCCTCTCTCGCTCTCTCTCTCTCTCCTTAACTCACCGCTCATTTTCATTCAGGAGAGAAGGAAAGAGGAGAGAATGTGACCGCTGTTAAGCATTCACTCGCTTACTCGGCGGCCACGAAGCATGAGCGCCCTCCTCCAGGCTTAACGCTGGGTGATTTCCTGGGATTTGGAGCGAGGTGCCTCTCGACGAATAATTAAAGCATGTTTCCTAGATGTGCTTCTGTCTTACTAGTTTTTGCGCGCTCCTATGTCATGTGAAGGAGGCCCCTCGGGTGGACCGCATTGACGCCAACGTTGCCGCGACGAATCACAACGGACTACCGTTGAAATCAGCCCTCCCATCTCTCTTTTGTCGACCATCTTGTGTAGTAGAGTATTCAAGGATCTCTCTCTATGGTACTAAGACCTTATGCAATGATGAACATGTATTGAACTAGGGTTAGAAGGAAAAAAAATATTGCTATGATGTGGAGATGGGGAGGAATGGGCTAGCTTTACATTCATGTGTAAGGTTTGTCAGGAAACGAAACGGAAAAATTAAGGGACTGGGTTGATGTGATGGCTAGAGTACTGACTTTCCATCTCTACTTGAGGTGCTTTGTATGCAGCACTTCAATTTGCTTGCGTACGTCGTCCGTGGGATGGGACATTTGATTGTGGACCTCTAAGAGCCTTTCTTTTAGAGTAGGCTGATGCCAAAGCCGGGTTACTACTGTCCATTCTCCCTCCATTCCTTGGACATTTTATCTTACCTCTACCGATTCACTCATCAATCTCTAACGGCGCAAATGACCTCGGTTGTCTCATGAAAACTAGGTGCTAGTATACTTACTGCGAAACCAAATAATAGAGATGCGATAAGGTTGAAAGTGATTCATGTATGGCTGAGATAAAATGTGTAATAAATTTATGGTATAGGTCGTTATAAAACACATAGTTGGGCGTCACCACCACTAGAGAACCACCTATAAGCTTTCAGATACTTCCACTGGCATGAAATATGATTTTTAGTTCAACATTCTACGGTGACTTTGTTTTACGTCGCGATTTGTATAATGTGTACTATTTTGTATGAAACATGATTAAGTAATGCCTGATGGAATAGGATGAACAAGCTACCGTATCCGTTTAATGACGCCCTATGGCAATGCTACCACACACAATGGTAAATGTGGTGAATCAATGAATGTGAAATACGGAAATACAGGGCTGCAAGTCAGATTTTTTTCTACTCTTACTACGATCCTTAACTTCTGTTATTTATCGGCGAATATTGCGTTTCCCGCGTAATGACGATGATTCCTTAAGTTCCCATTGGTTGTAGCTAATAAGTAAATTTTAGGTTGATGCTGATATTTGTTTTGCATTTGAAAATGGGTACGCAGCTCCTTGTTAACGTACGAGAATCCGTATTAAAATTATGACGTCTGGCCACCTAATCTTTGTGCCATGTACATGTATGCATTACAATTGGCAATTTTTACTAGTACTACATTTGACCTGAGGGTATCACAGATAGATTTTGAGGCTTTCATTTTTGGGCTTTGGGATAATCGCATTAAAAATATTAAGAAAGAGCAATATTAATAAGCATATGTAATTTTCTATGTTTGCTGCAATTATAACTCCAGAATATAGCAATTTGTATTTCCATGTGCGTGTTTCGAATCATGTCTAGGTTTCCGAATGCTTGTGAATGTTACTGCATGAACTTGTTGTATCGTAATAACATTTTAGGTACGTCTGTCCATCCCTTTCGCAGTAAAGACAACATTCAGTATTTATTTAGTGCAGCACACCGAGAAGAAAATTTTGTATCCGAAACACCGAAAAGTTGTGTTGTTTGTGCCCTATTTCAAATTTTTTAAAAGGGGAATTCAACAAATTTAATGCAGTAAATGGGGTTTTATACCATGAAATGGGATATGTCCGGCCACCGTACGTTAGAGCCATGTATGCGTTACAATTGGCAACTTATTCTGAGTATTATAGTGGAGTATAATGTAATAATGATTGTAAACCATTCAGAAATTATCTAATCATCTTTCTAATCGATGGTTTCCCCCGATACTGAGTATTGGATGGAGGGAGTTTTGCATGAGTGTGTGCGCTGCTGGGGTGTAATTTTCCGTGTTGTTTTTTGCATGTGGTATTTTTCGTTTTTACGGTTGGTGACCTAACACCCCCCGCCACACGCCCTTGCGGCGGCTTGCGGGGTATTATGTAGATGTAGATGTAGATGTAGATATTACCATCGTTGCCTCTCCAAGTTTTGCCAAATTTGAAGTTGGCTCATTTTAATCTCTTCCAGAACGGTAATAATTAATTCTAAAAATAATTAAATGAGTTTTTATGGCCGCATTGACAGTATTTATAAGGTAAAAGTTTTACCAGAAGACCTGGTTAGTTTGCTTTTAACCTAGAACTTGGACATAAGGGAAAAATCTACTAATATTGTGCCACCGGTGACTGCCTGCAGACTTTGGTAAATTATTGTACGCCCTAAAGTGGTTACGGAGGCATGTGAAGAATAGTAGGTTGTAATTTCTGTAGACGTGGAGTTGATAAATTCGGATATAAGTATTCGCGAATTGTAGACCGTTAGAGTTTGTTCAGTATTTTGGAATGAAATGACCTCAGCACCAAGTTAGGAAAAGGATCTAAATAGATGCCGTTCAACTCAACTGGGAAGGGAGGGAGAAAGTAAGCGGTGTCGAAGAATGAAGTGGCTAGAAGTATCAAGTTGTTTGTGCAACTTCTATTGAGATCGTTAGATTCTATACAAGGTCTGTCCCAAAAGTAGTAGGGCTGAGTCGATTTAAAAAATGTATTGCCAGAATTGATATATGCACCCCAAAAATCTTGTAAGTAGCACCCGTGTACGTCCACACCCCGCTGCCAGCGGGTTTTCCACGCCTCGTACGCCTTCTGAAGGCGGTGCCCGGAATGCTGCTAAGCTCCTTCGTCACGGCCAGTTGTAACGCTTCCATTGAGCCGTGGTGACGTCCTTTCAGCCCGAATTTGAGGGGGGAAGAGGAAGAAGTCTCGTGGGGTAACATCACGGCTGTAGGGTGGCTGAGACAGGGTTGCCACGTTGTGCCAGGCCAGGTAGTCCGTTACTCACTACGTTACTTAGAGACCACTCGCGGCACCAACTTCGCACACACTTTTCTCATTCCCATGTCTTCGGCCATAATTCGATGCACATCACTTTGTTCATCAAAAATCAAGCGAACACTTAATCTGCGATGCTTATCCAATTAAGTCTTCACTCTTGCAAGATTTTCGTCATTTTTTGAGGTCGAAGGGCGTCTTTAAAAAATAATTACTACTACTTTTGGGACTAACCTTGCAGAAGACATCGACGTTATATTAGACTTTAAGATGCGTCCTAAACCTCTTTGTGGTCTAACAATAATATACATTTATATTTATTAATAATTTGGCTAGTTCTCAGAAAAATGGTGTTTCCGTTTTTATGACATCCTTATGTCATTTTTGTATTGTGCCTTCGTTAAGACACCGTGCAGTTTGTGAAATTTATTTTAATTTACTATATACCCTCGCATATTATGTACGTATACACATTCTCCCGTTGCTCCAATTTGATGCATTTTGTTAAATGACCTCATAAAAACCACTTGGTGTCCATTTAGGTGAGTGGCATTTTACCCTTTCAGTTCATAACGTGCATCATAAACATTTATTATACTCGTGAGAAATACGAGTTAGTTGATAGTTACGATGTCGCGCGGTTGATGGAAAGGATAATAAAATATTGCACTCATTCTGTGAGTCTTTTACATGTAAAATTTCTAACTTGTCTTACTGTGTCACGACTTCTTCAAAGGAAGAATTCATTGAGAAAATTAGCACTTTTTATTTTCTGTCACCGCGTTCGTGTATATAACGATGATAATAAACAAAGTTCTCAAGATTGGTGATATTGATAAGGTGGAAGCTCTGTCGTGGCGAGATGGAGGGATTTTACAGGAAAGTGATACCGCCATAGGGATTCGCAACGTTCAGCGCTAAAGGTTGAAGCATGATTTTGTTTATATGGACTGAATGCCGTTTAAATTGGCATTTCACTCGTATTTTATACACTGGCATATGTCCTGGGCTTTGGGATCGCAGCAATATGATAATTCGGTCGAAATGGATATCGAAATTCGCTAGACTTGATTAAGGGTCAATAATTACTAGTTAATGAAGTGGAGGGGAGCGCTCCTCTGTTAGCGATCTCTTCTCCATAAAAAATATTATGAATATTCCATTTTTATTGTTTAGTTAATGAGCTTGGCCATTTTACTGGTGGATTACCAATATAGACTCCCACAATACCTTGGTAACATGCATTACGAAATATAGCCGTCGAAGAAGAGAACGAGTCAGTTGTAAGCTAGCTGGGTATCAAGGCGAAGCATCAAGATGTTCGCGAAGAATCTTTTTAACACACGTGGCATCCATCCAAATTTCACCGTACTCTATTGAATTGTTTAGACCTTGGTAAAATATGCCGGAAGGACGTAACGAAGGACGAACATTGGTTCCACGTAAGGAAGGCATTCTGCGTGCCATTGCAGCACGATTTCGAAATAAATCACCTCTTTCCGGCCAAGAATCATTTCTGTCATTTTCAGTAAGACATGTTCTATCCAGGGTAAAATTACAAAATAAATGATAGAGTAATTCAATGGCCAATGAGTGAGATAAAAGCAGGAATAAATGGGGGTAAGATAGGGACTAAAAAAGAAATTATAACTCACCTAAATTTTTGGCCACTGCTCAGAAAAATTGTGAACCTAGCCTTGGTCGATTGTCGGAAGATTTCTACTCTGAGATTTGTAGCAGTGACAAAACTGTTGAACCAATTGTGAAAAATTATTCATGAAGGCGTATTTTGAAATACAAATTAATTTGATCAATATTGGAACAGTTTCACTCCAATTTCTCCTCTGATAACTGCCTTGTTAGTGTACGAGGTCGGTACAAAGTATACATATATAATTTCGCCGTAGCCAATTTCGGTGGCCAATTCACCGTGAAAATTGTTCATCTGTATTTCTCCGTCTGTTGAAGGTTATGTCCCAATGGTTCGATAGATTGTTTTGAAGAAATATGCCGTGTCTTCCGATTTTTGCGTTTACCCTGTTGCGAAGAAGAGTGTTTCCGGTTCGGTTTATTTCAGATCGCTATTCTATTTTGGAATTGACGTCGCAGGCTGTTGTGCGTCTCACGACTAGCCAGTCGAGAAGCCTAAAGTGAGTTGACTCGTATCCCTGAGTGCGTCTATCATCCGATTAAGGGTGTCCGGGAGCTCGGCTCTCATCGACTTGATTGAAGAAATAGGGCAGGAGGATCCTGTTAGTTTTCCTTTTTCCTCGCGGTCATTTTTTTGCATTATCATGCATAATTTTCCGATCGATTCATCGTATTTTCAGCTATACCCCGGGAATTAAATGCACAACAGTTCCGTGAGTGGTTATGGATTTTTAGTGAATCGTGCGATTCTCGATTTTGAGTGTAACAATGAATTGTAAATTAAATAAATAAAATATTCGATGCATTGAGGAAGCGTTGAAGGTTTTCAGAATCACAATTACATCGCATTCGCATTTGCATCACTCTGTTCTAATCGATAGCCAATTAACCTCTTTAGGATATTTCGACATGCTCCATTCCCGTTTCGGTCCATTTATTTGGAATACACGAAATCCATGTACGCAGTATAATGATATAAGCATTGATCAATATACCAGAACTATGTTTTCAACGTCTTACTGTGTTAAAAATTGAGAATCGATATTTGAATTGAAATATCGCGCAGCTCAATTCCTAGTCACTTCTTTTAAAACATTTCCATTCGTAGTCTATTCATCTCTGCATCTTATAGACCTAATTTAATTGATTTGAGTTAGCGGTTATTTATGTGTTCGGTCTTCGAAAAGATTCCTATCACCAGGAACGATACAATGTCTGTAATCTTTTCTATCTGCCTACATGGTACCCTGCGACTCCAGGATAGGGTGCGTGGCAGAGGGTGTATACACACCAGGCATGCCTCATAAAAATAAGTGTTTCTTAATTTTAAATATAAATGCTTAAGTTACTTTATGTATGAATCTCTATAACCTCCTCGTCATATTTCCCGGATACTTCTCTAAAAAATTCTAAATTTTTACTAGTTTTTCTATATACTCCTCTAAGATATTTTACCCAGGATAGATCGTAATGGGCATAAGTGTTCCATGGAGTCTACACTTTCTATGTCGTTATTTTTGCTGATCTATGCGTTCAGGAAGGGTTTCTACTGAATTAGATGTAACACCATCAATAACTACCATTCGAACGCGGCCAATTTAAAAAGTCTTCAATCCAGCGCACAATATGTTTATCTATGCCATATGTCTCTAGCTTTGTGAGTAGTTTTCTATGAGGTACTTTGTCGAAGATTTTTTTTTATCTAGAAAAACCGCGTCCACTGGAACATTGCCCGAACCAAAGATAGCATGAACAAAAAGCGCTGTTTTTCTGGATTTACCCTTTCGGAAACCTTTCTGGTTTTTCTCTCGATAGTGAATAACCCTTGACCATCGAGGAGCCTCATTATTGAAATAGCAGTTATTTAATCTATGACCTTGCGTGATATGAATGTGAGGGATATAAGTTTGTAATGACTCGTTTCCTCCCTGCCTCCGTATTTTAATATGCGTGTTACATTAGCCATTTTCCAGCTACTCTCAGATCTCATTCCGTTTGTCGCCAGAAATATTGTTCCTTGCATTTTTTATCTTTGAATTTTAAACGATTTTCCTAACTTCCGTGTTGTACCATCAACGTTCCACATGATTGTATATAAACTTACTTGAACCTGTTGACTGTTGAGCGCGTGAGGTCAAGTGAGTGTTTCCACGTTTCCTCGGTATTTTTGTGTTTACTTACTCTAATTTTACAAATGTTCTCCCTTACACATACTTTAAGCTATTGCAGTCCCCTTTTTTTTAAATGAGTACATTTTTCGTTTGAGATACTTATTTCTGGCTCCATCTAGGGAAAACATAGCCCCCCCGCTACCTCCCTATTACCCCCAATGCTCTCTGGTTACTAATTTCTCTAATATTTTCTATATTCAAGACCTTTTTGGGTACGTTCTTTGCTAAAAAATCAATATACCATTCCTCCTAGTTGGTGAAGTGAAGTACTGTCCCTAAGCGTTTCATAGCTCCTTTCATGGATCGGTGAAGTATCATTGCTCCTGTTTGGATTAAATTTTTTTTTTCAACGTCAAAGCTTCATGGTGATATATCCTGTTATTTGACTTCATGGATATTTATATACCTCAGTTAATATCCAAAGACTTTTTGTTTTTTTCCATGTATGCGGTAGTCCAGGGGTAGAGCGTTGGACTACTGACCGCAGGGTCGGTTGAGGGTCCAAGTCAGGATCAGGTTCGATTCCCTGGCAATACCCAGGCTGTGTGATTTTTTGGGTACCAATGTATTCTGGGAAACTAAAGATGACAATGGAACTGCCCCCCCTGACCTGGTGTGTGATTATCCCACGGCTTTGGGCCTAGTGCAAATGAGCTCTGCCGTCCAACCCATCTAACCTACGTTTGCTTAGGTAACTGCAGTTGGTGGTATAACTTTGATGTTTTTAAAAATTAAAATTACTAATATTTTTATGGCATTAGAAATCTTTCCAAAAGGAAAATATAATGTGATTCAGAAGTAAAATCGGGATTTTGTACCGTAATAAGAAATCAGGTTAGCTATCCTGTGAGGAAATAACCAGGGAAAGAGAGATTTTAAATATTGTGGGTATAATGTATGAAATAATTAATCGTAAGCCACAAAATAAAATAGGGGACGTGTTATTCCAGGGGTAGAGCTTTGGAATACTGACTGGAGTACCCGGATTCGATTCCCGCATATGAGCACCCTCAGTTCCACCCAAGCTGCGTGATTTCAGGTCCTAGATCTTCCTGGGAAACCAAAGGCAGCATAGGGAAAGGAGCTGAACCCCCTACCCTGATGTGTGAATTCCACACTTACTTTTACATTCCCATGGAATTTATGTACCTCCAGCTTTAAATTTTATGCATTCTTATTTAAATTGCAGATTTAGAGCAAGGGTTCCGGATGCGCTCATCCCGCGGTAGCTTTTGGTTTCTGTGTCATTCATACAAAATGGTAATATTTGTGAAAAAATCCGCATAGAAAATACCTAACTAATCAATAAACGAAGCAAGATACGTATTTAGATCAGTGTGAGATATTTTTTTGCGATGAGACCGAGTATTTATGTGCAGCTTGGCTTGTGTTTGGAGATGGACCGCGATTTTCCGCATTGTCCCCGGCCACACGTGCATTGCGACTAGTCTGTCCGGCCGCCATTTCTCATGCCGTGCTCGATTGATCGGCCCAGTGGTTCAGGATACGGATTTTTAAGCGGGTGCATTCGCGGAATGAGGATGCGTGCAGGTGCACGCCTCCTCATTCCGCGAATGGTATGAAAGTAGCCCGTTCCTAGAGCTATTAATTAGGTTCATGTGCATAAATTAGGTTGGGAGCCTCTTGGTTCGCGATGAGAGCAGGCAAGACTTCATAAACTTACAGAACACTAAAGTTTACTTTTGAATCATAGGGAATGCTTATCGTCCCAAATTATATTGGTAAATTAGTCCACCAGGATAATGTAAAGAGTGGTAGACACCTTTAGGTTCAATTATTCGTTCTTCCCTCGCACGGCACACAATCACAATAAAATTGAACCCGAGCAAGCATATATGTCCAAGCATGTTTAATGCATAAATGGCTGATGCCGACACCCCTGCCACACGCCCTTGCGGTGGTTTGCGGGGCAGTGTGTAGATGTAGATGATATACGATTTAGACGAACTTGTTTCAAAGTACGTAAAAGACCATCGTTATCTTTCGCTGGTTAGACCTCCTTTAGAATATGCTGCTAGTATATGGTATCCTCATATAAGAGCTAGATTCGTAAATCATTTTAATGATTAACTGAGCAGCGAATCAGAGTTATTAGAGGAGCTAGGTGGGAGTAACTCACTCACGAAGGTTAAATTACTGATTAAATCTGGTACATAAATTGGAAGGATGCCTCTTTTGCGATTATGTTGGAAATGTATTATTAGCCTCTTCGTAGTACAGTTGAATAGATAATGTAAATAAAATTAGAGAAATTAAGTGTAAAGCAGATAGATTTAAGACACCATTTTTTCCACGAACGAATTTCCATTTTGTCCGACCGCACTAGGGGGGAAATAAATTTTCTGGCAAAAGTAAAAGTTAACTGTGTATAATCAATCCCTGCCGCACACCCTAGTAGTGGCTTGCAGGGTACCATGCATGTATCAACACCGGCCCAAATCCAGGTATCACTCCACCCTTCTTCCCACACTACCTCTTCCCTCTGGGAATCCGGCATCAAACAAATTACCCACCAATTCATAAGGGCACAATTGATATCAGATGTCGGCTGCCACCCCTAGTAAAGACGACTAGTGCTTTGTGGGCTAGTATGGTGGGATATTACCATTCATCTGTGAAATACTGACATCTTCTCGGACTGTAAGAGTATCCCATGGGTTACTTAATTTTATTATTTCATGCACGCCATTCCGATCTTTATGATTGCAACATATAGTATGTACTTGTGAGGGTTATCTCATTATTTTTTTTCACAACAGCCCTTTTCATTTCCGTCATGAATGCCTAGTGCGGTAACGGATTTTCCTCGAGGAATTCCTTATGCGCTTATCAGTATACCGCCATCGAGGAAGTCTGCGAGGGATCCGGCAGGTCGAAAGGCGAGACTCTCAAATCAACGATCTCCCTCATGTGCTTCCGCTTTGCGTGAACCTTAGGGTATGAAATGGAAGAAGTGGATGCATTTGCTGCTGACTCTGATCGTCTGTGAAAATAGTCCCGTTTCGTAAATATCGGCCGAGTCTTGTAGACATTGGCGGTGGTAGGAGGTTTAGAAGTTAAAGACACTGCATCGGTCACGCGATCGAAGGAGGGAGAGCACTTTCTCTCTCTTGAGCGATGTTCGATATTCGAGTTCGAATATCTACCGTCGATTTAAAAGAAATATCGAGATAGGTATAATGTGTCGACCTGGCAGTAATCATCTGGGAGACCGTGCTATCTCAGCATTTTTTTATATATTAAATTATGTCAATATAATACGATGTGGAATAGTTTATGTCGTATTTAGACCGCGAGTCATATCGCATTTCGATTTTGTCGTTTATGTTTATATAGACTATATCAATAAGGAGAAACAAAATATTTATTTGGTAGTTGTGTCCAACCAAAACCTTCCTTAACCGGTAGATTATCTAATAATAAACACTATTTCATCTGTATTGTTTGGTAACAAAATTTTTCATATCGTCATTTAAGCAATAATTATCGGCCCGTGATAAATTGATTCTTTTAACTCATTCATCTTGATCAGATCGGTACAAAATAAAATATAAAGTCATGTATTGGCATTGCATTCAGCCTTCACGAGGAATATTATTTGTGGTCGAGGCACATTTGCATTCACGCTACTCTGTTACCTCGAGGACTAATCTTATCGAACTATTTTGTAGACCACATAATTGAAATCTGAATGACTTTCTTGCAGTCACATAAATAACATCTAATTTGAGCGAGATCTTCTCGGTTATAAATTTTTAGATCGTTTGACGAAACTCAAGAATATGTATATTTAATGCTTTGAATGCCAAGTCTTACAGATAATGAAGGGAGGTTACTAGTGCTTGACGTTTGCGTGATTAATTAGCGGGAGATGGAAATATAAGAATTAGAAGTGGGGGGCGAAGGTGAATTCCGTGCGAAAAATATCGGAATCGAGACTCGTGCGCCATCAGTTGGTTTAATTAGGAGGATATTTGAAGGACCCTGAACCTTGTCATGAAAGAGACTAAAATTTAATTGAATATTTACGACTTACGACTGTTTTGGTGATTTTGCAGCTATAGTTTATGTACCTAGTTCAAGCTTAGAGTCTGTTTATTTACTCCATTAAGATGACTCTTGCACATTTGTTTCATAGGAATCATATTTTCCCTATGCTCAACTGTAGCCAATAGTAATTAATTGTTCCTTCTGCTCTTTATTTGGAAATCAACACGAACTGGTGTACATTAATGTTGCCTTGTTATCTTACCACATTATAGCCTTTAAGATGGTCATCATTGTTCCAATTATAGCTTGTTAAGGAACCATCTTCAACCAGGCTTATGAATGAATATGAATTCACTTCCTTTGACTATATTGGTGAAACTAAATTGAAATGGAGAATTCTGCATGCATCTAATGTCCTGCGAAAAAATGTATATCTAAAATAATTGTTATGTAGCATGGACCACGTGAGCTTCCGTACATTTTCTCTTTGTTCTCAAGTTCTGTTTTTCTGTTCATTGCATTTCTCCTTACGTCTTGAAAACTTCAGCGTGGTACATTACATTTTGTAGACCATTTAATAAAATTTCGTTTCTCGTATTATTTATCTTTTAGTCCTGATCGGTTTAATAATTTTAGAGACAACCTTCGTTCACACGCTGATAAGTCGAGTAATACAGTACGGGAACGGGATGGAAGACTGCAGTCGCGATATTAAATAAATAAAACTTAAGGTAATGGCCTGGATACGAGTGAGCAAAATATTTTTCCATTTAAGCGTAGACATACTTGGAATGGTTTTGCTGTAATGGAAGAAAAATTATAAAATATGTAAGAGGCCAAATACGGACATCAGAACAGTGCACCTAACGACAAATTGTTCTAGATTAAACATAAGGAAACGTTCGTTTAAAAATCATGCGAGGTCAATTGGAAACCTCAATACTTATATATTTTTCATCTCGAATTCTTGAAGACAAAAGATCTCATTCATCATTTTCATTTTCATATGAAGTCTCTGTGGAATGCGATAGAAGCATTCCAGCGCTTCGAAAAGTCCACAGATACCTCTAGAAAATTATAGCTTTGACTTCTGCAAGTATCGCTGGAATCACTCATCGGTGTGCCTTACCTGGCCGAGGGAAATCCGTTACGAAAGTGCTGCCGAAAGTTCCTAGTCCACACATCATACTTGAGTGGTGTATGCACATCACCGTAGTGAAATATCATTCGTCTATGAATCTCGATATGTTTCGTCCCTTAATTATTCAATAACCAAATGAGAGCACCTTGTTTGTCTGCGGCGCATTTGCAAGTGGAGTCGTCATGTTGACCCTAGTGATGCGTCGTATTGTTGTTTCCTGGCATCTTGCTTCCAACTGTGGGACACTCTTCAAACCACTGTTACAAGCTAATATTATGGGGGTGCGGTGTTCCGAAGTTTTATCGTATCTTAAAGGTGTTCACCTGGCTCGCTTACGTCCATGGATAAACCACTATTTTAGGCTTCCTTTCATGAAACTAAGGAAAATCTATTGTAAAAGACCAAAGATAATTCGATTTGACAAAAACTTTAATTAATATTTTCCACCTGTTATTAACGTCGAACGCGAAAACATTGTACCATTAGAAATATTTCTGTGGATTCATATGTTTGCTCCTTGCATACGTAATTTACTGGGGCCTTGTAGTCCAGTGGTTTGAGCGTTGGGCTATTGATCCGGATTCGATTTCGGTTGACCCCTTTGGCTACTCTCAGCTTTACCCAAGCCGCGTGATTTTTCAGGTCCCAGATCTTCCTGGGAATTCGCAGGTGTCACGGGGAAAGGAATGGGTCCCTTATTGTACTGTAACTCTAACCTACGCCTATCTACGAACTCTACCTACGTCTATCAAATATGTTCAACCTTCGGGTTAATTACTGTGGAGTTTATGGAGTTACTCTTCTTGCATGGGCGATGGCGGAAGCTGAGAGAAGACTTGGAGTGATGAGAATGTGATGGATGGACGGCGTATAGCCAGTGAAGGAATTCGAAGAGTGGGCGAGGAGAGAGAGAGAAAGGGAGGGAGGGGGAAGGCACTGCCAAGGGAAAGGGCAAAATTGAATTGGACACATTCCGGGGCGCAGCACTTAACCGAACACCGTAATTGAAAGTGACTTACGGGAGGAAGAACTAGGTAGGAAGGTCGGCGATGAATTACCAGAAGCATGCGATGGAAAACGACAGCGCGGGAGAACTATGAGAGAATAAATGGAAAATTGTCAGGTAGCAGGATAGCTACACTCAGGAGAGACGATTCAATCCAATCTTTGGATTGATATCCCGTGACGGTGATGATGAAACCGAATCGAGATGAGATTGTTGCGAAGATTTCCCATGGTTCCCCCTGTTTGCGTGGTGAGTCTCCCCTTACGGCGCTCTTCCCAATCCTCTCCCCGATCCTTACGCCTATTAATATGCGTGCCGTGCCGACTCGAGTGGGTAAGTATCTTTGTATTCGCTGAGGCTCTCAGTCGTGTGGTGGAAGGGATGCGTGGGTCGTGGCCGCTCGCCGTGTTTGTTGACTACGCGCACGCAAGGTGAAGCGCTTATCTGTGGCACACATTTCGGCGTATCTTGGGATTCGCGAGAACCGTTTTAAGGCGAGAGCGTGAGGATTTTAGCTAAGCAAACAAACAAAAGGACGGTTTCCCCTCCATCCTTCCTATCTCTCTCTCTCTCGAAGCTTCGGACGACGGAATGTGGAAAAAAATTAGTGACTTCCTCTCCCACCCGATCCTTCCCTTCTGTCTCTTCTTCTCCAGTGCCCCCTCCGCGTTTGTGTACTTCCGTCCTTCGAAGGACCTTTGGCGCGATTGTTAGTCGAAGACTGTTTTCAACTCGCCTCCGCGAAAAAAACTCACCGCTTCGGAATGCCAGTCAGACCGCGCCCCATCTCCTTATTCTCGTCAGCAATGGCTTACGAATCATTTCGAGACAGGATTCAACCTTGCGAGTCTGGGAAGGACGCCTCGCGGTTGACGACGATGCTGGGAGATTGTGTAAGCATGTAGTATTCATAAGTTCCTTCGTGCCATCGTTCAAAAATTAGGACTTAATGATCCCGACCGTGCTGATCTGATGAACATCCACTGATTCCACGTATGAATATAGCGGAACCAGTTTGTATATTCTTTTAAATAATATTTCTTCCTCCACGCGTAATTTATACTCTACGTGACGCCACAGATATGTTTGAGACGTGTTCCGATGCCAAAATTATGATTATTATATCAAAATGTTGGCAGCAAAATGTCATTGCGGGTTAAAAAGATGCGTTCGTCACAGGAATATGAATGACTGTACTTAAAAAAATTTAATTGAAAAACCTAAAGAATTATCTTTTAACTGCAACTAAAAGAATTATATTTTTGCTAGTCGCATGCATATTCTGTAATGTTTACTAGATAAAAACGCTTAGAGATAGTGTATCATATAAAAGTTATAATAAATTTTCTAAGTACAATTAAAAAAAGTACATTGCGTAGGAAAATGGAATAGAAAACTCTATGTATTGCACTTATGTTTTTTAATTCTATTTTAGGGAACGGGAAAGTGAACACTAAATTATTTATTGTATTTTCTATACGATAGATGCTTCAGCCTAGTGAAAAGTTCTTTAAAATATTGGATTTATTATTATTTATTAATGAAATTATTGTTTTATAATTACATTTATGAAATATCTGATAACGTTTAAAGGCTGCATTATCTTTACGTTTATTTAGCTTTCAAACATTACGCAATCCTCAGGGTAAGATATATCTAAGGTATATGATGATAATTGACTATAATAGCGTGTATAACATAGGTTAACATAGCGGACGGAGTCACTAAAATGACGTTAAAAGACTCTCTCATTATTATCATCGCCAGTCTTTCCTGGAACATTAAAAGTAATAATCTCGTCGTCATTATTTGTATTGGGAGTTAGTTTTCCTCTAGGAATAAGAACGTACTCGTGAGATATAGTAGCCTAATGTTAGTGAAAGTATATTTTTTATCTACCATTTCGTCTTTTTGAACATTTCGCGCTTTACTTTCTCGGAATTTCCTTTCGCGCTAGTTCATTCCTGCTTGGCCTCCCTCGGAAGGCATTCCAATGAGTAGAATTGCATATTCAATCACTCGTGTACCAAGGATGAGCAACGTTTTCAGTGTGATGGGCATGCTGAAAGAATAGCTTAAGGAAAAAGGGGGTCCTTTTTTCTTGTGGATAAAGATCAAATTCCGTAGCATTTATGGAGAAGTCTCAAGATGGTATTCTTAGAATATATCCAATTTGGAGGACCGCTTCGCGTTCTGTGGTACTCTTTGCTGCCAAAACTTAATGGTTCCAAGAAAACAGAGAGCCGATGTTTTCGTTGCTCGGGACCCTCACCATTTACGTGCGTGAAGATGACGACACCTAAGTTCACTGGGAGGAATGAAGGACATTACATTACTTTATTTGAGTGCCGTAATGCGTAATGTAAATGGCTGCTTGAACGGACAACGCCACGCTCGTAATTTAAGTGAGTGACTTGGGGAAAGGGAGAACGGGGGCATAATTGCACCCACTATGGCACAGTTACAAAGAAAAAGGGTGCGTTGTATCACTTCCTCCGTGTGTTGGACTAATTCATGATGATATCCATTACCTCACGAATTTCTAGCAAAATATGTTTCAATGTATTGAATTAGTTGAATGGAATTGGATTACTAACAATGTGGCAAGGGGAAATGCTTTCAATTTAGTGTGACGTCTTACAATTTTCGAAAAAAAGGGGTAGGAACCATGTAAATCGGGTTAAATGCATCTGCACATCCTTGCTTGACTACATCCCAAATATAGAAGTATGGTTGGCTGGGGATGATTCCACACCAAGCACGTGATCTCTAGTTAATTATTGCTTAATTGTTATTTACCAAAAAATATGTTAATTAGCGACAGCTACATGCACTACGGTATCTAAGTCCGAGCATGCGATACGAGCTGCTTACAGTAAGAAGTACAATATAAATAAGGATTAAATAAATTATTGACCCCTGGAATAAAATAAATATAAATTGTGATAAAATAATGAAATTACTGTTAAAATATCTTGCTATTAAACTACTCATCGTTTAAGTTAACTTAAGGTGTTCAGATAGTGTTCCAAAGAATATTTTATGTCAAATTTTCATTGAAATAATTTCTAAATTATCACTCTTGAGTGGATAGTGCAGCATATTCCTCAATGAATCCGTGGGCATCGCCATTTCAGCAAAAGTTCATGACAGTAAAACTCAAAAAAAATGCACGTGGCCTCTTTAGCCGAACTCTCATCAGTTTTTTACATGCCCTTGGTAAACTACAAAGCCACATATAGGGTATGCGGCAGGGGGTATTACTACATCAGACTTACAGCATCAAATTCCCGTGTTGCATAGCCGCTATTTACCAATAAAAATGTTAATAGCTACGTACATGCACTGCTGTATCTCAAGGTGAAATGCCTATCTACGCATACGAGACGAGTTTTTAGTCTCAAGAACAATAAAATAATGAGGAATACAAGGCTACTGAGAATAAATACATTTTTTCTATAACGTGGTCGTTGGCAGTTGTTCTGATCCGTAATTTTTCACGGAAAAATGGCGTCTTAAATCTATTTGTTCTACAATTGATCTTTCTGTTGACGAATGGCAAATCCATAGGTTGTCGTCACTTTGCCTCGGCCAAACTCGGTTGCGTGATTTTCTGGTCACCATGTTTTTGTAAGAAACCATAGGTAGTAAAGGAAAAGGAACTGACTGAAGCCAGGCGCGAATTAAGCGTAAAATTCGTGTCTCGCACACCATATGGCTTCATGTGAATCGAGATCCAGAGCTTAGCATGAGATTCACGTTGACTTTCGAATCGATGTCAATGATTTTAAATTATTAGCAGTAGAAAACACCCCCATTGTCCCCGTAAGTAAAATGTGTCTGACCAACGTTTAAAATTTTTTACGTAGGCATTTATTTGAAGAGGAGTGGTCGTTTTTATTTTTGCGATTACATGCATTTCACGTATTTCAATCTTTAAACTTTATAAATTATAAAGTGTCCAATTATTCCGTTTTAACCATAACCTTTCTTGAATTTTCATATTTTGATTATGCAAAAGAGCAGGCAGCAAGGGACGTTGGCAACGAAATCATTAAATTTTGAGATAGATGGAGAGAGAGAGAGAGAAATGAGTCTTTTAGCTTTCCTAAATAATTAAATTTTCATTATAGTGTCGTGTTAGTCTAGTGGGCTTGCCTGCCCTACTGTGACAATGTGAAGTTCCCCTAAACTAACCTTTAAGTGGTCAAAAATCACATAGTTACCCGCTGTCTTCAGTTCCCTATTCCCCTCTTTCTTATATTAATCGATGTCTTATCGTAGTTATTAGTAATATATCAAAATATCTCTTACATGGAATTTAGTTCCTGCACCGAATTCGCATATAGAGTCACTACAGATCTTGAGTAAATGATCTAATCGAAATACCTTGTCTAAATAATCATTCTATTCAGAAATATTTGATCAATAAGGCCACCAAGAAAATAAACTTAGCCCACCCTATGCAAAAATTTGGACCCCTGAGTAGTTACAAACTTGTAATTCCGTGAATTATTTAGTATTAACCCAGGGTTCCGGTGATTTCCCGCCCATGATATTAAAATATCACGCCTATAAACTGCAGTTATCAACTTTAAGGTCGTCTTATCGGTGAGCGTCAGTTTCTTTCCCTATGCCGCCTGCGGTTTGCACAGATCTTGGATGAAGCTGAGTGTGTCCAGAGGCGTCCCCGGAAACTGAACCCGGACCCTGCAGATAGTAGTCCATCGCTCAACTCACTGGACTACCACGTCGTCATACCTATGAGTAGTTTTAATATTTTATAAAATAAATTAGTATATTTCAATTGAACTTAGAGGCTCGAGAGAGAGCCATGACCAGTTAAGCGATTGAATTTCGCAGGTTTTATCCTCATTATTTCCTAAAATGGATAATAATGTCCCAAAAAAGTTAGAAATTTTACTTGATGAATTTACGTGTTTGTATGTTAATCTGTGATCTAGGCATGTGAGCAGAATATACATTATCTTCAATAACACATTGAGTTATTTTCCTTGAAATTCTTTTTACAATTTCCTTAGAATTTGGTGGAAAAACCCATAATAATGTCTAATACACGTACATCTCGTATATGGTGGTTTCATTTTTAGTAATAACTGTGGATAAAATTATAATTTTCGGCCCAGAGGTTGTTGGATGTAAATTAACCCTTAAGACGCGTGAAAAAAATAAAAGACGCGTGAAAAAAAAGGTGTTGGCCATTATTACTCGCTGTGCATTAATGGATTTCCAGGAAAAAATCAGAAACCTGAATAATCACGCCCCGGGTTTTGTTCTAGACTGCTTTAATGTATAACCTGGTTATAAATCCGGAACCCTCCAATTAATGACCGCTGAAATTTAGGGAAACTGGCCTGAGATATAACTTTCCAAATGACAAGTTTATGTAACAATTCAAAGACGTCTTTTTTACGAGGTCTTAACTGAAATGCTTTAAATAACATTGAAGCGGTTCCTCTGAAAATTAATGCCTGTTCAAGTTAACGCAAAGCTCTGATTTTCGAATTTTGCTTCCAGCGTAGAGGTTTTTTGTGCTGACGGTTCGGACCTTGGAAATCCTGATCTGAAGCCTAGAAAAACGGCTGCCGTAATAGGATTCCATTTGACAGACGCACGACTGGTGACGTTCGTAAGTTCATACGATAATCGAAAATATTTATTCATCGTTATCAATCACGTAGTATCTCATACTTCACTGGAACTCAATCATCATTGTTTTTTGGCACATTGCTATCCATGACACATTTTCCTCCATAGCTGTTGCCCATTATGGATTTCAAGCTCCAAATATTCCTTTTAGTGCCAGGGATCGTTTTATGTTTGGTTTCGAATGGCGAAATTGGACGAATAGCGACAAAATATTATTTAACAATTAATTATATATTAATTGTTTAT